>NC_133328.1:588783066-589096233 GCF_042186555.1 Aquarana catesbeiana
TCTCAATTCAAACTTATGATCCAACTAATAACGGCTGCAAAACAAACAGTGGCCAAGGCATGGAAATCTCCTACATTGGTACTAGCAGAAACAATTCACAGAATGAATAATACAATGTCCCATGCTAAGATGGTAGCCATCGATCAAAATCAAATTCCAAAATTTGAAAAACTTTGGCATCCTTGGATAAAACAACAGTTCCTGTCAAATTTCAATGACTCTGTCCTGTTGCCATGGTAACAGATTAAATGACTTACAGAGACACCCATTCTAAGGCTTCAAAGAGAACTAAAAAGAATAATAAACTGACGAGCGGGACAACCTTGTGGACCATACCTCTACCTTTCAACCCTTTTTCTTCTTTCTCTTTCCTTTTCTCCACCTTACGATTAAAGCTCATTATCAGAATTTATTTGACCTATATACACTCTACTTGTAAACAATATGTATAGTAGGTATAAATCATTTAAATACCTACAAAAGTAATTAAGGAAATGATATATATCTTTAATTTAGGTTTACGTGAACCCAATGTTTAATATTTGAAATTTCATGACATTTACCTATATAAAACCCTACTGTAAAACAATGAGCTTACTTTATAGATCCTTGTAAACTTACTTTATGTATCTTTATGTATTTTTATAACATTGTATACTCAATAAACTTCTTTTGACAAGGAAAAGTAAGTGACTATCTCCTAAGCACTGGAGATTAGGTTTAAAGTACCTTGTAAATCATGCAGGGTTACATTTATTTTAGACTTCCTCAAAAGCTTATACTTACCTTACATATGCCAACCCACTTCTCTGCTTGGTTAATGGATTAGTTTAGGGTTATGTTAAAGGCTAAGTCCACCTTTTGAAAAATATAAATAAATGCACCCACATTTTGTAGAAAAAAAAGTGTGCATTTATAATTTTTCCTGCAAATGAGCCTGCAAAACATTGGAATAGCAACCAGTGTGCAATGCACAGGCTCTTGGAGACTCTTTTTCAAGCTCCTTGACTATACCGAAGTATAGATTTTCAATTAGAGGCTGGTAAAGCCATGCACAACTGTGCAAAATTCAAAACCGACAGCTGCCGCCCAGGAGAAGAATCTCTACACGCTATTGGGGGGGGGGGGAGTTGTCTACTTGGCATCGTGCTACATGTTACACCCTTCCTAAATATGGGTGCAATATGTGGGATGATCTAAAGCAGCCTTTCTCATCCAGGGTTCCCTAGAACCATAGGGTTCTTCCAGAGGTTTCTAGGAGCTCCTTGATCAAAGAGCAATTTCTTCCTCTCAGATAAGTTATTACTGACACCAATGATTTTTTTCTCTGTAAGGGGGAATGAATGCTTCCTACTGAACCAAATAGAAGGAGTATTCTTCCCAGTGACCATCACACTAATGTACCAAGAGAGCCCTAGATATAGTAATCATTAGCAGGGGGTTGAGAAAAAAGGTTGAAAAAAGCTGCTCTAAAAGGTGGTTAGCCTAAAAGGGACACGTGTTAGCACGAGAGTTGATTTTACTGTATAGGTGGGTAAAGTTTATCTAACCCAAAAATGTATTATATTAAAGTTTACTAGTCTTAACCTTTGTGACTTCATTCATTTCCTTTTTAGGCTTTTTTTTTTACCTTTCTTCTGGTGATCCCTTACCAGTAACACACTTCCTATCCTAGGGTGACAACACTCACTTACTGCACTGTATCTATAGGCTGGTCTCCTGATTTGAACCACAGATAGCTCCCCTTCTAGTTCACAGACTAAAGCTAAAAAAAGTTCATAACCTTGTTATCCACAGGAATTTGCACAAGAAGGATGTTGGATTTCTGCCAGGATCAACGGGTATCTTTTTTGCAGAAAATATACTTAGCCTTAAAAAGAAAAGTAATGCAGCCACCACATCTAAAGAGTTGTAAGCTGCAATATATTTGACTTTTGTTTTTTAGTATAGATATACTGATAAAGAATAAATTGTTTTTTTTTTCCTTTCCCCGCATAGTTTTTTTGCCCACTTTCCCCACGCCATGAACTATGGTCCTATACTTTAATTAATGGCAGGAGTGGTGTTGCCAATGTATCTGTAAGAGGTGCTTGTTTCTTCTAGGCAGCAGAAACGTCAACTTTGTGTATGATTCTCTTATGTTATGGGGTATCAATGATGGGAAAATAATCCTCTGCACTATATGCCACAATAATTTATATGATGTTGTTGTTGCACCCATGTTCCTTGTCAAGTAATGTTGTCAATTGGTAAATAAAGAACTTCCAAAAACAATACATATCTTGTCTTTCAGGGGATATTCTAATATGGGGATTAAATTAGTTCATGATTCTGCAGTCTTCCTCCCTGCCATTTCCAGTTGTGATGATTTCTCTTTTGAAGGCACTCTTCTTGCTGGTCTTCAACCAGTTTTGTCTACACTCCTTTATCCAATGTCATCACGATCCACACATCCTGGTGCTGGAAAGCGGAGGAAAGGACGACTGGCTGCTGTGGGACTGTGGAGTAAGGTAAGTATCTGTCTGTATTAGATCATCCCCTAGAAAAAGAACATTATATTTTTCACAAGCTTACAGAGGAGGGGTTCTGGGGTCAATGTTAATTTTTGAATTTATGCCCAGAGTCCAGCATTGAAAGGTGACAGCAGAAAAAAAATCGAGTGGACCATCGAGTCTGTCTCATTTTTTTTATTACTTTTTTTTGTCTGTGAATGGATCTACATTTCAAATTATTTAAATGTTATGAGCACTTCTGTTACTTGTCTACCATTTGAAAATAAGGAGATATAAGATAATTGCAATTTGCTAAATTGTACTATGCAGTGTAAACAATATATAAAATAAAAAAACTCAATTTTTCCTTTGGGAGAAACGGAGGTCAAAATAGAGGTGTTTTTGCAACTAAGCTGTCAGGTGCCAGGGGCGTTATGCCAAAGTTTATGGGTCAATATTTTAGACGACCTCCATTGAAATAAATGGCAGATAGAATGTGTGCTAAAGCTCTGCAGCGAATAGCCTATGCAAGTGCTCTGGCAGCACCAACATGCCAGGAGTATGTTGATCTTTTTTATGTTGATCCTTCACTCTGGAAATGTTTTCCTATTCGTTTATAACAGATCAAGAACCATACTTTGTTGTAGTCGCTGAGATTTTGTACCTGTATTTTTCATGAGCTTGAGTAATCAGTATTTAATCTGATTAAAAATTGTCTCCAGTGACACATTCCACTATCCAAAACAACACTCTCAAAGAGGAGCTGGGAACTTTTAGACATGCAAGTGTAGTCAAATACGCTCAATAGCTTTGACAAGGCAGATTCCACAGCAAGGCTTCCCTCGATGGGTACCCAATAACAGCTCAAACCATAGAAATACAGACGGGAGAGCCAGACTAAAACCAGATAAGAGTCCAAGATCATTTTAATTGTTGGTAAAAACAAATTAATATAAAAACAGCCAATGCGTTTCAGGGCAACACCACTTCACCTTCATCAAGGCTGAAAAAGGATAAAACTGGGATAGACTCAGAGGACATACTAACTTCACAAATCCATATTAGAACCAGTATTGAACTCTCCACATGGACGAACAACTTGACAGCAGTTGCTGAGTAACAAGGGCACAGCTACTGTATTCAACTTCCACAAATCCATACATAGTGATTTGTCCATACGCCTTCATTCCCACTGCAGATCACAGAGTGCAACAGATAAAGAACCACTCAAAATACATGATATCAAAGAGTAATGGCATGATTTAGTAGTGGATTCCAATTTTTACCAAAAAATTTGAAAAAAAATCTACTCACAAATAAACATGATAATTTCACATGACATTATATAAAGTCTCTTGGCAGAGACCTCAGCCTTGAAGAAAATGTTTAAGAAGTCCTCCATCCATTCTCAATTTACAAGGCCAACGTGTTAGTTAAGAGATCTGATACACTTTGGTCTCCTGATCTGAAAGTGCATGGAGGAAAAGAACTCTTAAGTCTGAGGTCACTGGCAGGAGATCATGTATATTATGATCTGAAATAATAGATTTGCGAGTAGATTTTATGAAGTGTATCAATATATGGACTCCACTACTATTCCATGCTACACCATGCTAGTTTATTTAGATACTATGTATTTTACCATAGTACATATCAACTTATGGTTTTGATGTTAACTAAAAAAATGCAAAAGAACTGTCAACCCCTTTTTGCTTTTGCACTATACTGAAATTATATGCATCACAAAAAAACAACAAAAGAAAACACAAAAACAAAACAAAAAAAAAAAAAAATATATATATATATATATATATATATATATATATATATATATATATATATATATATATATATATATATAGGTTTTTTCTTAATAATGTATAGAAAATGGAGTTAAACCCTTTGGTTTTGTTTGTTATCTGTGTTGGAGTGCTCACCCTTCACCTCCAGTCCAGAAGATACAACAGAGTACCCTGCTCTAAAGTGAAGAGTGCATGTCCACATTGCAAAATTCCTCTATTTTTGTTCTGATGTAAAATGTTGGATTTCTCATCAATTTTCATACCAATGACATGGCCTGGACTGGGACAAAAAAATAAGCGTGGGCATGTTAGACTGAGCAGCCCATTTTTTTTTTTAAACCAAAACCTTACTGTAAGAGGAGCACCAGAGAAGAAGAATAAAGGCAGTATCTGGCTACGCCCATATTGTATCCTAAGCATGTTGCATATCCTACGCGATGTACGTAGCCTGACACATCTTTATTAATCCTCCAACGGGTTGCTTAGGCTACCAGCCTACTGTCTCTCCCTGAACATCGTGTGAACCAGCCTTGTGTCCTGGAGCCCAGTGCCAGAACTTGGCTCCACTAACTTGCCTAGAAGTGGGGGCACTAGCTTGGGCACCTGGGGCAATTGTCCCACATTGCTTGCAGTGTGCCTGGGGTTGTCCCCTCTGTGGCAGCCAGCATCTCTTTGATTTGGGGGGGTGTCAGGTCCTCAGCTCTGAGGGGTTCATGCTGGGGACTTTTAGTCCTTTTCTTTTGGGGGGTCATATCCCCAAAAGTGAAGGACTACAAGTCCCAGCATGAACCCCTGAGATTTAAGGATGTGACCTCACCCTCCCCTTTCTTTCCCTCCAAGGGTGTCATCTGTTGTCCAGCACCAGCTCAGCTGCCATCTTCTCTGTCCCTGCATCTCTGCCTGGCTCCCTCATGACAGGTTCCATCCCCAGCCTCACCTCATACTCTCAAATCCTCTTCCCTTCTTTTTCTGAGTAGGAGCCGCGACCACAGAGGCTGGGGGGGTGGGTGGAGCTGAGCACTAGGAGGAGGAGAAAGTTACATGCTCCTCCGCTCTGAATGCTGGGGCCTCTTTTTGCATTACGTGACGTCACTGGTTGCTAGACGCCAGGCAGTCTTAACAACCATACAGTGGCAGCCAGCGGTGGAGCCAGCGGAACTGGGTCTTGGCCGGGACTAGTACTGTGAGTGAGGTGGTGGCCTTTTTATGGAGCATCAGAGCGGCCCGGGGGGGCAATTGCCACCCTGCCCCCAGGCAAGTCCAGGCCTGCCAATGGCAATTATCACCAGGCCAAATAGAGAGGGTAAATCTCCTCAGCAGGGACTTAGACAGCAATAAATACCCACAAACAAATACATTCAGAACCAGACCCTGGTGTTGAGAGGTTAGGAGGTCCTCAGCTCTGAGGGGTTCATGCTGGGGACTTTTAGTCCTTTTCTTTTGGGGGGTCATATCCCCAAAAGTGAAGGACTACAAGTCCCAGCATGAACCCCTGAGATTTAAGGATGTGACCTCACCCTCCCCTTTCTTTCCCTCCAAGGGTGTCATCTGTTGTCCAGCACCAGCTCAGCTGCCATCTTCTCTGTCCCTGCATCTCTGCCTGGCTCCCTCATGACAGGTTCCATCCCCAGCCTCACCTCATACTCTCAAATCCTCTTCCCTTCTTTTTCTGAGTAGGAGCCGCGACCACAGAGGCTGGGGGGGTGGGTGGAGCTGAGCACTAGGAGGAGGAGAAAGTTACATGCTCCTCCGCTCTGAATGCTGGGGCCTCTTTTTGCATTACGTGACGTCACTGGTTGCTAGACGCCAGGCAGTCTTAACAACCATACAGTGGCAGCCAGCGGTGGAGCCAGCGGAACTGGGTCTTGGCCGGGACTAGTACTGTGAGTGAGGTGGTGGCCTTTTTATGGAGCATCAGAGCGGCCCGGGGGGGCAATTGCCACCCTGCCCCCAGGCAAGTCCAGGCCTGCCAATGGCAATTATCACCAGGCCAAATAGAGAGGGTAAATCTCCTCAGCAGGGACTTAGACAGCAATAAATACCCACAAACAAATACATTCAGAACCAGACCCTGGTGTTGAGAGGTTAGGAGTGTACAGGTATTGGTGATACTGTATTATAGCTCAAAATGTAGAAAAAACAGCAATCCATGTTACATTGAGATTATATAAAAAGCATAGTGAATTACCATATTCCACCAACTTGGTGGAGATGGAATATGGCATTTTTACTTACTTTGCTGTAACCTCAAGTAATCAAAGAGGTTTTCGCGTGGAGTACTGTGTTTTTCTACATTTTGAGCAATGTCAGAATTTCCAATCCTTCCCTATTTCATATATACCTTAATCACTGGTGCTTTGAGCTCAGTTTCAACTCTGAACACTGTCTACAAGAAGGTTGCATGTTCTCACCATGACTATTTGCTCACACTATAAACATACTGGTTACATTTGAACTAGGCCTTCTACATGTGTGCATCTGTATTACTGTGGGACATTAGATTGTGATCTGTTTCAGAAGCTTTGACTAATGTGAATAAATCTAAGTACTTATTAAAGCTGTAATGTATATTTTCCCTTAAACTGTTGGGAAGCATTGTCAGGGAAATGGCCGTGGAAGTGTTGGCAATCTTGCCAGTAGAAGAAATGGGTGCCATAGGCTCATCATGTGACAGATGAACCCCCCTGCTGGCCTATAAAATACTGCCTCTGTCTGACCCAAGTTGCTGGATTGTCCTCAGCTTCCTGTACCCCTGTGTTATTCCCTGGATCTCCTGTTCTTGACCCGAATCGTTCCAGACCTGTTGACCTCCTCTCCTGGCTCATCCCCTCGCTTGCTCCTTGAACTTCCTTCTGCTGATTATCCATGCATGACCCCGGCTTGCTATATGGACTTTGCTTCTGCCTGATTACCCGTGCATGACCCCGGCTTGCTATATGGACTTTGCTTCTGCCTGATTACCTGCGCATGATTCTGGCTTGCTATATGGACTTTGCTCCTGCTTGATTACCAGTTTATGACCTCAGCTTACTTCACGGATTTGCTCTTGCTTCTTGCCATCCTGTGTTTGACCCTCAGCCAGGTGTCCACTGGCCAGCCTGTGTTTGACCCTCAGCTGGGTGTCCACTGCTGTCCTCTGAAGCACGGTTTATTCCAAGCAGTTCCTGAGTTCCTGACCGCCTGTGCACCACCACGCCCTGGCAGTCCTCACAAGGTATTGCTCTTCTGGACCCATCCAGATCCTGTTGGCAACCTGTGCTTCTTTGGGCCGTATACCTTCTGTGGCACTTTCAGAGGTGTACCACACCTAGCTGCAAGGGGAGCCCCTCTCTGCATATTGGCTTCGGAGCAGGTACGCAACAAGCATTCTTTGAAATCTACTGTTAGGCCACAGGTTTGACTGTACCCAATACCCCTCAAGTAGCCTTCTTGTCTATTCTTCATGGACCTTACTCCCTTATCTCCAAAAATAGCTCCATTTCTTTACTTACACAAAGCAAACAGCATACTTATAGGACAAGGAGAACCAGTTTATTGTTTTATGGGGCCCATGGACCCCGCCCCCTCCATATTCTTAAAAAAAAAAAAAAAAAAATATATATATATATATATATATATATATATATATATATATACAGTTATACTGTATACCGTCTATATTGCCAGAAGTCTTATAATCTAGTCACATGACCTTGCAACTGGATTGTTTTTAAAAATTGGCATTTGTTCTTGTTTTTTCTTAGGCTGATTAGATTAAAACACAAATTTCCTTCAGTACTATAAGAACCAGGTCCAGCCTCTCATCCAGTATGGCCATCTGCCATTCCAGATAACTCTGTGAGCATGAGATGTTCCAAGCAGCCCATTATCTGTTGTAGCGGGAGCTAACATCTCATGGACTGCTTCCATTAACTTTTCACTGTTCATAATCGCATCATCTGGATTGCCTACTCCACACAAATCTGCTCCGGATTTTGTATTTATATAAACAACATGTCTTCTCCAACTAGAACTCTGACACTTCATCACTTCCATCTTAGCAGATAAGCCACCGGTACACAAAAGTATTTATAATGGTCTTGACCTTTTTGAGAATGGCAAGCAGACTGGTAGAGATCAGACTTGACTTAGATGTTTACAAACTGTGAGGTTTGGCTACTGTTGGAAAGGTTGGATGTTGTCCATTGAAAAGCCTGGAGGCGTATTGTGGAGGCAATCTCAAAAAGTTGCATAGTCCATATGTTTGCTGACATTTCATTTTCAAAATTGTTTAATCTAAATCTTTTATCTCTAATATTAACTTGGTGGTTATTTAATTAAAGGATATTTTCTGATTTCATTAATACTTGGATCCCTGCTTCCCACATCCTTTTTCTAGTGTACACATTCATCATGTTAATAACAGCAGACCTTTTTGAACCTTCACAAAAAAAAAAAAAAAAACAGAGCATATATTTTTCTAAGGTGTAAACTATAGCCATAATAGTGTGACTCCTAGGGGCCCATAACTGTCTGGCTGCATAGAGATTTTCCCTGGCAGAAATATCAGAGTTTTGTAACATGTTAGGCTAGCCATAGCCATGATACAATGTTTGAAAGAGCTTACCTTTCTTATAAAATCTTTCTATAAAATGCACAAAAATGATACTAAGACCAATTTCAATTGCCTGAATCCAAAGTCAACAATACTAAGACCAAATTCACTTTCTTGAATCCACCGTCATGTGACCATCCACGGTTCCTCTTCCTGTATTGGAAATCAGTAATCTGTCACTGCAGTCCAGGACTGGGTTTTATTGAAACTTACATTGTGACAATGTTATATCACCTAATGTCTTCACTTCAGGACTTTGTGAGGACCCCTCCTAAAGCCCCTTCTTACAGCCAATGGGATCATCCACGTCATCAGGGAGCAATGTAGCTCTGAACCATTAACCCTACACACCAGAAGAAAAAAGACTCGTCATATGAAAGCAGATTTATGTAAAAAATAAAGTAATTTATTGTGTAAAATCAGTTAATTAAAATGTGTAGAGGGTTGTGGAGTAGAAGAGTTTTTTTGCTCCTGCTGGAGATCAGCTTAAATCACCTGTCCTGATCTAGTCATCTCATGCCTATGGATTGTCTCATTGAAAGACAGTAGAAAGAAAATGTACAATTGAGCAATACAGTACATTTTATTTTTGAATGCAGAACTAAACCCTCCTATCCTATACAGCCAAGAAAGCCGCCATCTTAGCCTCTGTTTGACCTGCAACTGCCATGGTGCTGTACATGTGATCAGTCATGACACCAACTCAGTATGAGTTTGGTTGATAACGCAAGCAAATGTGACAGTTAACATTCCCGGCATGCTGGGAATGTAACTGTTTTTTGAAACTGTTAAATTGATGGGTTTAGTTCCGCTTTAACTGTGTAGATTAAACTACAAAAGAAACTGTAAAGCCTGGTACACACAATGAGATTATCAGATGAATGATCGTCCGTTTTTGCATGCTAGTTTCCATATCGAAAAGTAATAGTTTACTAAAGTACGAAAATTCTCATACGACAGAGCAATAACAGTATCTTCTGTGGCGAGGGGAGGGAGGTGAAAAAAGGCTCCTCCGGCCCACTTTTTTTTGTGGGGGGCTGCGATTGATACCGGTTTTCCAACTTACCTCATTATTCGATCCCTTTGATAGTAGCTTCTTGGGGGCCACCAACAGACATGAGATAGCCAACTCCTGCCTGTGCGTACTATTAGAGACCGGTCATGACTGTTCAAGTATGGTGAGATGCCTGGCAAACAGACCAAAACTTTTATGAAATCTTGCATTTTTAGTCCAGTTACGCAATAAAAGGTTCTTCTTTATGTTTCCTGGCAGGAATAGCATTTGGCAGACAGCTGAAGATAATATTAATGTATATAGTTCAAGCAGCTCTATTAGATTGTCTTTATATCAGCCACTGTGTTGCAATGTTATTTTTAATGACAGGGGACTCATTTGTGGGATTGCCTTTAAAATGGAGACTGTAAAAGCCAGAGATTCCTTAAATGACTTTGTAATGGAATCCTCTAACCATGTACTGTGTATTTTAGTATACAAATCTAAAGCCGGACCGTTTATGTACCAAATATTCATCAAGACTCGTTTTTATGTAAAACCCTCTCAAAGCTGGTGGAGTTTGTGGAAAGTAAATTGATCCTCGGAGGTGATTTGAATGTTCCTCTTGATACTTGTAGAGATACCTCCTCTGGTACTTCCTCTGTTTCCCTCGGCTCCAGGAAACATATCTAACAAAAACTTCATGATCTGCAGTTAATGGATGCTTGGCGCATTTTACACCCTGGAGAACGAGATTACTCTTTCTTCTCTACACCTTACCAGTTGTATTCTCGGATCGACCTCTTTCTGGTCCCACACCAACTACTATTTCTCATCCAAGATGTTTTTATTAGACAGGTAACCTGGTCTGATCACGCACCGGTCATGCTGCATCTCCCTGTCTAACTCTACCGCCGCCCTGGATTGGCAATGGCGCTTGAATGAGAGCCTGTTGCAGATCCCGGAGGTTTTGACTGACGTGATCCAAGAACTCACTGCTTACTTTAAAACAAATGCCACCCCTTAGAGTGACCCCGGTGTGGTGTGGGAAGCCCATAAGGCGGTCATATGGGGAATTTTGATCAAAACGGATCCTGTGTTAAAAAGGCGAGAGAGGCACAACTGACTAAATTGTTGGCCGATATCCAGGTCCTTTAGCTGCAACATAAAAGGTCATCAGTCCCTGCTGTGGGGGGCCAAACTTGCTCATCTTTGTCGGCAGGTCTCTGACCTCCTTCGTTACAGAGCTAAAGCAACACTCCAATCTTGCAAGAAGCTAGTGTATAAATCTGGTGACAAGTGTGGCAAATGGGTAGCCCGAGCCCTCAGAGACCAACGTAGGGTTTCCTATACCCCATTTATTAAGGGAACGGATGGACGAAAACTCTCCTTACCCACAAATCTAAAGCCGGTCATTGATCAAGCGATTTTCTTTCTAGCAACCATGGGTTGCAGGAAAGAAAATCGTTCAATTCCTCCATCAATACAGTCAGGGGTAATCGCAGAGCCATTGTGTTCTCCCGGCAGGAGGGGGGAGCGTCCCCACAGGGAGAACACAGTGATTAGAGCTAGCATTAAGAAGCAGCACAGGCAGCCAATCAGTTTGTGCTGATTAAGAAAAGAAAGCAGAGTGACAGAGAGGTGAGTTTATCACTTTACTACTTTTACTGTCCAGTAACAGGCTAGAGGGTTCAGGTTGATTGGGACTCAGAGGAAGCAGGTTGAATAATGCTGGTCATCAGATTGAGGTCATCTAGTGGCAGAAAAAGTACTAAAGGGAAAATGTGGTTATTTATTGTTATCTTGGCTGGAGTTCCACTTTAAAGCCTGACTTATACAAGTTTTCTATTGATAAGTATAGGGAACAGTTTGTTCTCTTTTAGCATGTATAGCCAATGGTCAGAAAACTAGTGTAGTGCTGTTGTATAAGATACAAGTGTAGATAGGCAGGTTGGTTTGATAATTATCCGGGCTGCTCGGGAAGGAAGAGTTTAAGCCTTTCTTGCACTTTCCTGGGCATTTTCTGGGCTCTGCCCTCCTCCCTGTCTTGTAAATAAAAAAAGGGGGTGGTTCTGCTCAGAGGGCTTTTTGCTGGCAGCCTGCATGGGAAGAATCGGAAGGCCAAGTGTGAAGATGTAGACGCCAGCAACACCTGGACTGCACTAAAGAAAAAGGATTTTTATAACAGCTTACCTGTAAAACCCTTTTCTTGGAGTACATCACGGGACACAGAGCCACAGTAATTACTGTATGGGTTATATAGGCACCTTTAGGTGATGGACACTGGCACACCCTAGACAGGAAGTTTAGCTCCCTATATAACTCCCCCCCCCCATTACTGGGGGTACCTCAGTTTTGTAGCAAAGCAATAGACGTGTAATCAGAAAGAGGGGGGGAACCTCTGTGTCCTGTGATGTACTTCAAGAAAAGGATTTTACAGGTAAGCTGTTATAAAAATCCTGTTTTCTTTATCGTACATCACGGGACACAGAGCCACAGTAATTACTGTATGGGATGTCCCAGAGCAATGCTATCTGAGGAGGGGAGCCACAAACAAAAATAGGGTGCAATCAGACCTGAGGACCTATACTGCTGCCTGCAGCACACTGAGCCCAAAGGAAATAGCCTCATGTCTTCTTTTAT
Source organism: Aquarana catesbeiana (assembly GCF_042186555.1). Classification (NCBI taxonomy): domain Eukaryota; kingdom Metazoa; phylum Chordata; class Amphibia; order Anura; family Ranidae; genus Aquarana; species Aquarana catesbeiana. The sequence goes on from NC_133328.1 coordinate 588,795,592, forward strand.
CCACCTGATAGAATCTGGTGAATGTATGGACTGAAGACCAAGCTGCGGCCTTGCAGATTTGAGCCATGGAGGCTTGGTGATGCACTTCCCACAAAGCACTAACAGCCCTGGTGGAGTGCGCTTTGGTTTGAAAAAGTGGAACTTTCCTCTTCAAACCATAAGCTTGAATAATTACTTGCCAAATCCACTAAGCAATCGTAGATTTCGATGCTGTCTGTCCTTTTCTAGGACCTTCAGGCAACACAAACAAAGCATCCGTTTTCCGAATCTGAGCAGTCGCCTCCAAATAGATTTTGACTGCTCTCACTACAGCCAGAGAATATAGTGACTTTTCTTCCGTAGAACAGGGTTCTGGAAAAAATGAAGGTAGAACAATACCCTGGTTTAGATGAAAACATGAATCCACCTTCGGCAAAAAACTAGGATGAGGACACAATACTACCCTATCCTTGTGAATAATTAAATATGGCTCTTTACAAGAAAGAGCAGTCAACTCTGATACCCTTCTTGCAGAAGATATAGCCTCCAGAAAAATTAGCTTCCTTGTCAAAAGGACCAAGGGAATATGTCGTATCGGCTCAAAAGGCTGCTTCTGTAATGCTGACAGAACTAAATTCAAGTCCCAAGGGTTCAGGGGTGACCTGACCGGTGGATTAAGCCGCGTTACACCCTGTATAAAGCTACGGACCAAAGAATGCGAAGCAAGTGGTCACTGAAACAATACTGATAAGGCCGAGACCTGGCCTTTGATAGTACTCAAGGCCAGCTTCATCTCTAACCCCATTTGCAGAAAGGCAAGGATTTTACCAATAACATACTTTCTAGGATGCCAACCCCTGGATTCACACCAGGAAACATATGCCTTCCAGACTCTATAATAAATGACCCTGGAAGCTGGCTTCCTTGCATTAACCAATGTAGATATCACTGAGCCTGAATGCCCACGATTCCTCAGAATATGGGTTTCAATAGCCAAACCATTAAATTTAGCGTTTGTAAGGTAGGATGGAACACTGGTCCCTGCGATAGCAGGTCTGGATGTGGTGGTAGGGTCCATGGGGCCCCTACTGACATTTTTATGATTTCTGCATACCAAGATCTTCGGGGCCACGCTGGGGCCACAAGAACTACCGACTTCCTTTCCTGCTTGATCCTGTAAAGAAGTCAGGGTAGCAGCAGAATAGGAGGGGATGCATAAATCAGTGAGAACTGATCCCATGGGGTCACCAACGCATCTGTTCTGTATGTGGGTGGATCCCTTGCTCTTGACACAAAGTTGTTGACTTTGTTGTTGAACCTGGACGCAAACAGATCTACGTCCCGGATCCCCCATCTTTGGCATATAGCCAGGAAGATGTCGGGGTGAAGAGACCATTTCCCCGGAAACAACTGCTGGCGGCTTAAGTAGTCCGCCTGTCATCCTCTACCCCTGGAATGAAGATTGCCGATATGCACGGCACATGTTTTCTGCCCAGGTTAGGATATGGTTTTCCTCTCCCTGGGCTGCATGACTTCTGGTGCCCCTTGGTGATTGATATAAGCCACTGCTGTGGCATTGTCGGATTGAATCCTGACAGGACAATTCCGCAACCTGGATGTCCAGGCCTTTTGGGGCTAGGTACACTGCCCGAATCTCTAGAATGTTGATGGGCAAGGTCCTTTCGATTCTGGACCATTTCCCTTGGACAGTCGCCTCTTCCAGAACTGCTCCCCAACCCAAAAGGCTGGCATCTGTTGTTACCACCTTCCAGGTAACTGGTAAGAAGGATTTCTAGTGCCTGGACCTTCTTGTTCCAGGCAGACAGGATACTGTTTTGCAGCAGTCTCGAATGAAACTGAGCATAGGGAACCGCTTCGAATGAAGCCATCTTTCCCAACAACCTCAAGCAAAGGCGAATAGAAGAACCACCATCTTCGCCCTGACCACCTGAACCAGCTCCTTTATGGCACTGATCTTTGCCTGGGGTAAAAACACCCCCTTCTGGGCTGTATCTATAACCAGATCCAAGTACTCTAGGCTTCTTACTGGCTTTAAATAAGATTTCTCTAGGTTGAGGACCCAACCTAGGTATTCCAGGTAGTTGACTGTGGTGACCATGCTTTGGTCTAAGCGGGCTACTGACTGGTCCATCAAGAGCAGGTCGTCTAGGTATGCTATAATTGTTATACCTTGAGTCCTTAATCTGGCCAGAGGAAGGGCCAGAAGTTTGTAAACACCCGAGGTGCAGTAGCTAGACCGAAAGGCAGAGCTACAAACTGAAAATGAAGTTTTTCCACTTCGAAACTCAGATATTTCTGATGAGCGGAGAAAATAGGTACATGAAGGTATGCATCCTTGATGTCGATTGATGCCAGACGTTCTCCTCCTTGTAGGATGGAGACTACTGATTGGATTGATTTCATGTGAAAAGTGTGAATTTTCAGGAACCGGTTTAGATCTTTGAGATCTAGAATGGGTCTGACATCTCCATTTGGTTTTGGCACCATGAAAAGTTTTGAATAAAACCCCAACCCCTGCTCTTCCATGGGGACCACCATGATCACTTTTTGCGACAAAAGTCGGTCTAACGCTTTAAGGAGAGACTTCTTTTTCTATGGATTTTTGGGAACATTTGACCTGAGGAAACGAGGAGACGGGAATTCACGGAACTCTAGTTTGTAACCTAGAGATATTGTGGAGACCCATCTGTCTTGAAAATCCTCCTGCCAGACCTTTGAGAACTGTAGCAGTCTTCCCCCCACTCGAGCGAGCGTGGGCAAATCCACTAAGCAATCGTAGATTTCGATGCTGTCTGTCCTTTTCTAGGACCTTCAGGCAACACAAACAAAGCATCCGTTTTCCGAATCTGAGCAGTCGCCTCCAAATAGATTTTGACTGCTCTCACTACAGCCAGAGAATATAGTGACTTTTCTTCCGTAGAACCTTTGAGAACTGTAGCAGTCTTCCCCCCACTCGAGCGAGCGTGGGCGCCCCTTCATAAAGAGGCTTTAGCGTTCTGTCTTGTAGGTTTTCTCCCCCAGGACTTCTTTTGTCCCTGAGGTTGACCCTGAGGTTTACCTCTTGAACCTGACGGTGGAGGCCGTCGCGACTGCCTTGAGGCTGATGTCCCCGGCACTGGAGAAAGAGCCCATTTAAATGAGGGATGTTTACACCTTTTCTTAACTGGCAAAAGGGTACTTTTCCCACTTGATATTTTTTGGATATATTTGTCCAAATCATCCCCAAACAGCCTTTCACCGTGGAAAGGAGACCCAGCCAGGAGCTTTTTGCATGGCACTTCGGCTGGCCAATTTTTCAATCAGAAGATTCTAAGCATATGCACCAACCCAAGAGTAAGGCGAGAGGTCTGAAGAATAGAATCTCTGCGTCAATTGCAAAACACAAAGCCCCTGGCAGCTCGGCTAAATCCTGGGCCTGCTGTTCAGGGAAAACCTTGAGCACCTGTTTCAAGTGGTCTCTCAAGGATTGACATACCCCAGTTGCCACCACTGCAGGTTGAGCTAATAAACGTGCCAAAGAAAAAATGTTTTTTAACAGAAATTCCAATTTTCTATCGGTTGGATCCCTAAGCATTTGAGCATTGTCAACGGGACAAGTTAAACTTTTATTTACAGAGGATATAGCAGCGTCAATTGCTGGTATACCCCACATCGTTGTAAATTTTTCCTCCATAGGATAAAGTGCTGAAAACTTTTTAGGAGGGAAAAAATGCTTATCTGGGTGATCCCACTCAGAATACATAAGCTTTTCCAGCAATGATTGGACAGGATAGGCACGCAAAGCTTGAGGAGGCTTCAGTGAACACAAACAAGAAGTGGGCTTTTCAACCGACTCAGTTAACTCAGTTAACTACATAACGACCGGCGCACGCCGAAGTACGTCGGCAGAATGGCACGGACAGGCAAATGGGCGTACCTGTACGTTCCTTTGAATTTGCTGCTGTGCCACGCCCGTTGCAAGCTCTGTGAGTCTGACCTCGGGTCCCGCATACTCGATGTCCGCGGGGATACCCACGATCGTCTCACGGAGAGGAAGAATGGGGAGATGCTAAAGTAAACAAGCATCTCCCCGTTCTGCCTAGTGACACTGTCACTGATCATAGCTCCCTGTGATCGGGAGCTATAATCTGTGATGTGTCACACACAGCCCCTCCCCCACAATTAGAACACATCCCTAGGACACACTTAACCCCTCCCTAGCCCTCTAGTGGTTAACCCCTTCACTGCCAGTGTCATTTTTACAGTAATCAGTGCAATTTTATAGCACTGATTGCTGTAAAAATGACAATGGTCCCAAAAATGTGTCAAAATTGTCCGATGTGTCCGCCATAATGTCGCAGTCATGATAAAAATCGCAGATCGCCGCCATTACTAGTAAAAAAAAAAAAAAATTAATAAAAATGCCATAAAACTATCCCCTATTTTGTAGACGCTATAACTTTTGCGCAAACAAATCAATAAACGCTTATTGTGATTTTTTTTACCAAAAATATGTAGAAGAATACGTATCGGCCTAAACTGAGGAAAAAAAATGTTTTTCTATATATTTTTTGGGGATATTTATTATAGCAAAAAGTAAAAAATAATGCGTCTTATTTCAAAATTGTCGCTCTATTTTTGTTTATAGCGCAAAAAATAAAAAACGCAGAGGTGATCAAATACCACCAAAAGAAAGTTCTATTTGTAGGAAAAAAAAGACGTCAATTTTGTTTGGGAGCAACGCAACGTCACATGACCGTGCAATTGTCAGTTAAAGCGACGCAGTGCCGAATCGCAAAAAGTGCTCTGGTCTTTGGCCAGCAAAATGGTCCGGGGCTTAAGTGGTTAAGGGCAGCTTAAATGTAGAGTGGACCATTTCAGTAAGAGATTGCACAAGCAATTTCTCAGCCTGTAAAGCTGAAGAAGGTCCTTCCCCACTTGATCCCTCGGAAGAGGAATCATCAGTCTCTTCACGGTCCCCTGAGGGGGAATCATCTTCCCTCTCCCACTGTTCCTCTGTTTGAGGGTCCTGGGTGGTAGAAGGGGACCTAATGCGTTTTCTTCCATTCTGTGAAGATGTGATTAAAGCCGCTAATATTTCCTCCAATCCAGTCATGGCTGAGGAGAAAACCTCCTCAGTAATATATACAGGGGCTGAAATGCTGAAATGCAGAAGCAGTTGCAACCCCTGACAACCCCGATGGCTCGCTCTGACCAGCCTCCCTAGGCCTTTCGGGGGGGTGGCGTTGCAGAGGGAGGGTCCTCATAGCCTGAGGGAGATCCCTTTGAGCCCCTGTTTTTTGGGGTATTTGTACCTCCCCTTCTGCCCATAGTGCTAAGCACAAATGCAGAGGTACTACCAGAAAATGCACCCACTGCTGAGCAAATAGTCTAGCAACTGCCGCTGCTATCAAGGCTCACCTGATGCTTAAGTAAACGTGCCCTGGGAATACCTGTGTCACCAACACTCACATGCCCCCATCTGCTCTGTGTCCCTCCGTCAGTTGAATGCACCTCCAAAAGGTGTACTTATGCCTACACAGCCCCTGCGTTGTGAACGTTGAAGCACGTCAACGCTGCGCTAAGCCCTGCCCCCCTCCCTCCGACTTGCCACCGCACCCCCCTCACTTTTTTCAAAAAAGACTGCCTTCCCGCGTTTGGCATGTAGGGGGGGCTGGGGTGGAGGAGAGCTGCTGGAAGAAAACCACCGTACTATGGCGGTGGGAGCGGCGTGGCATAACGCCGACTGGTCTGCGCTCCCTGGCCTCCTGGAGTGAAAGAAAAACTACAGTCCAGGTGGGGGATGTCTAAAAGAAAAGCCCCCCTTCCAACATCTTACCTGAGGCTTGGGGCTGGAGGAAGCGTGCAGCTTGTAATGACACAGAGCGAGACTGACAAGCATGGAACAGGTACGTGCTCTTACCAGCCCCCAGTGGCGACTTTAGGCATGACAACATTTTACTTAAAGGAGAAAACCCATAAGAATTAGAAAATTCCTTAGGAATCTCCACTTACCTTATCCAGAAGCAGGGTTCTGTGGTAAACCAGACAGACCCAATCTTCACCACTCATGGTGGGCTCCGTTTAAAAAACCTTCAAGGACCGGGGCCCCTTTTTATCGGGGGTTCCACACCCCTGGACCCGTAAAGCACCCCGCTAGGAAATATGACTGAAAAAACCAAGCACTGGATCCCGGGGTCTAGCTCTCTAAAAAGAGAAGCGTTACAGGCAAAACTTCGTTTCTTTCTAAACAAGGCCCGGGTACCATTCAATTCGGCCTAAAAAGACACTTTGAACGGATCCAGTTGCATAGCTTGCCCCAGCAAAGGAATATTCCAGTGGAGCTAAGCTAATCACATCTTTACTCTTGACCAACACCTAAGACACTGGCGAAAAAACTGAGGTACTCCCAGTAAGGGGAGGGATTATATAGGGAGATCCATCACCTAAAGGTGAATATATAACCCATACAGTAATTACTATGGTTCTGTGCCCCATGATGTACGATAAAGAAAGAAACCTTACTGAACAAGGACTTTGTCTTTTATGGGCTCTTACGCCTGGAAAGGTACTCACTGGATAGTCTGGGTTTAGTTAGACAGGATTGAACTGCATTGCATTGTTGGACTGTATTTTATGAGGTGTCCAGTTAAGCCTCTTCAACTGTTTCATGCCTGGTTTGAAGTAATTCAAAGGGGTGCATGGAGGTACATGGTGTATCTAGTAGAACAGGGCCTGTAAAGCACGTATGGGGGAAAGAGGAAGGAACAAAAGGTCACCACAAAGGGTTAACTCAGTGAAGGAGTTGGCGGGAGGAATACATTCACTACGGGTAACCATGAACTGGTGGGAATGTAATAGCAGCCAGAGAGTGAGGAGTTGTACCAGACATGGGTGACGGATCCTCTGGTAGTTGGGGGGTGGCTGCTCTGGCTCCCTCCCTTCATGGTCGGTCCCCAAGTAAATGGGACTGAACCCACAGTATGGAGACCCTATGAACCTAGCTGCATGGTACAGGAGAGCTGAAAGAGGTAATTAGGTGTACGCATAAGGTCCGTGATTAGTGCATGGCGGGACCCCATTCTGTCATTGGGAGTGAGGTGGCAGAGGAAAGCTGTACTGGTGGACAAGGGCTCTGCGGTGGCCCCCTCTAAATGCAACACTCAGGTGTGCAGAGTTAGGGGGCAGAGTATGTTATAGAAGGAATCTGTATGTTACTTCAAAGCTACACAAAGCGTAAGTCTCACTTCTAATCCGAGGTTCTGCCTCAATGTTGAATTCACATAACCGCAGCCCCTTCTGGTCCCAGGCATTATTGAGCTAGTACACGAAAAAAGTACACTGAGTACCCCACCCACAAACATGATACACCCAGCTTGATGGCAGATATAGAAGACAGAGGCAGTTCTTTACTGATCCCGTGACAACATGAAGTCAATAATCTAGTGACAGATATACATGATAGAGACAAAACATCTGAGAACCTTGGGGTGCCTTCGGGTTTCTTCAGGGGTGCCTTGGCAAAATACCTAGTAATTGCCCAAAAATTATGTGCAAGCCAGCGAGTGAATCAAGCCTGCCCAATGAAACCACGGGTTTTCATTGGGGATTATTATAACCTTCTAGCTACCGGCATCCTAACAACCAATGATGTCATTAGTTGATAAGAAAGACACTGGACACCTGCACAGCATCTTTGTTTGGCCCTCCCCTGCCCCTCTCCATCAGCACTGGGGCCATATTAGCTAAATGAGGGAAAGAAACTGCGGGAGAAGAGAAACACGGGAATACTAGTCAGTACCAGTGTACAAAGGTGTATTTGCTTTGGAAGAATAAATCACCTCTAATGTTGGGTGTCCTACGTCTTTGGATGTTGCTGTGTTTACGATTACTTTAATTTTTTACATTTTAGATTGGGGTGCCTCAAGATTGTACATCATTTTAAAGGGTGTCTTGAAAAAAGGTTTAGAAACACTGGTTTAGAGTATGTAACCACTTTAGCCCCGGAAGATTTGGCTGCTCAATGACCAGAGCATTTTTTGCGACACGGCACTGCGTCACTTTAACTGACAATTGCGCGTTCGTGCGAAGCTGTACCCAAACAAAATTAACGTCCTTTTTTTCACACAAATAGAGCTTTCTTTTGCTGGTATTTGATCATCTCTGCGGTTTTTATTTTTTGCTCTATAAACAAAAAAAGAGCGTCAATTTTGAAAAAAAAAACAATATTTTGTACTGATTGCTATAATAAATATCCCCAATTTTTTTTTTAAAAAAAGCGAATTTTTTTCTCAGTTTAGGTCTATATGTGTTCTTCTACATATTTTTGGTAAAAAAAAATCGCAATAAGCGTATATTGATTGGTTTGCGCAAAAGTTATAGTGTCTACAAATAGGGGATAGATTTATGGCATTATTTATTTATTATTATTATTTTTTTTTTTTTTACTAGTAATGGTGGCGATCTGCAATTTTTATCGTGACTGCGACATTATGGTGGACACATCGGACACTTTTGACACATTTTTGGGACGATTGACAATTATACAGCGATCAGTGCTATAAAAATGCACTGATTACTGTATAAATGTCACTGGCAGGGAAGGGGTTAAGACTAGGGGGGCGATCAAGGGGGTTAACTGTGTTCCCTGACTGTGTGTTCCAACTGTAGGGGGAGGGGACTGACTAGAGGGGATGACAGATTGTGGTTCCTAGCTATTAGGAACTCACAAACTATCTCTCGGCACCCCCGCAGTGCAGCGGGCGCCTACACGCGCCTGCTATCCCGCTTAAAGGAGCCGATGTATAGTTACGATGGCTCGTGCCGACCTGCCACTGTATAATGACGGCAGCTGGTCAGCAAGCGGTTAGCGAAATTCATTTTAATATATTTAGTGCTCTTTATATTAGTGTTTTTTTTTCTTTTTTTTGTGTTTGTGCATTTGTTGTTTGTGCTGTCTGTTTTATTCTTTTTGTAAAAAGTATCATAATGAGGCTAATGAAGGGCTTTTTTTTTTTTTTTTTTTTGGTACTAGACATTTGAAAGAAGCTTTGCCAACCATCAGAACTCTTTTAAAGTCTATTACACCATAAAACCCACCTTAACATAGAGTGCCTTGAAAAAGTATTCATACCCCTTGAAATTTTCTACATTTTGCCAAGTTACAACCAAAAACATAAAAGTATTTTATTGGGATTGTATGTGATAGACCAACACAAAGTGGCACATAATTGTGAAGTAGAAGGAAAATTATAAATAGTTTTTACATTTTTTTACAAATATGTGAAAAGTGCGGCGTACACTTGTATTCAGCAATAACAGCTGCAAGTCTTTTTGGGGATGTCTCTACCAGCTTTGCACATCTAGAGAGTGATATTTTTGCCCATTCTTCTTTGCAAAATAGCTCAAGCTCTGTCAGATTAGATGGAGAGCGTCTGTGAACAGCAATTTTCAAATCTTGCCACAGATTCTCAATTGAATGTAGGTCTGGACTATGGATAGGCTATACACCCCCTGGTTCGGTTCGCACCAGAACATGCAAACAGGCAAAAAATTGTGCGAACATGAAACTCTATTAAAGTCTATGGGACACGAACATGAGAAATCAAAAGTGCTAATTTTAAAGGCTTATATGCAAGTTATCGCCATAAAAAGTATATGGGGACCCGGGTACTGCCCAGGGGACATGTATCCATGCAAAAAAAAGTTTTTAAAATGACCGTTTTTTCAGGAGCAGTGATTTTAACCCCTTCCCGCCGACCGTACGCAGATATGCGTACTCGGCTTTCTGGGGTTATACTGGGATGATGCCCGCAGCTGCAGGCATCATCCCGGTACCGTTGTTTACAGCGGGCGATCGGCTACCCGTGTATAACAACCGATGCGGCTAAAAGCCGCTCGGCTGTTATACCGGAGGAGCGGGAGGGGACATCCCCCCCCTCCCGCCGCCTCCCGCTGCTGTTACCGGGCCTCCCGTGCGATCAGGAGGCCCGGTGTCCGCTCGGCTGCCTTTGGCGGCTGGGGGCGGGCTGGAACGAAGCTGCGAGCGGCTTCGTTCCAGCCTTCTTGTTGTAAACGCGGAAGCGACGTCATGACGTCACTTCCCGTTTACTCGGCTGCCAATGACGCCGAATTAAAAAAAGTACACAGTATTCAGAATCGCCGTTTTCGGCGATCTGAATACTTTGAAGTGTAAAGGAGGGATGGGGGGTCTTTTAGACCCCCCATCCCTCCATAAAGAGTACCTGTAACCACCTATTACTGTCACAAGGGATGTTTACATTGCTTGTGACAGCAATAAAAGTAAAAAAAAAAAAAAAAAATTTTAAACACAATTTATAAAGTACAAAAATAAATAAATTAAATTAAAAAAAAAAAAAATTTTTAAAGTGCCCCTGTCCCCGCGAGCTCGCGCAGCGAAGAAAACGCATACGGAAGTCGCGCCCCGCATATGTAAACGGTGTTCAAACCACACATGTGAGGTATCACCGCGATCGTCAGAGCGAGAGCAATAATTCTATCCCTAGACCTCCTCTGTAGCTCAAACCTGGTAACCGTAAAAAATTTTTAAAGCGTCGCCTATGGAAATTCAAAGGTACCGTAGTCGCCATTCCACGAGTGCGTGCAATTATAAAGGGTGACATGTTTGGTATCTATTTACTCGGCGTAACATCATCTTTCACATTATACAAAAAAATTGGCGTAACTTTACTGTTTGGATTTTTTAAAATTCATGAAAGTGTCACTTTTCCAAAAATTTGCGTTTAAAACACCGCTGCACAAATACCATGTGATAAAAAATATTGCAACAATCGCCATTTTATCCTCTAGATTCTCTGCTAAAAAAATATATATAATGTTTGGGGGTTCTAAGTAATTTTCTAGCAAAAAATACGGATTTTAACTTGTAAACACCAAATTTCAAAAATAGGCTTAGTCATGAAAGGGTTAATAATGCTTAAAGTGAAACAATAAAAAAAAAATAGAAATATTCCTTTAAATATCGTACCTGGGGGGTCCCCTTAATCTGCCTGTAAAGTGGCGTGTCTGATGTGTTTTACAGTGCCGCAGCAAAATGACATTTCTAAAAAGAAAAAATTTCACTTAAAATTGCTTGCGGCTGTAATGTATTGCCGGCTCCCGACAATCTAGATAAAAAATCAAGGAAAAAACGTGGGTTTTTCCCTCCAGTCCATACCAGGCCCTTCAGGTCTGGTATGGATTTTAAAGGGAACTCCACGCCAAAATTTACAGTGTGGGGTCCCCCCCAAAATCCATACCAGGCCCTTCGGGTCTGGTATGGATTTTAAGGGGAACTCCACGCCAAAATAAAAAAAAATTGTCGTGGGACCCCCCCAAATTGCATACCAGACCCTTATCTGAGCAAGCAGCCTGGAGGACAGGATAGGGGGGAACGAGCGACCGCCCCCCCATCCTGAACCATACCAGGCCACTTGCCCTCAACATGGGGAGGGTGCTTTGGGGTCCCCCCCAAAGCACCTTGTCCCTATGTCGATGGGGACAAGGGCCTTGTTCCCACAACTCTGGCCATTGGTTGTGGGGGTCTGCAGGCGGGGGGCTTATCGAAATCTGAAAGCCCCCTTTAACAAGGGGGCCCCCAGATCCCGCCCCCCCCATGTGAATGGGTATCAGGTACATTGTACCCATTCACCAAAAAAGTGTCAAAAATAAAAAACCACAAAAGACGTTTTTTAACAATTCCTTTATTACAAAAAAAAGTGTCCCGCGATGTACATCCATTTTTAAAGGGGGGCTTCTAGATTCCAAGAAGCCCCCCACCCACAAACCCCCACAACCAATGGCCAGGGTTGTGGGAACGAGGCCCTTGTCCCCATCGACATAGGGACAAGGTGCTTTGGGGGGCCCCAAAGCACCCTCCCCATGTTGAGGGCAAGCGGCCTGGTATGGTTCAGGTGGGGGGGGGCGCTCGCTCGTCCCCCCCATCCTGTCCTCCAGGCTGCTTGCTTGGATAAGGGTCTGGTATGCAATTTGGGGGGCCCCACGCCAATTTTTTTGTTATTTGGGCATGGAGTTCCCCTTAAAATCCATACCAGACCCAAAGGACCTGGTATGGATTTTGGGGGGACCCCACGTTGTTTTTTGGGTCAGGTGCATGCTTTGGCCAATCATCAGACATCAATGCACTGCGATCATGCAGTGCATTATGGGGCGTTCCAATTTGCCGCGAATGCCACATAAAGTTCGGTATTCGGCGAACGGCCGAACACCCGATTTTCGACTCGAACATCGGGCCCATCCCTAGTCTGGACTTTGGGCCATTTTAACACATGAATATGCTTTGATCTAAACCATTCCATTGTAGCTCTGGCTGTATGTTTAGGGTCCTTGTCCTGCTGGAAGGTGAACCTCTGCCCCAGTCTCAAGTCTTTTGCAGACTCTAACAGGTTTTCTTCTAATGCCGCGTACACACGAGCGGACTTTCTATCCTACTTGGTCCGGCACACTTTCCGACGGACTTTGTCCGCCAGGTGCGCCGGACTTTAAAACGAACGGACTTGCCCACACACGCCGGGATTTTCCGGCGGGCTAAGTCCGCCCGTCTTTCCGACGGACTTTCGCCGGAGTTCCGGCGGACTTTCAGAATGAACGGACTTGCCCACACACGGACAAGTCCGTTCATTTTGAACGTGACTCAGGTGCGACGGGACTAGAAAAGGATGTCAATCTTGCCGCTTTTATCGGCTAGATTGACACCTTGCGAGCCCCGTCGCGGGGCATACCAAGCCCTTAGGTCTGGTATGGATTATAAAGGGGAACCCCGCTACGCCGAAAAAACGGCGTGGGGTCCCCCTAAAATCCATACCAGACCCCGATCCGAGCATGCAGCCTGGCCGGTCAGGAAAGGGGGTGGGGACGAGCGAGCGCCCCCCCCCCCTCCTGAACCGTACCAGGCCGCATGCCCTCAACATGGGGGGTGGGTGCTTTGGGGGAGGGGGGCGCCCTGCGCCCCCCCCCCCCAAAGCACCTTGTCCCCATGTTGATGAGGACAAGGGCCTCTTCCCGACAACCCTGGCCGTTGGTTGTCGGGGTCTGCGGGCGGGGGCTTATCGGAATCTGGGAGCCCCCTTTAATAAGGGGGCCCCCAGATCCCGGCCCCCCACCCTATGTAAATGAGTATGGGGTACATGGTACCCCTACCCATTTACTTAGGAAAAAAGTGTAAGTAATAAAACACACTACACAGGTTTTTAAAATATTTTATTAAACAGCTCCGGGGGGGGGATCTTCCTCCGGCTTCGGGGGTCTTCTTCCGGCTTCGGGGGTCCCTCCGCTTCATCTTCTCCCGGCGTCCGGTTGGTTCTTCTCCGCTCTCCGGCCTCTTCTCCCGGTGTCGCAGGTCTTCGGCCGGCCCCTCCGCTCTCTTCATGTAGCTCTATTGCGAGCGGAGGTCCGGACTTCTGGGCTTCTGGGCTTCTTGGCTTCTCTTCTCTTCCCCCAGATGTTGACACGACGCTCTCTCCGGCTGGACTGGTCTCTGAGGGCTGCGTTGTGACTTATATAGGCGGAGACCCCGCCCCCATATGATGTCACAGTCCCTGGGCATGCTGGGACTGTGACGTTTTAGGGGGCGTGGTCGACCACGCCCCCTAAAACGTCACAGTCCCAGCATGCCCAGGGACTGTGACATCATATGGGGGCGGGGTCTCCGCCTATATAAGTCACAACGCAGCCCTCAGAGACCAGTCCAGCCGGAAGAGAGCGTCGTGTCAACATCTGGGGGAAGAGAAGAGAAGCCAAGAAGCCCAGAAGCCCAGAAGTCCGGACCTCCGCTCGCAATAGAGCTACATGAAGAGAGCGGAGGGGCCGGCCGAAGACCTGCGACACCGGGAGAAGAGGCCGGAGAGCGGAGAAGAACCAACCGGACGCCGGGAGAAGATGAAGCGGAGGGACCCCCGAAGCCGGAAGAAGACCCCCGAAGCCGGAGGAAGATCCCCCCCCCGGAGCTGTTTAATAAAATATTTTAAAAACCTGTGTAGTGTGTTTTATTACTTACACTTTTTTCCTAGGTAAATGGGTAGGGGTACCATGTACCCCATACTCATTTACATAGGGTGGGGGGCCGGGATCTGGGGGCCCCCTTATTAAAGGGGGCTCCCAGATTCCGATAAGCCCCCGCCCGCAGACCCCGACAACCAACGGCCAGGGTTGTCGGGAAGAGGCCCTTGTCCTCATCAACATGGGGACAAGGTGCTTTGGGGGGGGGGGGCGCAGGGCGCCCCCCTCCCCCAAAGCACCCACCCCCCATGTTGAGGGCATGCGGCCTGGTACGGTTCAGGAGGGGGGGGGGCGCTCGCTCGTCCCCACCCCCTTTCCTGACCGGCCAGGCTGCGTGCTCGGATCGGGGTCTGGTATGGATTTTAGGGGGACCCCACGCCGTTTTTTCGGCGTAGCGGGGTTCCCCTTTATAATCCATACCAGACCTAAGGGCCTGGTATGCCCCGCGCTCGCCGCAATAGGAAGATTTGTTTTTCCTATTGCAGCGAGCGCGAGATGCAATACCATCCCCTCGTGTCGTATTTGGTCTGTCGGACCAGCCTACAGCCCCAGCGGGCTTTCCGTCGGACCAGCACACACACGAGCGGACTTTCCGCCCGAAACTGAGTCCGACGGAAAGATTTCAAACATGTTTAAAATCTAGGTCCGGCGGGCTTTTGGGAAGAAGTCCGCCGGAAAAGTCCGCCGCCGCCCACACACGGGCGGATTGTCCGGCACACTCTGGTCCGCCGGACCAAGTATGCCAGAAAGTCCGACCGTGTGTACGCGGCATAAGATTGCCCTGTATTTGGCGCCATCCATCTTCCCATGAACTCTGACCAGCTTCCCTGTCCCTGCTGAAGAAAAGCATGTTCACAACATGATGTTGCCACCACCATGTTTCACAGTAGAGATGGTGTGTTCAGGGTGATAAGCAGTGTTCGTTTTCCGCCACACACACAGAGTTTTGCTTTTAGGCCAAAAAGTTCACTTTTGGTCTCATCTGACCAGAGCATCTTCTTCCACATGTTTGCTGTGTCCCCCACATGGCTTCTCGCAAACTGCAAACTAGACTTCTTATGGCTTTCTTTCAACAATGGCTTTCTTCTTGCTACTCTTCCATAAAGGCCAGATTTGTGGAGTGCACGACTAATAGTTGTCCTGTGGAAAGATTCTCCCACCTGAGCTGTGGATCTCTGCAGCTCCTCCAGAGTTACCATGGGCCTCTTGGCTGCTTCTCTGATTAATGCTCTCCTTGCCCGGCCCCTCAGTTTAGGTGGACAGCCATGTCTTGGTAGGTTTGCAGTTGTGCCATACTCTTTCCATTTTCAGATAATGGATTGAACAGTGCTCCTTGAGCTCAAAGTTTGGGATATATTTTTATAACCTAACCCTGCTTTAAACTTCTCCACAACTTTATCCCTGACCCATCTAGTATGTTCCTTGGCCTTCATGATGCTGTTGGTTCACTAAGGTTCTCTAACAAAACTCTGGAGGCTTCACAGAACAGCTGTTTTTTATATTGACTCTATTTACTAATTAGGTGACTTCTGAAGGCAATTAGTTCCATTAGATTTTAGTTAGGGGTATCAGAGTAAAGGGGGCTGAATACAAATGCACACCACATTTTTCAGATATTTATTTGTAAAAAGTTGTGACAACCATTTTTCATTTTCCTTCCACTTCACAATTATGTGCCACTTTGTGTTGGTCTATCACATAAAATCCCCAAAAACATGGTTCTAACATGACAAAATGTGGAACATTTCAAGGGGTATGAATGCCTTTTCAAGGCACTGTATATCTAAATACAAGAACCAAAGTTTCCGATGTTGCGGCTTACAGTCTGTAAATGTGGTTCCTTTTATCAGGCTTTTTTTCTTTTATTTTTACCTGTTGCTCCTGCCAGTAACACACGGCCTGTCCAAGGGTGACAACGCCCACCAACTATACAGTTTGTATGTAGAAGGGTTGTCGCCCTAGGAAAGAAAGTGTGTTAAGCTGGCCATAGGTGGATCAAATCTCGGCCGGTTCAGCAGTGACCAGCTGAGATTTGATTTATGTATGGGCAGGCTGGTTGTGCCCAAATCAATCCATCGATCAACTTGATTACAACCAGCCTGTTTATTGCCCAAGGCTACTATAGTCGCTAGCAGTAATCATTTTGTTCTGCCAGCCGGGAAGGCTCCTCGTGTCCCCCCATTGCCAGAAGAATACAATAGCGCTGCAGAAGGCAGCCAATGTTGATGGGGAAACCAAACTATTTTCTATCTAAAATCACATAATCTATGGGCTGCTTTAGGATTACAGAACTCCCGCTTTTCATTTCCATTCACAGCGTTGAACAGAGCAGAGCCCATAAAACCGTTTAGGTTTTCAGTGCAGCAAAGTGTTCAGGAAGTTACAAGCTCACTAAATTTCTGGAAGGATCAACAGGTATTTTTTGCACTTATCAGACAGCTATAACAAAACGTTTTCATTACTATATTTTTCCCACCAAACTGATGCAAATAAGAGAAGTTTAGATTCAGTATTTACATACCCTTTCATTTCAAAAGATGGTGAAATGTTGCTGAAATCTTCTCCAGCCTATAATTTAAGTGAAATAAAAAATCATTTTCACTCATTTCCATAGTTATCTTGTGACAATGCTAGTAATATTCTTCAATTCAAACCATATTTCTGGAAAATGCAATGTTATATACAGTAATTATTAGGGTTGCACTGATACCGATAGCGGTATCGGTGCAGATACTAAGCATTTGCACAAGTACTCATGTAAATGTACCGATACCTGAAACCGATACCTTTGCGGTGCGATTTGAGCCCATAGAAAACGAATGGGCTCAAATTGCACTGCAAAGAATTGCATGTGATTTGAACAGGAATGCGGTGAAATTCTTGTCCGAATTATGTGCATTTTCCCCCACCGCTCCTGTGTGAACCGGGGCTTGTCATAGTGACTTTAGCTGGGTTCACACAGGAGCGGTGCAGGAAACCGCATGCGGTTCGGACAGGAATTGCCCCGCATTCCTGTTCAAATCTCATGCAACTTTTTGCATTGTGATTTGAGCCCATTTATTTTGTATGGGTTCAACTTGCACTGCAAAGGTATCGGTAATCGGTATTGAGCACTCGTACTCGTAAAAGAAACGGTATTGGTACAAAACTAGTAATTAACCCACAGCAGCCAATCAGAAATCATGCCTTTAACCAAACTAACTTCAAAAAACTCAAACCTAATTGGCTGCAATGGATAAGTGTACTTTAGATATCATTACTGCAATGTTGCTGCTTTTCTAAAACCCACAAGTGTTTTATTATACTGTACATGGCATGGAAGTGAGGGCCTACTTTGAAAGAATCCAGCAAAATAATTCCATTTTCCTATAGCCAATCATACAGATTCAAAGACTAACCAGATAGCATACATTTTAATGAGTTTGCTAGTGAGCAAGTCAGGCAATTCTTGCTGCTGCCATTTCAATACACAAAGAGACTTAATTCTTTTTTTTACATCAGCTAAGTGGTTCCCATGTCTGCCCTGCAGCGCTGCGATCCTTGGTTCGAATCCTGATCAGGGAACAGTCTGGATGGAACTTGCATGTTGGTTAAAGGGCTCCTGTCTCAGGCCGGCCATACATGGTGGGAATTTCTTTCCTGCAACCACAGATTGCAGGAAAGCCATCCCCGCCGGGAGAAGACCATGATAATCGCAAGAGAATCCAGCAGGCTGGTTGTACTCAAGTTGATCAATTGATCAACTTGGTACATATAACCTGCCCATTAGTGGTTCGAATCTCGGCCGGTTCCTGTTGAACTGGCCGAGATTCAAACCATGTACCGCCGGCTTTAATTGGCCCTAGTAGGTAGGAGAGATAGGGACATTAGATTGTAAGCTCTTTGAAGGCAGGGACTGATGTGAATACCTCTAATAAATAAATACCTAGTTACAAATAGACCAATTATCACTAAAAGGGTTTCCTCTTGCTAATAGAGTAATCATCAACAAGGTGAGACTATTCATGTCTTTAAACTCACCTTGTACAAATATCACTGTTTATGTCGGTGTGACTAATACAGATGAATGAATGATTTCAAAGCTTTTATCAAAGTCACCATCAACTGGATTAAAATGACAGCAATGTCTTTGACGGACTGTGCTAGACTGGGAATACAAAGTAGTCCAGCACACAAACACGCCAACCCACATTACCTGAGATTGCTAAAGCCATTAGATCAATAACATTTAGTAGCTGGTATTACAATGATGACTCATTAAATGGGAATGGGTCTCATACAGGAGTATAGACTTCAGTAAATGTTCCTGGTGTTTTACAACAGGGCTGCTTGTTGAGGAGTGGCCCACAGGACCCCCCACCAACCCAAAAACGTTCCTCCCTCTGACATCTGGTGGGCTCTGAAAGCCCTGGAAGCAGAGGAGTTGCTAGGTGGCAAAAAGACCAGGGGCTTTAGCCGGAAGTCCAAGGCTGGCACGGGGGGGTTTGGTGGCGGCGTGGGGGTTTTTTGGCTGGGCGGTGGGGTTGTGTGGTGGGGGGGTAAGCTCACTTGCTGGTTACTGCTTGGCTTACCGGTGCCCATCAATGCTGACCACTAAACTCACCTGCCTGACACACTGACCCACCTGACATACATATACTGACCTACCTGACACGCACTGACCTACCTGACACACATACACTGACATGCACTGACCTACCTGACATACACTGACCTACCTGACATACATACACTGACCTACCTACATGACATACACTGACCTACCTGACACACACTGACCTACATACACTGACGATAGTGACACACACTGACCTACCTGACATACATACACTGACCTACCTACCTGACATACACTGACCTACCTGACACACATTGACCTACATACACTGACGATAGAGACACACACGAACCTACCTGACCAGGAGACTTCATCTGTCCTGCAGCAGCAGCTCAGCCGTGGTGTACGGTGCGCGTCCATCATCACAGCAGGCAGCCGGAGGAGAGGAGGAGAGCCGAGTGGGGATCTCACAGTGGTGCGGCGGCCGCATTGTAATTCCCGCCTTCTGGAGCCTGCAGTGCCTATGATGGATTTCACACGTCTCACCATTGGACCAGTGGGATGTCCATCAGCGCTGCAGGCACCAGAAGGCGGGACCTGCTATGTGACTCGGCCGCACTTGGCCGCACTTGGCCGCACTTGGCGGCGCTCGGCTGCAGACCGCTCCCCGCTCGTCAGAGCTTGGGGCTATTATAGAACGGTGCCCACTCAAGACCCGGGGCTTTTTGGGGACCCACTCAGGGCTTCAGCCACAGTGAGCCCCTCCCCTGCCGACGCTACTGCCTGAAAGTCATGGCACAGCTCAGGGGAAGATAACATGGTATGTTGTCAAAGTAAAGGTGATTCAGACTGTTTATCATTGATGACACTGAAAAAGGTAGGTATGCCACAGAAGGGAATAAAGAAGTATTAGGCTACGTTCCCACTAGTGTGACTTGTCATGTGACTTTGGACACATAAGCATGACAACTCGCATCCCATTGATTTCAATGGCACCTGTTACAATCTATGCAGCTTAAATTTACAGTGATTTGGATAAGGTTTGTAAGGTAAACGAGATTCCCAGCACCAGAAGACCAGTGCCGCATTCATGCACGCACTCACACACGTACATGGCACATGCTCATACGAATTAGCGTGCATACTTAGCGCCCAGTTGCCTGGCCTGTCACCATGAGCAGTTGCTGAATGGTCTTCAGCTCGTACCTCTGTTCCTGTAACCTGATCCAATGAACCTGCTTACCAGTGTATGACCCAGCTTTCTCCTAGACTCTGCCTTTGCTCCTGCATTAACCTTGTTCACCTGATCTCTCTGACCTCGGCTTGTTTACTGGACTTGCCTTTGCCTGCTGATTCTGTACTGTGCTGCCCGGCTGTTACCAACCTTTTGCCTGCTTCCTGAATTTGCTCTGCCTGCTGACTTGGTCCTTTGTTACTCAGCTACCGCTGGTCATTGCCTGCATATCGGCTCTGCCACCATCTCCTGTTCTGGTGCCAAGCTACTTCAGTATCCTGTTCCTAGGACTGCAACCCCCAACTTCATCCACCTTCATCCACCTAAGAGTGGACTTTACCAGCCAGCTACTCTGGGACTCGAGCCACTACACGCCCTCCCACTTTCTGTCTCCACCTTCAGGGGTGTTGGGCAGGAGGTGCAAGAGAGGTCTCCACAACATTCCAGTCATCATCAGGTACGTGATAGGTTCCTGCACTACTTTGATGCAATTCTCTTGCTATTTGAGTGCCAGAGAGTGTAAAGGCACACTCCAAATCGTGCAACTTTGGAGTCACACTAGTGGGAAGGCAGCCTTATGCCTAGTACACGCGATCAGAAACTCTAACAAAAAATACAGTTTTAGAAGCGATCGTACAATAATCTGATCATTAGTACACATCTTTTGAGAGCCAATCATGACAGTTCATGTGAAATTATCCAAAATGTCAGATTGTCGGAAAAAAATCAAAAGACTTTTCAATTCCAATACAATACAGCACATCACTTCCTGAGTTGTATTCTGTCATATGAGAATTTTTGTATCACTAGTAACCTCTTCAATTTCAATATAAGACTAGCATGCATAAAAAATTGGATGATTATTTGTCCTATATTCTCATCGTGTGTATGTGTACCCAGCTTAAGAGTTGAAGTTAGGTTAGTTTAGTGATAGGGTCATGGGTTAGGAAGTTTTGGTTTGATAACCAACCAAGAAGACAAATTGAAGTGAAAAACCATGAAATAGCTTGAAGAGACCAAATGAGATGTTTGGCGACTATGTTATGAACAGTAAATGTGACCAAGATGGACTTGGCTTTACAGTATATACTGAGCCGTCCTGTGATCTTGGCTAAAGTGGCACCAGGCACCATTTTTCTCCATAAAGTCAGATGTTCCTTCAATAGAGCGGTTAGGATTTTCTTTCCTTGCGTCCTTCTGACATCGATAACTTAAACAAATCTGACAGATCTCCTCTGTTAACTGTTAAAATCATAAACAGTGTTATCACTGCACCCTTCATCTTCGGTGAGCCGGCTAAAATTGTCCACGCCAACTAATCTCCAACCGCTGATAACCTGTGTATGAAAGAATTTTTCCATTGAAGTCTGCAGACAGTTTTGATTATTGTTTATTGTAAAATATCTGTACCATCTTTATGGACATATGAAACAAGACCTTTACTTAGCTTTTTATACCTAATCTTTTCCATAAACAATGAACATGAAGTACATCTGTAGTGAAGACCAGCAGAGCGTCATGAAAATAAGCACTAGGAGAAGTCTTGGGTTATTTCATAAGACAAAAGCCTCGTACACACGATCAGATTTTTCACCGGGAATTGTGTGATGACAGACTGTTAGCCGAAAATCTGACCGTTTGTATGCTCCATCAGACAATTGAAGTCAGACTTTCCACCGACAAATGTTGGATGGCATATAAATTTTCCACGGACATCGATCTGTTGTCGGATTTTCCTATCATATGTAAACAAGTCCGCCATACAAAAGTCCAAAGTACAAACACGCATGCTCGGAAGCAAGGCCGAGCCAAAAGCGGTCGGTCTTGTAAACTAGCGTTCGGAATGGAGAATTAACATTCATGACGCGGCAAATTATGAAATCTCGAAATGCAGCGCACATTCTCTTCTTTAATGGGATAATAATGAAGCTACTTTGCTGGTGATACTGATGGAGTTATGACAAACGAATTTTCATATGATTTTTTTTTCTAGTGATATCAAGAATATTATTATTATGCTTGTTAATTTTTTTTGGTGCAAGTTACCACAACACCATTATCCCGTAGTTTTTAAAGCGGGGTTCCACCCAAATTTTGAACATTATCTCTATGCATTCTCTTCCTTGCCTAGATGCTGACATGCTGTGTAAAAAAATTTAAATCGCCGTAATTACCTTTTTTTTTCTAATCTTCTTTGCACTTCCTGGTTTTCCTCCCATGGGAGTAGGCGTGTTTCTAGCCTCTCCCAGACCTCCCACAGTCCCCTGGGAGCTAGTCTCAGGCTTCCCAGCATGCATTGTGCAACAGCATCATCACAACATCTTGGTGAATGCTGGGAGCACAGCATTCACTGCATCCAGGAAATACATGCTTGTGGGCTTCAAATGCCCACAATGAAGATGGAAACCGCCTTCAGTGAATTTTATAAGTTATTCTTTACAACGAAATCGGACACAGGCGGACTAATTACACAGAACATGTGAGTAGATAATCATGAGAAGAAAAGTTTGTGAATGAACTCCAAAAAAAAAAAACGATAGATAGGTGGACCCCCGCTTTAAGATCAAAAATACAACTATGTTGTTGTCCCTTGTTAATTTTACATTGTATTTTTTAAAATGTAACTGCCTACTCCCAAACTGTCATTTGAAGTAAAACACATAGCCAAGTATTATTCTACACAATTTTTTTATTGTGCATTAAAAAAAAGAAAAACAAAAAAAATTAGACATGCTATCTGCCAGTGCATTCTATGCATCCAAAAATATAGAAATTACAAATTAGAAATTATACCAAATCAAATCATTATTCAACCAAAAAATAAAATAAA
Organism: Aquarana catesbeiana; assembly: GCF_042186555.1. Taxonomy (NCBI): domain Eukaryota; kingdom Metazoa; phylum Chordata; class Amphibia; order Anura; family Ranidae; genus Aquarana; species Aquarana catesbeiana. The sequence continues at coordinate 588,818,230 of NC_133328.1, forward strand.
AGCCTCATGCATGTGTCCTGCTTCTTAATATAGGGGGTCAACAATGCCAAGAGTTGGTGAAAGCAGGGGTGCGTCATCCGGAGATAATTCCAAAAATCATCTGGATTATTCTCCTGGAGCTCCCGCATGCAAAAGCATATGACATAATTGGTCACGATTAATAAAGCAACCACTTTTTGGTCCAAGAAATCCTCCTCCTCCTGTTCCTGAACTGGACTTGGGTCAAAGCAATAACTCCAAGGCCAATAATAACACGTTATTTCCTCCGATTCTGCAACATGGCTGGCTGACAAACGGCCGTTCAGAAACGAAATGAAAAGCACAAAATGAAAAGTGCGAAATGAAAAGCACGAATCAACACTCACCAAACTTCTACTAACACAAAATTAGCAGAAGGAGCCCAAAGGGTGGCGCATGACAATTGAACTTCCTCTTTGTAGTCTCGTAGTAGGTATAATACTGTATGTCACTACGTTTGTGTTTGTTGGCCAACAATTCCTTGTCATTTGTATGCAAGACAAGTTCCTGGCCAACGCCCTTCGGACAAAAGTCTGACATTTTGTCTGCGGAAAACCTGACCGTTTGTACGAGGCTAATGCCGCATACACACGGCCGGACTTGCGAACGGTCTAAACTCTGTTGGCATTTCTATGTTCTATAGCCGAGTCCGTCGGAAATGCCGACAGAAAAAGTCTGATGGGGAATACACATCGTCAGAATGTCCGACCGAAAGCTCCCATCTGACTTTTTCTGTCGATAAGTCCAGTCATGTTTACGCGGCATTAAGGGTGCTAAACCATGGCAACCTTTTGATCTGAGAAAGGTAAACCTGATTGGTTGTAGAAGGCCTTTTGGATATCAAGATCATTATAACAAGTAGTCTCTGTATTAAAAAGTAACTTGGTAGATATAATGATTTACTTTTAGGTATATCTAAAGCCCAAACTTGTTTCCGCTAACTTTTTAGTTTTGGACAGAATGGTAAGATTTATCATCTGCCTTCTGGCTGAAAGTGAGGGACAATTCAAAAATCTGAGTTGTCACTAGAAAAGGAGTTGACAGCACACATTACAATCGGGACACCTGTTCCAGTGGTAATGTCTAAGAAAGAATTTCTTGATATTGGAGAGATTTTAAGGGTGATTTACTAAAGGCAAACAGACTATGCACTTTGCAAAGTGTGGTTACTCCAGAGCTTAGTAAATGAGCAGAAGCTCGGCTGACCTCCATCATCAAATCATGTGCAAGCAAAAATGCTGATGTGATTGGGTATTCTCTGCAAAGTAAAGCTTCACCTCATTTACTAAGCTCTGGCGCAACTGCGCTTGCAGAGTGCACAGTCTATTTTCCGTTAGTAAATCAACCCCTTTGTCTCACTTGCTGTCGTATGTACAAGCCAGGACGTGATGGAAAACCTCTCCAACGAGACACTGATGGCACAAAAATGACAGGGATTTTAATCATTGACAACTACAAAATTATTCTAACTCTTGTCTATTCCAGCGAGGTTGACTGTCAAAATACAATAACCACACCAGGAGATTTGGTCATCCGTGCTGTATGGCATGAATGGAGGAATCAATTAGCTTTTTATCATTCACTATCACTGTATGACCAACTTTAAGCTTTGATTTATTTGATTTTATCTGTTACTTAAAGTGGTTGTAAACCCTTTACAACCACTTTTTACTACAGGTAAGCCTGTAATAAGGCTTACCTTTAGCTACCGTGGATATCTCCTAAACCTACACAGTTTAGGAGATATCCCCTGTATCAGTATGTGCTGACGTCATCGGCACATGAGAAACTGAAATGAACCCTCCCACAGTGCAGGATTTTTAAGGGGTCAAAAGGGGGAAATTGCCCCGGCCTCTCTGCCAGAGGGGACCTAGACTATCCTTTAAAAAGAAACGTATTTTCCCCTGAGATGTCAGTAGTGTGTCCATTATGGAAATTGTCAACTTTGCAGCATTTGGCAAGCTCTGATCATGTCTCACTTCATCTCAACAGGCAATTATTTTACACGATGAAGAGCTTACTGATACCTTTTCAGGTTACATAGTTAGTTAGGTTGAAAAAAAAGACACAACTCCATCTAGTTCAACCTATAAAAGGGAAAAATAAAAATAAATAAATAAAATATCATACTATCCCATATACACAATCCCCACAGATGATCCAGAGGAAGGCAAAAAAAACAGCAAAGCATGATCCAATTTGCTCCAGCGGGGGAAAAAAATCTTTCCTGATCCCCCAGAGAGACAATGGGATATTCCCTGGATCAACTATACCTATAAATATTCGTATCCAGTTATATTATGTACATTTAGGAAAGAATCCAGGCCTTTTTTTAAAGCAATCTACTGAGCTGGCCAGAACCACCTCTGGAGGGAGTCTATTCCACATTTTCACAGCTCTTATGCCCCGTACACACGGTCGGATTTTCCGATGGAAAGTGTTCGATGGGAGCTTGTTGTTGGAAATTCCGACCATGTGTAGGCTCCATCGGACATTTTCCATTGGAATTTCCATCACACAAAATTTGAGATCTGGATCTCAAATTTTCCGACAATAAAATCCGTTGTAAATTCCGATTGTGTGTACACAATTCCGATGCACAAAGTTCCACGCATGCTCGGAATCAAGCAGAAGAGCAGCACTGGCTATTGAACTTCATTTTTCTCGGCTCGTCGTACGTGTTGTACTTCACCGCGTTCTTGATGTTCGGAATTTCCGACAAGATTTGTGTGAGCGTGTGTATGCAAGACAAGTTTCAGCCAATATCCGTCGGAAAAAATCCATGGATTTTGTTGTCGGAATGTCCGATCGTGTGTACAGGGCATTACTGTGAAGAGACCTTTCCATATTTGGAGATTAAATCTCTTTTCCTCCAGACGTAAAGAGTGCCCCCTTGTCCTCTGTGATGACTTTAACCACTTGCCTACCAGGCACTAACACCCCCTTCCTGCCCAAGCCATTTTTCAGCTTTCAGTGCTGTCGCAATTTGAATGACAATTGTGCAGTCATGCTACACTGTACCCAAAATTTTTTTTATCATTTTCTTCACACAAATAGAGTTTTCTTTTGGTGGTATTTAATCACTGCTGGGTTTTCAAAATTTGGAAAAAAAAAATGTTTTTTACTGTTTTTCTGTCAGTAAATTTTATAACTAAGTAATTTTTCGTCTTCACTGATGTGCACTGATGAGGCGGCACTGATGGGCACTGATAGGCTGAACTGGTGGGCATTGATGAGGTGGCACTTATGGGCACTGATTAGGTGGCACTGATGAGGAGGCACTAATATGCCGCACTTATGGGCACTGATAGGTGGCACCGATGAGCACTGATAGGCGGCACCAATGGGCACTGTTAGGTGGCACTGGTGGGCACTGATAGGCGGCACTGGTGGGCACTGATAGGCGGCACGGATAGGCGGTACTGATGGGCATTGATTGACAGCAGTGATGGGAATTGATGGGCAGCACTGATAGGTGGCACTGATTGCCAGCACTGACTGGCATCGCTAATGGGCACTGATTGGTGGCACTTGTGGGCAGTGGTGGGCACTGATTGCTGCAACTGGTGGGCACTGATAGCTGGCATTGGTGGGCAATGGTGGGCACTGATTGGTGAAACTGTATTGCACTATTGTAATCAGGGCACTGATGATCAGTGCCCTGATTACATTCCTACATGTCCCTCTGTGAGGAGATGCCTGCTGATCGGCTCTCCTCACACTCTGTCAGTGTGAGGCGAGGAGAGTCGATTACCGGCACTTTCTTGTTTACATGTGACCGGCTGTGATTGGACACAGCCGATCACATGGTTAAAGAGTCCGCGGCTCTTTACAGAGATCAGGGTCGCGCCTTGTCTTAGCTACATGGTGCGATCACCGCGCTGTGCGCCCCTGTCATATGACGTCATCCCAGAACGAGAGCTGCACCGCCCCGCCGTCATTTGACAGTGGGTGGGCAGCAAGCAGTTAAAGTGAATAACTCAACACCTAGTTCACTATATGGACCCCTTATATATTTTTACATAATGATCATATCCCCCCTTAATCTCCTCTTCTCAAGAGAGAATAAATTCAGTTCCTCTAATCTTTCCTCATAGCTGAGCTCCTCCATGCCTCTTATCAGTTTGGTTGCCCTTCTCTGTACTTTCTCCAGTTACCTGATATCCTTTTTGAGAACCAGTGCCCAAAACTGAACTGCATATTCCAGATCAGGTCTTACCAATGATTTGTACAGGGGCAAAATGATATCTCTCTCTCTGGAGTCCATACCTCTCTTAATACAAGAAAGAACTATGCTTGCTTTGGAAACCGCAGCTTGGCAATGCATGGTATTATTAAGCTTATGATTTACCAAAACCCCCAGATCCTTCTCCACCACGGATTCCCCCAGTTGTACTCCCCCTAGCATGTATGATGCATGCATATTCTTAGCCCCCAAGTGCATAACTTTACATTTATCAACATTAAACCAAATTTTTCACATAGTTGCCCAATTAGACAGTGCATTGCGGTTGGCTTGTAAGTTGGAGACATCCTGTAAGGACAATATTCTGAGTGTTAATGTTCCTCTTAGAATATATTTGAGGATGATGGTCACTAGTTGTTCCAGAGAAAGATCTTTCAGCAAATTGGCGATAAAGAATAATCTGAGAACCATGATGATCCATGAAAGATTAAGTGCTCTGTGCCTACTGGCTGTACGGAGCAGTGTGTCCTCAATATGATATAGTTTGATGAGTTAGTTAAAGATATTGCAGATGCTAAGTGCAGGAAGAAAGTATTTTGTAAATATTGTAGTGTGATGTATGACTTGCCAGTAACAATTACCCGTGTAATGTGTATTTTTACAGTCAATAATATTGAGAGAAAAAAAATCAGACAATGGGGGTTATTTACGAAAGGCAAATCCACTTTGCACTACAAGTGCAAACTACAAGTGCAAAGTGCACTTGAAATTGCACTGAAAATGCCCTTGGAAGTGCAGTCTCTGCAGATCCGAAGGGGACATGCAAGGAAAATAAAAAATAGCATTTTAGCTTGCACATGATTGGGTGATAAAATCAGCAGAGCTTCCCCTCATTTCAGATCTACCTCTCAGATTTATAGCGACTGCACTTCCAAGTGCAATTTCAAGTGCACTTTTTGCTTGTAGTTTGCACTTGTAGTGCAAAGTGGATTTGCTTTTCGTAAATAACCCCCACTGTTCTCTTCGGAACCTAACTTAGATATTTTTTAAACAAATGTGGTTTATCATTCATTTTAGTTTACTTTTCTATTTATCATATAAAGTTCATTTCTATGTTGAGGGCCCCCCCCGAGCTTGAATTTCCCTGGGCCCCTCAAGGTCTAAATCCAGCACTGACCTCCCACTGCCCTCTGGTTTAGAAAGAATAAAAACCCTATCTTTATACCCTTTGTTCTTACCGAATGGTCACATGACTTCCGCCACCTGATCCTTTACTCCTAATTCTGCTTCTTTCCATTGGGGTCCTTCTTTGGATGCCCATAATACAAAGTTACTGTGGTATGTGGACACTTCCTATTGGCTGTCCAACAGTGGGTACTCTCAGGATTCAGAAGAGGAGTGACATATTCCTGAGGAGGTGGTAGGGGACCGGGAGAGTGAGGGATAACCTTCACATCTGGATTGGCAGTCCCCCCCAGCAGAAAACGGTGTTGGTGAGGGACCCAGGTGACGGGTCCCCACATCTGATGGAAAAATAGCCTTACATGATGTGCTAGAAGGGAGAGGTGGGAACTTTTTCATTATTGCCTGGAGTTGAGCTTTAAAATGACATATCCCCCTCTTGGAAACCTTCTCTTCCGCTAGCACTCCAGAATTGTTGAGCTGTAACGATATTTCTCTTTTATACCTCGATTGAATGCTTTCTCTTCTCTATTTTGGTTACCCCATGAAGGGAATCTGTACCTGTCTACTTTTTCCCTCTCATGGGGGCTCTGTTTTGTTAAATGCATAAAAAATGTATTTAAAAAGATTGGAATCTAAAATTAGATGTAAATCTTATACTACCCTGTCCACAGGGTGAACATGCTGCTGCATGATTTCACTGCAGAGCAAACAGTGTTGTCATAGGTAAAGAGGTATTAAACCCAAAAGAAAACATGTATTATATTGCAGCTTATCAATTCTTAGATGTGATGGCTGCATTAGTTTTCTTTTTAGGCTTTCTTTCTTTCTTCTATTTCCATCTCATGATCTGGCCAGTAATGGCTCGTGCACACGATAAGAAAATCGGACGAACATTTTCGTCCGAGGAACAATCCTATGATTTTCGGATAGTATGTACACAGCTATTGACAGCCAAACCCTGCCTTCCGAATGAAAATTTCCGAAGGGACAAACTCCAAAATGTTTCTCGTACTGGAACAGAACAAACTATTTTCTTTCAATGTGAACCGTCTTCATACGAGAAAAATCAGAAACGAAAGACTGCGCATGATCAGAAACAATAAACAACAAAATTGTCGTACGAGAACTTTCGTACATTATTTCCTTCCTCGGTTCCGACTTTCCCCACTTAAGTCCGTTGTTTTTCAAAAGAACAAGCTCTCTTGGACATGAATCAGTTACAGGGATGAGACAAACCAATAAACACAGGCAGGGGTGCTTACAATGATCGGCTTTTATTTATTTATGGAAAACCTTTTTCCTAAGAAGAGAAAATTGTTTGCTGTAACTGCTTAGAAAGTGTTAGCTGGAGTTTGGCTTCAATGTATTAGTGTATTTAAATCTGCTAGTACATTTAACACTCCTCCCCCCCTAGACTGACACGTCTGCTGTCCAAAGGTGTCCCTGTGCCCCTCCATCTAGAGTAGGGCACTCTAAGGTGTGTTACTGGCCTGATCACCAGGTGAAAACAGAGTGAAAAAAAACTAAGAGAGAACTAATGCAGCCATCAGATCTAATGTCTGGTAAGCTGCAATAAATTAAAATGTTGGTTTTGAGTTTAATATCGCTGTAAAGGAAGTGAAAAAAATAAAATAAAGAATGTGCTTGATTTATTTGTTTTTTTCATTTCAAATTAAATTTGCATCCTAGGCTACTTTGTCCACCGGGTGACAACACTGCTGCAGGAATCCATCAATGTTGGGTTCTGTGCCATAAATACATTTTAATTTTGGTTACATTAAGCTCCATTGCTGAAGCATCTCATACAAGATAGGATTTTGGCATGATTAACTACTTCCAGCCCGACCAATTCTGACATTCCTCAGAATAATAATAATTTTTTAGCTAGAAAATGACTTGGAACCACCAACCACCAAACATATTATATATTTTTAAGCAGAGGCCCTAGAGAATAAAATGGTGGGTGTTGAAATTTTTTATGCCACATAGTATTTGCGCGGTGATTTTTAAAACACATTTTTTGGGGGCAAAAATACACAATTTAATGAATTTTAATGCAAAAAAACACAATATATAATAATTAAAGAACAAAAACATTGTGATAGAAATAATGCATGACAGGTCCTCTTTATGGAGACATCCGGGGTCTATAAGACCCCAGATCTCTCCTCTACTCTGAAAAGCCTAACAAAAAAATGAATAAAAGCATTGATCTCATGCTTTCCAGAACAAAAAATGGTAGTGTTTACATCTGCCAGAACCGGAAGTGACGTCATGACATTGCTTCTGGCCTCTCAGGACCATAGAGATGGCCTGGGACCAGACGGCTCTATAACATGACGGCACCGCCAGATCAGATGAAAGACTCCCTGATTGCATGGGAGAGCCTGGAGAGGCGCTGGTGGGCAGTAGGAAGGGGCGCCCCCTCTCACCACCTGTAAAAGCCATCCAGTGGCTGATTAGCCACTAGGATGGCTTTTATATTACAGGGAATCGCTGGCTGAAAAAAAAAAAAAAAAAAAGATACAGGATGATGCCTGTAGCTGCAGGCATCATCCCGCTATAACAACTAAAAGTCAAGGATGTCCATGGATGTCCACCCGCCGGGAAGTGGTTAATTTTGCATAGCAAGGTACACCTTAGATGATTGTAGGGCCGAGTCGTACAGCACCAAAGGGAAACACTTTTATTGGAAAGTGAACAATAACATAATTAAACCAAACAAAACAAACAAACAAACATACAAAAATGAACAGTAAAAAAAAGATAAAATGCATGGCTGGTTGGAAACTACCTTCAAAGCTACTAAAACTATTTGAATCAAATGAAAAGCTGTTTTTTAATATATTTGCAAGCTCTGTAATTGTACAGACCCCTCCGCCAGCAAAGGTGTCGTTTATTTTTCCAGAAAGATTCAGACGTTTGATGATTGAAAAGAGATGCCAGTTCTAGTTCTGAAGGATAAATAACACACAGATTTTCATCAAGTAGGAGCAGATGTGCCTCTAATAAAGGCTGATCGGGGGACGGAAAGTTTGGAGATGGAACGCTCAGACTGACATTTCTAAAGAGCTTGGCAAAGGATAGATGAAGAAATACAATTCACGACCCCAGTTTTGTTGGGTAGTTCCAGTTCTTCGAGGCAAAGGAGCAGACATTATTAAAAAAAAAAAGGATATGGCTTGCTAAAAAGGTAGGTAGGGTTTATCTGGGTGGGACCTAAAGGACATCTTAAGGCCTACCCAGTTGCCCAGGGTTTACCCTAAAGGTGAACTCTAGGCAGACGTATACCAATCAGCCATACTGTTATGGCCACTGACAGGTTATGTGGATAATATTGATTATCTTGTTGCAATGGCATCTGCAAATTGCTGGGATATATTAGACACCAATAAACATACTGTCCCTGAAGTTGATGTGTTTAAATAGAAAAAAATAGGCATCATAGTGTGTTTTGTATGGGGCCGCATAGCTGCAGACTGGTCAGGGTGCCCATGTTGACCCAAGTCCTCAGGCAAAGGAGCCTACAATAACCACGCAAGCACAGAACTGGAGCACAAAGTGATTGAAGAAGGTGGTCTGGTCTGATTTATCACATTTTCTTTTACATCATGTTGATGGCCAGGTGTGTGTGTGTCATTTACCTGATAATGGCACCAGGATGCAGTATTGGAAGAAGGAAAGCCAGCGGAGGCAGTGTGATGCTTTTCAAAATTTCTGCTGGGAAACCTTGGGTCCTGCCATTCATGTGATCTTACTTTGACATGTACCACCTACCTAAACATTGTTGCTGACCAAGTACACCCCTTCATGGAAACTGTATTCCCTGATGGCAGTGACCTCTTTCAGCAGGATAATGTGCCCCGTCGCACTGTAAAAATAGTTCAAGAATGGTTTGAGGAACACAACAAGTTCAGGGTGTTGACTTGACATCCATATTTTAAAGATCTCAATCCAATCGATCATCTTTAGGATGTGCTTCAAAAATAAGTTTGATTCATAGTGGCCCTATCTTACAACTTACAGGACCTAAAGGATCTGCTACGTAATGCCAAATATCAGAGAATACTTTCAGAGGTCTAGTAGAGTCCATGCCTCAATGGGTTATGGTGGGTGGTTATAGTGGTATGGCTGATTGGGGTATATTACATTTTTGTGTTTAGATAAGCTTTAAAGCAAAACTTGACACAAAGCATCGTATTAGTAAAGATCAATAAGAATCTCTGGTGGTGGGAGAGGTAAACTCAAGTGGAAACTTTTCTAGAAAAAAACAAGAATAGCATATTCAGTACTGTGCAGAAGTTTTAGGCAGGTGTAAAAGAAATGCTGTAAATCAAGAATGCTTTCAGAAATAGAAGTGTTAATAGTTTATTTTTTTATCAAGTAACAAAATGGAAAGTAAATGAACGGTAAAGAAATGCAAATCGAATCAATATTTGGTGTGATCACCCTTTGCCTAAAAAACAGCATCAATTCTTCTAGGTACACTTGCACACAGTTTTTAAAGGAACTCAGCAGGTAGGTTGTTTTGAACATCTTGGGGAACTAACCACAGATCTCCTGGGGATGTAGGCTGCCTCAAATTCTTCCATTTCTTGTAATGTAATCCCAGACAGACTCGATTAATGTTGAGATCAGGACTTTGTGGGGGTCAAGCTATAACTTCCAGGATTCCTTTTCTTCTTTCACTGAAGATAGTTCTTAATGATATTGGCTCTATGTTTGGGGTCGTTGTCCTGCTGCAGAATAAATTTGGGGCCAGTAACACACCTCCCTGATAGTATGGCTTGATGGATACGTAGCTGCCTGTATTTCTCAGGATTGAGCACACCAGTGATCCTGACCAAATTCCCAACTCCATTTGCAGAAATGCAGCTCCAAACTTGCAAGGAACCTCCACCATGCTTCACCGTTGCCTGCAGACACTCATTATTGCACCGCTCTCTGGCCCTTCGCCACCAAACTGCCTTTGCTACAACCAAATATTTAAAATTTTGACTCAACACTACAGAGCACCTGCTGCCATTTTAATGCACCCCAGTTCCTATTTTTTCATGCGTAGTTGAGTCGTTTAGCCTTGTTTCCATGTACTCTGAATAAAAACCCACTTTTCCTAGCAACCAATGACACATCCCTGGCCCCTTTAAGCTGCAGGCTGGAAGATTCCCCATCTGACAACTGAATGTAAACAAAGGCGCTGAAGATGCTGGCTAATGTCATTATCCAAATATGGCAAAGGCAATATTTGGTCAATGGCGTCAACCTCCTGGCAAGCAGCTGAATGGGGCTGGGGCTTTGCCCTTAGTTGCTTTGATGCTCCTGGCTGCACAGCCAATAGTATCCTAGAAACCACGGAAACCAAGCAACCCAAGGGCTGAACTTGCTCTGAGGATGGATTGTCCAATTTGGATAACCTAGCCTTAGTACCACCTTTCACCACGTCTCCACGCAATAAATACATGTGGCTGCTTCCACAGACACCAACATTTGTGGTATGGAGGCATGACGCTCTTTATGAATTCCAGAGCTTAATTTTCCACATACAGTTTTCAGTAAAGGTCACCTCTGCTTCATGAAAAGTTCATTTTATAACTGATTATATTGATTGATTCTAGCGGCTCATTTTATGCAGTTAGTATTCTTAGCCTTTAGACCAAAATCCTAATGTCATAAAACTGTTTTTAGTTCAAATTGGTCTTTTTTCATGTGTTCAAAGAAATCAGAAAATAATTTTGATTAAAGTTCCCTTCCATGTGTTTGAGGATGGTAATTAAAGTGACCACCTCGGGGCATATAGAATTATACCCTAGCCTCTCCAGCCTCTACACGGAGCGCCGTCATGGACAAAACCGGGATGAAACACTAACTTCTTCGGGTACACCAAGAACTGTATCAGTTGCCCTCTGCGCTTGCCGCTTATCTAGTCACATAGGTATTTTTAGTTATGACTCATCAGAATATCATTTATTTATGCCAACATTGCGGCACCGCGCTCCTGTCAGAAAAGCTTCTTAAAATGCAGGGGCTCGTGGCTTTGGGTCATTGTGTGATTTAATGTGTTGCTGTACAGAAAAGCATATACATTTCCATACTGGAGCCAGCAATGACTTCATATTCCTCGGATATCAATAATCACAAATAACCAGGATCAAATCAAGATCAGAAGAGGTTTTTCTGTGGCTAGAAGAGCCGTATAAGAGTATTGATACTTAGATTAGAGGTCTGAAGGAAACTAGATACACATAGCATTGCATTTCTTGGAAAGAGAGCTGAAGAAGATGTAATAACATTTTCAACCCTGTTTATGTATTATCCACTAAAATACATTTCTAACGAAACAACGAAGCACACATATGTGCAGTGTTATATTATAAATTTACAGAATTCAAAATAAAAAAAATCTGCGCTTAGTGTGACTAAAATTAAAATAATTAAGAGCCGCATAAAAAAGAACCTGATACACAGTCCAATCAAAAACTTAAATAATAAGTGCGGCACTTCAATGAAATAACCACACCGCATAGTGTAAATAAAATGTCCCCTGATGACGTCCGGTTGTGATGGAAAGCATACGGTGGTTCTTAAGGATGCTAACGTCATCTCGCTATACAGTATAAGCCCATGGCGGCTTTTATACTTTTTACATTTTAGTGTTTCTTTGGATGATACTTTTAAATATATTCTCTTAGATTACCTGCACTATCTGGGGTTTCCTTTTTTACATACCAGAGGAGATAAGAAGTCACTGATTGCTGTAAATGGTATAGCGGCTGGTACCTTCGATCATCCAATATGGGCATTTAACCATACACAAGTGAGATTGGATCTCTTAATCTCTGGGGTCCTCCTATCTGGTAAGCAGTGTTTAATGGTGACGGTGGTGAGTGAACCACAGAGAAGTTGCTCAGGATTTTCACTTCATCTGTTGGGTAATGACAGGATGGAGTGGAAGACTTTATATTCCCTGTAACAGGACATTTTATTTATAGTTTCATAGCTGATAAGGTTGAATAAAGATGCTAGTCCATCCAGTTCAACTTGTGTAGGTGTATGTGTGTCAATGTTGATAATCATTTTCCATATCCCTGTATGTTGTGCTCACTAAAATGCACATCCAAGAGTCTTTTAAAACCACCATTACTCCCCGCTGACACCACCATTTGTGGAAGAGGGTTCCACGTCCTTACCGCCCTGACAGTGAAAAACCCCCTATCCAGCTTAAGGTTAAACCTCTTCTCCTCAAGTCTCATTGTGTGGCCCCGTGTCCTCTTACATTTCCTGAGCCTGAAAAGTTTTCTTCCTACGCTGGAATCACCATTGAGGTATTTGAACATTGTTATCATATCTCCTCTCAAGTGTCTCTTCTCTAGAGAGAATAAGTCCAGTGCTTGCAGTAGTTCCCCGTAATCAAGGTCCTCCAGTTTGCTTTTGTTGCCCTTCTCTGCACTCTCTCCAGCTCTATTTACATTGTGTGGTGGTGGTTATTTTAGGGAAGCACTGCATTTAATATTTTAAATTTACACAATTTCTGTATTTTAAATTGCAGCATAGATGACTCTTTCTTTTCTTTCTTTAGGCTACATCCACACTGCGTTTTTGCCCAACAGCGTGTAGATGTGAGAAAATTGGTGGGGGGTCCAGGTAATTAGCCAAGGGAGGCAGCCCCATTGAAAGCAATGGGAAGCTCCTTGCTAATTAGCAGCCTACTGCTAATTGCAGCTGCTCACATCTAAAGAATATTTTTCTTTCACTGGCTTAAGTAAGCAGCAAAACTCAGTCCAGAAGCTGCAGATTTGGCACCAGGAGTGTAAGCAATTCAGGAGGTGTAACTGGTCCTACGTCTATGAAGCTATATGGGGCTCTTGGCATCACATGACCACTTTGGCTGGCATATCATTTTAACTTGTTCAGATCCACCCTATAGCCGAATGACGGCTACATCACAGATCTGCTTTGCCGGGAGTACGTCTATTGACATCCTCCCCTGTCAAAGCTGGCCATGCCCCCCAGAAGGGGGCGCGCGGTGCGCGCTGTGATCACCCGAGTCAATGAGACTCGAGTGATCACAGATACGAGTAAGGGGCCGATCCCTGTCCCTTACCACGTGATCAGCTGTCAGCCGATGACAGCTGATCACGTGATGTAAACAGAGGATCGGTAATCGTTTTTTTTTTCTTCTTGCGCTGACAGCGTGAGAAGAAAAAAAGCCGATCGCCAGCTTCTGTTTGAAGAGACATTGGTCCCAAAGAGGAAGAGGCGAAGCTGCCTCATATGTGCCCACAAGTACTGCATGCCAGTGCCCACTGCCAGTGCCACAAATCGGTGTCCACAGTGCCCCCAATCAGTGCCCACAGCAGTAAGTGCCAGTACTTAGTGCCACCTATCAGTGCCCACAAGTGCCACCTATCAATGCCCACAGGTGGTGCCAATCAGTGCCCCATCAGTGCCACCTAGCAGTGCTGCCTATCAGTGTCACCAACCAATGCCGATCAGTGCCCATTACTGCCACCCATCAGTGCCACCCATCAGTGCCACCCATCAGTGCCCACCAATGCCACCTATCAGTGCCCACCAGTGGCACCTCATCAGTGCCCTCCAGTGCCGCCTTGTAATGCCCAATAGTGGCACCTTATCAGTGCCCATCAGTGCAGCCTATCAGTGCCCATCAGTACAGCCTATCATTGCCCATCAGTATAGCCTCATCAGCGTACATCAATGAAGGAGAAAAATTACCTGTTTGCAAAATTTATTAACAAAATATAAAACGGTTTTGTAATTTTTTTTTTTTTAAATTGGGCTTTTTAATTTTTTTAACAAAAAATAAAAACTGCAGAGGTGATCAAATACCATCCAAAGAAAGCTCGATTTGTGGGGAAAAAAATGATAAAAATTTCATTTGGGTACACTGTTGTATGACCGCGCAATTGTCGTTCAAAAAGTGACAGCGCTGAAAGCTGAAAACTGGTCTGGGCAGGAGGGGGGTTTAGGTGCCCAGTAAGCAAGTGGTTAAAATAGGCTGTAGTGAAATAAATAATCCCAGCATCTGTGTAGTTGTATAATTTGCAGAAAACACCAGCCAGCAGTGTCTGGGGTATGTGCCTCTTCTTCAAGTGGATCACATAAGACCCATACATGAAAGGGAATTCATGTCCCCAGGAGGTTTCAGAGATAGGAGGTCGCAGTCTAGATGACGGTGCCTGCCTGTGGGTGTCAGGGAAAAGTCATGTGCCATCCTTGACCTCACACATTTCATTCACTGCCTTTTTTTTTTTTTTTTTTTTAAGTCACACGCTGCCTAATATTTCTTTTTCCCCATTTAAACCCCCATCTGCAAAATCTATGTGGTCTGACGCAAGAGGGACGATAAATGCACAATGTGTAAGTCAGATAATTGATGTAAGACAGTTTCAATCTGATCTTTTCCTATCTACATAAAATAACAGCCTTTTCTATAAAGGATGCCTTTTTTAAAAGTAATAGTGGGGCTGCAATTGTTGACCTCCTTCTAACATCAGTGGTTACTTGGCTGTCATAGGCGTGCGCATAGGGTGTGCCAGATGTGTCTGGAGCACTTCCCATTCATTCACTGTCTGGTGCAGCTAAGGCTGCAGAAAAAGGGACTGGAGGATCTCTGTCCTCAGTCCTTTTCTCTGTCTAAAAAGTGAGACATCACCCCTGAAATATCACCAAAGCCCCCTAAACGGGGCTCCTAACAAAATTGTAAAAAATACTATAAAATAATATTGTAAAAAATAAAATAATAATAAAAAAAACTACTAACACCATCCACTGCCCTACTGACATCAATCTCTGCCCTACTGACACTGTTCACTACTCTACTTACACTGTTCTCTACCTTAATGACATTGTCCACTGCTCTACTGACACCATCCACTGCTCTACTGACACCATCCACTGCCCTACTGACATCAATCTCTGCACTACTGACAATGTTCACTACTCTACTTACACTGTTCTGTACCTTAATGAGGTCGTCCACTGCTCTACTGACACCAACCTGTGCTCTACTGACACCGTCCACTGCTCTACTGACACCAACCTGTGCTCTACTGACACCGTCCACTGCTCTACTGACACCAACCTCTGCTCTACTGACACCAACCTCTGCTCTACTGACACCGTCTACTGCTCTACTGACACCAACCTGTGCTCTACTGACACCGTCCACTGCTCTACTGACACCGTCCACTGCTCTACTGACACCAACCTCTGCTCCACTGACACTGTCCACTGCTCTACTGACACCATCCACTGTTCTACTGACACCAACCTCTGCCCTATTGACACCGTCCACTGCTCTACTAACACCCTCCACTGCTCTACTGACACCAACCTGTGCTCTACTGACACCATCCACTGTTCTACTGACACCAACCTCTGCCCTATTGACACCGTCCACTGCTCTACTGACACCAACCTCTGCTCTACTGACACCGTCCACTGCTCTACTGACATGTCCACTGCTCTACTGACACCGTCCACTGCTCTACTGACACCAACCTCTGCTCTACTGACATCGTCCACTGCTCTACTGACACCGTCCACTGCTCTACTGACACCATCCACTGCTCTACTGACACGTCCACTGCTCTATTGACACGTCCACTGCTCTACTGACACCATCCACTGCTCTACTGACACCGTCCACTGCTCAACTGACACCGTTCACTGCTCTATTGACACCGCCCACTGCTCTATTGACACCGTCCACTACTCTACTGACACCGTCCACTGCTCTACTGACATCGTCCACTGCTCTACTGACATCGTCCACTGCTCTACTGACACCGTCCACTGCTCTACTGACACCGTTCACTGCTCTATTGACACCGTCCACTGCTCTACTGACACCGTCCACTGCTCTACTGACATCGTCCACTGCTCTACTGACATCGTCCACTGCTCTACTGACTCCAACCACTGCTCTACTGACAAAGTCAAATTCTCTACTGACACCATCCACTGCTCTCCAGCCATGTGCATTATCTTTTGTAAAACATTTATTAAATAAAATGATAAAGGAAATTACTCACAAGCAGTAAAAAGTGTATATATTCCTCGGAAACACCTTTGGAAGGTTTTGTTCATCATCTATACCACTTGTTGCAAGTTGATGTCCAAGGTTTATGGCACATGATTTTTTACTGCTTGTGAGTAATTTCCTTTATCATTTTATTTAATAAATGTTTTACAAAAGATAATGCACATGGCTGGTGCGCCCTTTTCTCTTTTTATGTCTTTGTTTGCTAGGAATCCCCATCCTTGAGGGCAGCAAGGCCAGTGTGTTCCTTCTATATTGGGTCGACCACTTGTGCGCAGGAGTCATTTTCTGTTTTTATATCGACCATCCACTGCTCTCCTGACAAAGTCCATGGCTCTACTGACATCGTCCACTAGAGCAGGTTCACTGGTCTACTGACATCGTCCACTGCTCTACTGACAAAGTTCATGGCTCTACTGATCAAGTCTCTTGCTCTACTGACACCATCCATGTGTGTTTGAGCTTTGGGGTGCACACCATAATGCAATAGTCTGCACACCCCTATGCTGGCTGTTATGCTGATCCTTTGGGTTCAATATCACTGACAAGTAAGTGTCAGAAGTTCTGATCTACATATTTGTTACACGTCAGTGATTCAAAATATTGAAGCCAGAGGGTTGCCAGTGATTTTAACATGAAGATAGTTTGGTACATGGATGTATGCATTGATCATGGGAAACCCATAGAGACACAATTATTCCCCTGTGTGATCAGTGTATTGACC
The DNA here is from genome assembly GCF_042186555.1 of Aquarana catesbeiana. Lineage (NCBI taxonomy): Eukaryota > Metazoa > Chordata > Amphibia > Anura > Ranidae > Aquarana > Aquarana catesbeiana. The sequence goes on from NC_133328.1 coordinate 588,835,405, forward strand.
ATGTTGGCCAATAAGCTGGCCATTTACGGTTACTTTTTATTCAGTTAATTTTGTGGATGGAGGAATCCCTCCAACTGGAACATTGTATTCTGGCAGCTTTAGCTGCTGGTCGAGGAAAATGTTCCCACACACTGATCCCAATTCGACTGGTCCCTACTGAAAAAATATCCATCAGTGCGTGGCCAGTTTTAGTGAAAAACTAGGCTGCTATTGCATACTTCCTTCTGACCCTATAGAGTATCTGTGGGGCATCCTCAAAGAGGAGGTGGTCTTTAACATTCACCAGCTCCGTGATGTCGTCATGGAGGAGTGGAAGAGGACTCCAGTGGCAACCTGTTAAGCTCTGGTGAACTCCATGCCCAAGAGGGTTAAGTCAGGGCTGGAAAATAATGGTGGCTACACAAAATATTGACACTTTGGGCCCAATTTGGACATTTTCACTTTAAGGGGACAGCAAATTTACACTGTTATACAAGCTGTACACTCACTACTTTACATTGTAGCAAAGTTTCTTCAGTGTTGTCACATGAAAAGTTATAATAAAATATTTACAAAAAATGTGAGGGGAGATACTGTAAGTGGGAATAGGGCCCTACGCAAGGTAGCTGGTTCACTCTCCCCCATCCTTCGCTTGACATTCATAAGGGTTGTAGTAGGCACAGAGCAAATGCCCCATTTTTATTGGCATGCTGGAATGGTCTGTTCCTTCAGACACCAACTACGTACAAGACAAGTACTGTATATTCTCCCTTGTGAAGTGACAGGCAGGTCCACAGCTTTGACCAACTGTTCTATCCCCTGGTTTACTGCAGGAGTATGAAGGTTGTAACTGGGCCCCCTGGACATTCACTGGGCTCTCTGCATTCAGTTCATGAATCATAAAGGCTAGGTTCACCTTTTGCAAAAAAATAATAAATGCATATATTTGCAGGAAACAAATGCGCATCTATTATTTTTTTGCAAATGAGCCTGCAAAGCATTGCAACCACGATCAGTGGATTGCACGTGCAATGGCCAGGCTCCTGTAGACTCTCCCTCCGGCTCCATGTCTGTAGCGATGTACGAGTTTTCAGTTCAGAGAGATGAAAGAAGTGTTTATGGACTATGAGTATGGTGATCACCTCTCTTTTGTTCTATAAATAGTGATGTAACATGCACCTTGGTGTAAAAGTTGAAGTTAGCCTTAAATTGTCAGATTTTTCACATATCAGACACATCTACATGCAAATATGCAAATCAAATATTAACGGTTTAACAATTCTCATGTTTCCACTCCAGATCTGCATACATGTTCCAGGTCAGTGAATCAGAAAGAATTAACCACTTGACCTCCGGAAGATTTACCCCCCTTCATGACCAGGCCAGACAATTGCATGGCCGTGTGGCACTGTATCCAAATAAAATGTATGTCCTTTTTTTCCAACAAATAGAGCTTTCTTTTGGTGGTGTTTGATCACCTCTGAGATTTTCATTTTTTTGCAATTCGCCGACCGACAATTTTAAAAATAAAACAATTTTTTTTACTTTCTGCTATAAAACATATCTAATAAAAAAATAGAAAAAAATCAAATTTCTTCATAAATTTAAACCAATATGTGTTCTGCTACATATTTTTGGTAAAAAATCCCAATAGGTGTATATTGATTGGTTTGCACAAAAGCTTTAGCGTCTACAAACTATGGGATATTTTTATTTGTTTTTACTTATTTATTTATTACTAGTAATGGCGGTGATCAGCGACTTAAATCAGGACTGCGATATCGCGGCGGACATTCGAACACTAACTGACACTTTTGGGAGACCAGTGACACTAATACAGTGATCAGTGCTAAAAAATATGCACTGTCACTGTACTGATGGCACTGGCTGAGAAGGGGTTAACATCAGGGGCAGTCAAAGGGTTAACTGTGTCCCTAACCAGTGTTTTACTACACTGTACATTTTTTTCTCCTCTGGGTTACTGTAGCCACACTCTGAATTACAGCCCCAGCATATGGGACCACGAGAAGTCTCTTGGACTGCTGTAGGTAATATTAAACTATGTTGACTTATACATTTTTTTGAAGTCCGCCTGCTTTCTATCAGTGCCTTTGGTCCCCATGGGTCCCACTGCCACTGTTCCCGGGATAGACGTCCCCAGGAGCCTCCAATCCTCAGCGCCACCATATCCAATTTTGAGCTGTTTTACACACAGCCTGCATTTACTCCTGAAGAAGTGAACGTTGTTCCACGAAACGTGCTGAGTTCTTGGATGCATCTCTGTTACAATCATGCGTTATACACTTGGACGCCACATTTCAATCTTTATATACTACGAATGAATTTACCGCAATAATCTATCCATGTGGATGTTGTATTTCTGCTACTCATCAGCTCTTTAGCATTAAATATGTATTTTGTTGCTATCAGATCTGTTTATAATTTGACTAATACATTTGTAATCATGTGTATTGATTTTTAATACTTTGATGTCATGTGCTTCATTTAAAGTCCCAGGGGAATGCAAACTTACATGTACAATATTATGGAGGCACATGATTATGAATGCAATTTTCCTGCATGTTCTTTTTTTTTTTTCATCACATTTTTTAGGTGACAGGTTCTCTTTAACCATTTGCCAAATGTCCCACGTACATATACTGCGGGGTGGCAGCTCTTCTGTGCGAAATCACGTACCTGTACGTGATCTCGTGCTTCCGGGTCTGAGGCGTGCATGCGCGCTGACCTGCTGTGTCCAAGCACAGTGGGAGCCAATCAGTGGGTCCAGCGGACCTGCTGATCTGCCTATGTAAACAAGGCAGATAGCCGTTCTGTTAGTAGGGAAGATAGAGTTCCTGGGTTTCTGCTAAGCAGGAACACGGATCTCTGTCTTCCCACAGTTGAAGCACACCCCCCCCCCCCCACACACACACACACACACACACAGTTAAAAGCACTCTCTAGGGACACATTTAACCCTTTGATCACCCCTGATGTTAGCCCCTTCCCTGTCAGTGTCATTAGTACAGTGACGGTGCATATTTTTAGCACTGATCACTGTATTGGTGTCATTGGTACCCAAAAAAAGTGTCAAAAGTATCACTTAGTGTCTGATTTGTCTGCCGCAATGTTGCAGTCCTGTTATAAGTCGCTAATCGCTGTTATTACAAGTAAAAAGAAAAAAATGCCCTAAAAATATCCCTTTGTTTGTAGACACTATAACTTTTGCGCACACCAATCAATATACGCTTATTGGGATTTTTTTCAGAATACATATTGACCTAAATTGATGAAGAAATTCAATTTTTGTTTTTTTGTTTTTTTATTGGGTATGTTTTATAGCAGAAAGTAAAATATATTGTTTTATTTCAAAATTGTTGGTCTTTTTTTGTTTATAGCGCAAAAAATAAAAACTACAGAGGTGATCAAATCTAACCAAAAAAAAGCTCTATTTGTGGGAAAAAAAGGACGTCAATTTTTTTTGGGTACAGCATTGCACGGCTGCGCAATTGTCAGTTAAAGCGACGCAGTACTGTATCGCAAAAAATGGCCTGGTCATTAAGGGAGCAAATCTTCTGGTCCTTAAGTGGTTAAAGTAACGCAGTGCCGTATCGCAAAAAATGGCTTGCTCATGAAGGGGGTAAACCTTCCAGGGCTGAAGTGGTTAACCTCCCCGGTGGTAATCCTGACCGTGGCTCAGGGTTAATTTTAATTACCATTAGCGGTAACCCCTGACTCACACTCGGGATTGCATTGCAGAATCCTGGTACAGGTAATTTACCTTGTCCCCAGGATCCTGCGATGTCCCCCAGCTGTGTCCTCCGCCCGATGCTCTGTGTTCTGGGCTCCGTTCCCTGCGAGCGTTGCGACGCATGGGGGTGGAGCCTGGCACCAAATTCAAAAAGTACAATAAACATAACACATACAGTACACTGTAATCTTACAGATTACATTACTGTATCAAATCATTTCACATCCCTATTGTCCCCAGTGTTTTGTCCAGTGCCCTGCATACAGTTTTATATTATATATACTGTTCTTTCTGCCTGGATACTTGAGATTTTCCATAGCAACCAAAAAGTGTCCCTTTACGTCAAAAGCGTTTTTAGACCAGCTAGAAAACAGCGATAGTAAATTAGAACACTTGCAGAATTGAGCGATAGTGAATCGTGGGGAAATACATTTTATTATTATTATTATATTATTTTTTATAATTATTTATAGTTATTTATTATATTAAAATCTATGATTTCGTGTTTCAAACTTTATCATACCCGGCATAGCTACTAGACTCTTGTTTGGACAGATTTAAGTGTGTTATTCCTAAGAATTACAGGTCTACAATATAAAACGCCAAATTTCTATGCAAAACAATTGTACCGCTTTGAGATTTAAAAATCTGACATAATCATACCGCCAGGGTGGTTAATGAGACCTGCAGGGTCCAAAATAAAATGAATACAACCACCACATCTAAAGACTGGGAAGATGCAAGATAATTCAAATTTCAGCTTTTTGCTTTTAATACGTTTTACAGAAGCAGTTACTACTGCAAGAAAACATAGTTTAAAGAGGCAAAATTCTTTACAAGTGGCCTAAAATAGAATGGAAGATAAATGATTTGGTGGAAGTTATTCTTTCAGCGAGAATCGTGACTTCCTCCTCATCTAATCGTACCAAATCCCATTGTTTGGCTGGGAGCTTTGTCTTAGGGGCTTCCACATATTATAGACTGAGGAAGGCGAGTCGGTGAGTCCAAAGGAATGACACTGAGTCTACTGAAAAATCTCTGTGAAAACATGTCAAAGAGATGTACAACCCGCTAAACATAATGAATACCATGTACTATACCATGTATCCACGGTGAGGGATAGCTTAGTACATCTTCATTTAAAGTGATTCCATCACTCAGGAGGAGCACAGCGCCACTTGCCCACTGCAATACGTATATATATATATATATATATATATATATATATATATATATATATATATATATATATATATATATATGTTGTGGTTTGCAAGTGGTTTACCGGGCTTATGGCTGAAGATATCAGCCATAACCCCGGTATCATTTTTTGTAGCCGGTGGCTGGCTTTCTCATAAAAGCAATCCAAGCAGCTCATGAAACGCTGAACCGCTTTCCAAAGTGGCTGCGGGGGACGCTGTTTCTCGGGCTTACCGTTTCCACCAGTTCGCCCGAGAAATGATCCGACGGTGCAGCCAGCTGCTCCCATAGGTGCTCAAAGAACAAATACTCTTTCATCACCTCTATGGCCTTGGAGGACCGGAGCAACGTCATGACGTCACTTCCGGTCCAGACTGGAAGTAAATATTTCTTTTTTTTGATCTTTTGCTTTTAAAGAGGAAGTAAACCCTGGTGGGTTTTTCTTACTTTCTTCTTCCCTGCAAAGTAAAGGCATAATGTGTTAGTATGCATTGCATACTAGCACATTATGTGACACTTACCTTCAAACGAAGCCCGCGTCGTCCCCGCTGCAGACCGCATCCATCTTCGCCCATCTTCCTTCCGGGCCGTGGACTCTGGCTGTGTCACTGGCCGGAGCCGCGTGACGTCACTCCCATGCATGCCGCCGATCACGGCACATGCTCCTGAAGAAGCAGCACGGGCGTCCGTTCTTTCAGAGCGCATGCGCCGATGACATCATCGGCGCAATATACAGTAAAGATCTCCTAAACGGTGCACATTTAGCTGATATTTACAGTACCTATAGGTAAGCCTAGAATAAGGCTTACCTATAGGTACAACTTAGACAAGAAGGTTTACAACCTCTTTAAAGGTAAAAGAGATTTGGAGTCTTTTTGACCCCAGCTCTCGCCATAAAGAGGACCTGTCATACTTATTTCTATTATAAAGGGTGCTTACCATCCTTGTAATAGAAATAAAAGTGATGGAAAAAAAATATTTAAAGCACCCCATCCCTTCGTGCTCGCACACAGAAGAGAACGCATATGTAAGTTGCGCAAGCATATGTAAACGGTATTCGTACCACACATGTGAGGTATCGCCATGAATGTTAGAGCGAGAGCAATCATTCTAGCACTAGGACCAGGCCCGTTGCGACAGGACAGGCAAAACAAACAATTGCTTGGGGCCCCAAGCTGGCCTGGGGCCCCAGCCGCGCCGTGCCGCGCCGCCACTACCTATAAGCTGCAGCCTGTAGCGTGGCCAAGCTCCTCTTCCTTCCTCCTGCAGTCCGCGCGGTACAGGACTCAGGAGATTCAGTTTCCTGTTCCCGGCTGGACTGACATGAAGTGCGCACACTGAGTGCCCACATCCGGCCGTCCAGGAACAGAAAACTGAATCTCCTGCCGCGCAGTAGGTGGTAGGGAGGGGTGTTAAAAAAGAACACGGGGGGGGGAGTAGTAAGGGGGGCTTTACATGCGTGCGGGGGGGGTTGGGGGGGCCTCCATGTCCATTTTGCTTGGGGCCCCCAAATTCCTTCAAACGACCCTGGCTAGGACACCTCTGTAACTCTAAACAGGTAACCTGTAAAGGCGTTTAAAGCGTTGCCTATGGAGATTCTATAAGTGTGTGCAATTTTAAGGTGTGTCATGTTAGGTATCTATTTACTTGGCGTACTATCATCTTTCACATTTAAAAATAAATAAATGGGGATATATATTATGTTTAATACAGTGTGACATAAAAAATTGCAACAATCGCCATTTTATTCCCTAGGGTCTCTGCTGAAAAAAAATGTTTGGGGGTTCTATGTAATTTTCTAGCAAAAAAAAAAACTGATTTAAACTTGTAAACAAAAAGTGCCAGAAAAAGCCTGGTTGGCAAGTGGTGTAAATGTAAAACAGCATTTTGTTATACACTTGCACTCTGTTACCAAGTAATGGAAGTAGTGGAAGTCAGTACGTTGGTGTCTCCCATAGGGCTGAAACAACTAATCGATTCATTGACAAATAATCAATTATGAAATTAATTGATGACTATTTTCGTTCTGCCAGTAACATAATGGGGGTAAAAAAAAGAGCCCTTTATAGTACAAAAATAGCAAATAATTGCTACTGTAAATATTACTTTCACAATTCTACAGTGAAAAAATGAACCCCTTACAGTAGTGATTATCTGCTTTTTTTCTACTATAAAAGGGCTAATTTTAGTTTTTTTTAACCCCATTATGTTACTAAACGTCTTAGGCCTGGTTCACATCTATGTGTTTTTTGGGGCTTTTTGCAGAAACGCACTACAGTTCATTTACATGGCTTCCTATGGGACACGTTCACATCTATGCTTTTTTTCAGCTGCTGCGTATTTGGAAAGGGTCAGGGACATTTTTTTAACACGAAACGGTGCTTTTTTGGTTCAATATACTTCAACGGAGAAGCTGCAGAAAAGCATGTAATGCGTTTTTGCAGCAATTTGTGTTTTTTAATCAGCCCAACAACAAATTGGCCAAAAAAAATGCAAATCGCAGCAAAATCACATGCGCAAAAATCAAAACGCACAGCAAAAAGCACTGCAGAAACAGATCAAAAGCAAACTGCATAGGTGTGTACTGAGCCTTATGCTGGCCACACGGTTCAATTTTCAGACGAGAATATTCAGAGGAAAAATCTTTGTACATTCGCTGAATGAAAGAATGTTGTTTGAATTTTTCACGTTTTTAACATTCTGTTTTTAAAATGAATGTAATTTCTGAACGAAAACCACATACACTGTCTGAAAATTCCTTTGACCAAGAAGTTTTCTATTATTTCCAAATTTTCCTGTCACTGTGGTTGGAAATGAACTTTGATTTGACCCCACTAACGATTAGAAAATCGAACGAATGTTCTTAAAATTACATTTTTTTTGAAGGAAGACATTGTTTGTTTTTTTTTTAATAAAAAATGTGATCTCTGAGTCTAATGATATTTACCAGATTCACCCTCTAATAGTATATACAGCATATCTCTCCTCTAATAGTTTATACAGTATATATCTCCTCTAATAGTATATACAGTATATCTCTCCTCTAATAGTATATACAGTATATATCACCTCTAATAGTATATACAGTATATCTCTCCTCTAATAGTATATACAGTATATCTCTCCTCTAATAGTATATACAGTATATCTCTCCTCTAATAGTATATACAGTATATATCTCCTCTAATAGTATATACAGTATATCTCTCCTCTAATAGTATATACAGTATATATCTCCTCTAATAGTGTATACAGTATATCTCTCTAATAGTTTATACAGTATATATCTCCTCTAATAGTATATACAGTATATCTCTCCTCTAATAGTATATACAGTATATCTCTCCTCTAATAGTTTATACAGTATATATCTCCTCTAATAGTATATGCAGTATATCTCTACTCTAATAGTATATACAGTATATATCTCCTCTAATAGTATATACAGTATATCTCTCCTCTAATAGTATATACAGTATATCTCTCCTCTAATAGTATATACAGTATATCTCTCTAATAGTTTATACAGTATATCTCTCCTCTAATAGTATATACAGTATATATCTCCTCTAATAGTATATACAGTATATCTCCCCTCTAATAGTATATACAGTATATATCTCCTCTAATAGTATATACAGTATATCTCTCCTCTAATAGTATATACAGTATATCTCTCCTCTAATAGTATATACAGTATATCTCTCCTCTAATAGTATATACAGTATATCTCTCCTCTAATAGTATATACAGTATATCTCTTCTGTCTGTTCTTCTCAGAGTGGATTAGATATTTTGCTCCCTAACCATATAGTTGGTTATTTATATTTACCACTGCACAGAGATATTCAAGATTGCCTTTTTTTAAAACTTTACATATTAACTAAATTATATACCACACTTTTTTTTAAGGTTATTACCGATTAATCGAAACAATAATCGGCCAACTAATCGATTATGAAAATAATCGTTAGTTGCAGCCCTAGTCTCCCAGTTAGGCCCCATTCACACTGAGGGGCCACTGCGATTACCTGCGGGAGACTCAGTGAGGTTCCCCGTGATTAGCTGTGGATGGGAGGCTCCAGTCGAAGCTTGCCACTATTTGCATCTGTTTGGTCAGGCAGAGATTATCTGTGGATGGTGGGCCCTGTCTGCGTGCGGAGCTGATCATGCAAACTATCGCAGGTATTCACAAACACCCTAAAGCAGGGTTCAGAATTATATGAGGGGGTTTGGGACTTTAAATGAGGGACAATAGTGTTCCTCCATCCCGATTTGTCAATACACATGAATAAATAGGAAGTTGGGACTTTAAAATGAAGCAATTGGGTAGTGGAGGTAGAATAAACCGTCTGTAAATTGTAGTATGTTTATTAATTATAAAAAGTATATCACGCAGTAAAAGAGTATTAATTTCACATACAATAAAACAATTCATTACATACATGTATAAATGGTGTACACATAGTAGAGGCATAATAGAGAATAATACAAAATCGCAGCACATGATTGGATATTGATAAAAAATAGAGAAACATGATGTTGCTAACAGCACCATGCCGAATACGTCCTTTTTTTGACTACACCTACCATTTTCCTACATAGCTAATGCACATTTACAATGTGGGTGCATGTATCAGGCATGGTGCTGTTAGCAACATCATGTTTCTCTATTTTTTATCAATATCCAATCATGTGCTGCGATTTTGTATTATTCTCTATTATGCCTCTACTATGTGTACACCATTTATACATGTATGTAATGAATTGTTTTATTGTATGTGAAATTAATACTCTTTTACTGCGTGATATACTTTTTATAATTAATAAACATACTACAATTTACAGACGGTTTATTCTACCTCCACTACCCAATTGCTTCATTTTAAAGTCCCAACTTCCTATTTATTCATGTGTAAAGCAGGGTTCAGCAACCTCTTTCCACTTAAGGGCCGGATTCAATGTATGTGAATGCATGGAGGGCCGCATTCACCTGCTAATAAAAAAAGATAATGATATTCCTAACATAATAAAAATAACAGTACAGGTTTAGCTCACTTTAAGGTGCTTAACTAATACAAAGCTAGTTCACCCTGAGGGAGTATGTAGCTGGGGATTTAGATTTTACCGCCCCCTCCCCCATCCTGGCACCCAAGGGTGGCTAACGCCAGCCCTGCTAGCCAGCATGGTCTGGAGATGGGGATTCTTGTCCCCAGGGAAATTGGGGCTCCTGCCCTTAGGAGAGATAGGGTCCCTGTCCCCAGGGGTGATGGGGTTTCTGTCCCCAGAGGTGATGGGGTCCATGTCCCCAAGCAAGAAGGGGTCCCTGTCCCTAAAGAAAATGGGGTTCCTGCCATTGGGGGAGGTGGGGTCTCTGTCCCCAGGGGTAATCGGGTCCCTGTCCCCAGGGGTGATGGGGTTCCCTGTGCCCAGGGGTGATAGGGTTTCTGTCTCCAGGGGTGATGAGGTCCCTGTCCCCAGGGGTGATAGGGTCCCTGTCCCCTGGTGAGATGGGGTTTCTGTGCTCAGATGAGAAGGGGTCCCTTATAGGATCCCCCCTATTGCAGTGTCCTCTGTACCCCTATAGCAGTGTCCTCTGTCCCCTGCACCCCCCCACTGTAGGGTCCCCTGCCCCCACCTACTGTAGCGTCCTTTGTCCTCTGCACCCCCCACTGTAGCATCTTCTGTCCCCTGCACCCCACTGTAGGGTCAACTGTCCCCTGCACTCCCCCACTATAGGGTCATCTGTCCCCTGCACCCCCCCCCCACTGTAGGGTCCTCTGTCCCCTTTACCCCCCCCCCACTGTAGTGTCCTCTGTCCCCTGAAACTCCCACTGTAGTGTCCTCTGTCCCCTGCACCCCCCCTCTGTAGGGTCCTCTGTCCCCTGAAACACTCACTGTAGTGTCCTCTGTCCCCTGCACCCCCCCACTGTAGCATCCTCTGTCCCCTGCACCCCCCGTAGGGTCCTCTGTCCCCTGCCCCCCCTCCCACTGTAGCGTCTTCTGTCCCCTGCACCCCCCTCTCACTGTAGTTTCCCCTGTCCCCTGCACCCCCCCCCCCCCACTGTAGTGTTCTCTGTCCTCTGTCCCCTGAATCCCCCCACTGTAGCGTCCTTTGTCCCCTGCACCCCCCCACTGTAGTGTCCTCTGTCCCCTGCGCCCCCCACTGTAGTGTTCTCTGTCTCCTGCACCCCCCACTGTAGTGTCCTCTGTCCCCTGCACCCCCCCCCACTGTAGCATCCTCTGTCCCCTGCACCCCCCCTCACTGTAGTGTCCTCGGTCCCCTGCACACACTCCCCCCACTGTAGCATCCTTTGTCCCCTGCACCCCCCTACTGTAGTGTCCTCTGTCCCTTGCACCCCCCTACTGTAGTGTCTTCTGTCTCCTGCACCCCCCCACTGTAGTGTCCTCTGTCCCCTGCACCCCCCCACTGTAGCGTCCTTTGTCCCCTGCACCCCTCTACTGTAGTGTCTTCTTTCCCTTGCACCCCCCAACTATAGTCTCCTCTGTCCCCTGCACCCCCACTGTGGTGTCCTCTGTCCCCCACCCCACAAACCCACACGGTGTAGGTAGAACTCTCCTGCCTTACACAGGTGTACAGTGAGCAGAGCAGCAGAGATCGATATCACAGGGCTGGATGGGGGCAGGAACTGCTGAAGATTACTCTTCACATTAACAGGCTGGTGATTGGTTGCAAGGATCGTCCGGCAGCCAATCACCTGCTGTTTAATGAAAAAGTAAACACCAGCATTTCCCACCCCCATCCAGCCCTGTGATATTGGCTGCTCACCGCTGTCCAATAAAGAGGACAGCAGCGAAAATGGCTGCATGCGGCGTGCCCCGTGGATTAATCATGGACACCGACGGGCCGGTCATTCAGCGGTGGCGGTAGGGTTGCCACCTCATCCCTTTAAACCCCAACACATAGTAATTACACAGGGTCTGAGGCTAATTTAATGTTCAAGTTCAATCCCCTCAATAAAACAAAAAAAAAAAAAGCATATGGACTGGAGTGTTTGAGAGGTGAATGCCGGGCTGGGCAGGGTGACAGACAATCCAAAATTTCAGCAGCCCCTACGGGGTACCGCTACATATAAATAATGTAAGATGATATATCAGCATGCACAGCTGTATGCTGATGTAATTTTCAGTGAAATAGGAAAAGAGTCTATAGTCCACAACATCTTCCAAATATTGTTACGATATGATGATATAAGACGTGACACAAATGTAGGATCTTGGAAGGTGAATCCCAAATGTACTACTTATGAAGTTGTTCATGTATATATAGTAGGTGCATACACACCCAATAAATTGTACCATCAAAATAAATCTGTTTTTAAGTTATTACATACTCTTCTGGTCCATAAATAATTCCAGAAACAAGGATAAGGAGATTACAATTTAAGGTCCCTAACTCACATTCATACAGTTGTGCTCATAAGTTTACATACCCTGGCAGAATTTATGACTTCATGGCCATTATTCAGAGAATATGAATGATAACACAAAGACTTTTCTTTCACTCATGGTTAGTGTTTGGCTGAAGCCATTTATTATCAATCAACTGTGTTTACTCTTTTTAAATCATAATGGCAACAGAAACTACCCAAATGACCCTGATCACAAGTTTACATACCCTGCTGATTTTGGCCTGATAACATGCACACAAGTTAAATTGTTTGGGATGCAAAGAAAAACCCACAAATAACTTCAGGTGAAATACAGGACTCTCTGAAAACATGTGGTGTGGCTGTTTCAAGATGCACAATAAGGAGGCACTTGAAGAAAGATGGGCTGCATGGTCCAGTCGCCAGAAGAAAGCCATTACTACACAAGTGCCACAAAGTATCCCACTTACAATACGCCAAAGGGCAGAGAGAAAAGCCTCAAACCTTCTGGCACAAAGTCATTTGGAGTGATGAGACCAAAACTGAGCTTTTTGGCCACAACCATTAACGCTACATTTGGAGAGGAGTCAACAAGGCCTATGATGAAAGGTACGGAGGTGGATCGCTGATGTTTGGGGATGTGTGAGCTACAAAGGCACGGGAAATTTGGTCAAAATTGTTGGCAAGATGAATGCAGTATGTTATCAAAAAATACTGGAGGAACATTTACATTCATCAAATAAAAAAGAAGAATTGCGCTAGGTGTGTGATAAATGTGAAAATTTGAAAAATTATATAAAAGGGGCCGTGAAGGCTATCCTGCAGCTGAACACTATAACCCCGATATAGGGCACAAAAAGGTATAGATAAAAATAAGAGTGCAGCGCCAGATAAATACTAAGTGAGTATGATATGTGTAATGATAATATATACAGTATATTACCAGTATAACAATAGTGATCAATAATCCAGTGCAAAAATGAAAAGTCAAGTGAAAAAATAGTCCACCATATGTAATTACTCCATTGGCAGTAAACATGCATATAAAAACACAAAAAATAGGTGACAGAAACAATACATAAATGAAAATATCCAAAAGGAAGATTTCCAATGCGTGACCCAGGGTCTATGTTTTCCACCACTTATGCTGCCCGTCACCTTTCAACAGAAACAATGGAGGCTTACCAGAAAGCCTGCGACCGCCCTTAGGGGGGTCTAAACAGGCTTAGTAGAGCAACAGGAACACTGCTAGGATCTCCCAGACCTCCTACACAAGTAACCGGGAGAGTGCACCCTCGATCTCATTCCTCCTGTCCAGCACACAGCACAGCTCTCCCCAGGCAGAATGAAGATCTCAAAGGACAGATGTCTGCCTTTACCTGAGCTGTGAACATACAGTAAAAGTGAGACTCCTTTGCTTGGTTTGGATTGGTCTTGGGCATATGATAATCCACTGGATGCTCATGCCTGATCCGTGGAAGCGCACGTCCATTGGTGTATAGCGATTGTCTCCTGGAAGTGCGCCATTGAGGATGATCTTCATTGAAGCTGACCGGTTACTTGTGTAGGAGGTCTGGGAGATTTCCCACTTAAAAAGATGAGAGAGACCTGTAATTGTCATCATAGGTATACCTCAACTATTAGAGACAAAATGTGGAAACAAATACAGACAATCACATTGTCTGATTTTTGAAAAAAATTTTTGGGAAATGATGGTGGAAAATAGGTATTTGGTCAATATCAAAAGTTCATCTCAGTACTTTGTTATATATCCTTTGTTGGCAATGACAGAGGTCAAACGTTTTCTGTAAGTCTTCACAAGGTTGTCACACACTGTTGCTGGTATGTTGGCCCATTCCTCCATGCAGATCTCCTCTAGAGCAGTGATGTTTTGGGGCTGTTGCTGGGCAACACGGACTCAACTCCCTCCAAAGGTTTTCTATGGGGTTGAGATCTGGAGACTGGCTAGGCCACTCCAGGACCTTGAAATGCTTCTTACGAAGCCAAGTTTCATCTTCAATGCCCTTGCTGATGGGAGGAGGTTTGCACTCAAAATATCACGATACATGGCCCCATTCATTCTTTCATGTACATTGATCAGTCGTCCTGTTCCCTTTGCAGAGAAACAGCCCCAAAGCATGATGTTGTTACCCCCATGCTTCACAGTAGATATGGGGTTCTTTGGTTGCAACTCAGTATTTTCTGTCCTCCAAACACAACGAGTTGTGTTTCTACCAAACAGTTCTACTTTGGTTTCATCTGACCATATGACATTCTCCCAATCCTCTTCTGGATCATCCAAATGCTCTCTAGCAAACCTCAGACGGGCCCGGACATGTACTGGCTTAAGCAGGGGGACACGTCTGGCACTGCAGGATCTGAGTCCCTGGTGGCATAGTGTGTTACTGATGGTAGCCTTTGTTAAGTTGGTCCCAGCTCTCTGCAGGTCATTCACTAGGTCCCCACGTGTGATTCTGGGATTTTTGCTTACCGTTCTTGTGATCATTTTGACCCCATGGGGTGAGATCTTGCATGGAGCCCCAGATCGAGGGAGATTATCAGTGGTCTTGTATGTCTTCCGTTTTCTAATTATTGCTCCCACAGTTGATTTCTTCACACCAGTTGATTTCTTCACACCAAGCTATTACAGATTCAGTCTTCCCAGCCTGGTGCAGGTCTACAATTTTGTTTCTTCATCATAGTGGAGTTTGGTCTTCACCATAGTGGAGTTTGGAGTGTGACTGTTTGAGGTTGTTGATAGGTGTCTTTTATACTGATAACACGTTCAAACAGGTGCCATTAATACAGGTAATGAGTGGAGGACAGAGGAGCCTCTTAAAGAAGAAGATACAGATCTGTGAGCTAGAAATCTTGCTTGTTTGTAGGTGACCAAATACTTATTTTCCACCATAATTTGCAAATAAATTCTTTCAAAAATCAGACAATGTGATTGTCTGGATTTGTTTCCACATTTTGTCTCTCATAGTTGAGGTATACCTATGATGACAATTACAGGCCTCTCTCATCTTTTTAAGTGGGAGAACTTGCACAATTGGTGGCTGACCAAATACTTTTTTGCCCCACTGTATTTTTTATTATGTACTTGCATGCTTACCGGGTTGTTTTTTGCACTAATACAGGTGGGGTGTGATGTTTAGGAATCTGTTACTTGGTGTAAGTACAATTGGCTCCCTTCATAGAGGTTTACTGTTGACCCTGACCATCGTGATATCTGGTCATTTCCTTGGACGTCTGTCCATCTGGCTGGCCCCCTCCCCTTCCACAGCCTTTGGGGAGAACTATATAAACCGTCTGGGGATTTTCTTTTTTTTTCCTTTATCTTCATTTCCAATGGGGAGGCTTATGGGAACTAAGAATTCACTTGACTGTTTACCCTGGTTTGGAAGTTTGTTAGGACTATTATACACAATTGTAAGTTTTGGTTTTCCCTCTCCCTTCTTTACCTCTTCCCCCTCCCCCACCTCTCCTTTTCCTTCTTTCTGCTCTGATTCTTAACAACCTTGTCTCTAATTTCAGACATTTATATATGTATCTCCTGAGGAAGCATCATTGTCTCGCGAAACGTGTAGAGAAATTTACCATGTATACATTTACACCTTGGACTGTCAGTTATACCTTGATTTATGTAACTATGGTAACCCATGCATATGTGTATGTACCTATGTCTACTACAATTATTTTTTGTATCAAAAGTGTTCAAATGTTCAATAAATTTTGTACATTTTATACCTTTTTGTCTCACAAAGTCCTCTGGGAATTCTTCTTTTTTGTGGCCTATATTGCTATTCTTGGGAAGGCTGCAAATATTGCTGACCTTTCAGGAAACATTTGCAAAGCATAAGAAGAGGGGTTTGCGGTTTATTTGCTGGTGGAAGGGACAGTTTACTTCCACTTTAGAGTCTCATTTAGATGGGTGTTAGCGCCCGTACTGCATGCATGAGGCCACCCCCCAGCTGCAGGCAGGCAGTCTATGGAAGTGGATGTAGTTGCAGACATGCAAAAGCAGATGAACAGCCCTGAACATAGACAGTGTGCATTTAGGGCCGTGTACCTCCTGCATGCCTCCTGATGAATTGGTTTTAGCAGGGCTGCCCCAAGCCCTCAAAATTATTTGAGGGTTCCTCTAGGGCAGAAGCGTAAATAGAACCTTCAGGCCCCCCCCCCCGGTGCAAGAAATCATAAAGGGCCCCCCTGGTCTACGACTGGGGCTCTTCCCACTGAACCTGAGGACCTTTACTGCCATTGTGGGACCCTTTATTACGGTCCTACAGCAGGCCCCCTTCTTCCTGCCTTGGGGTCCCCCACGGTGGCGGAACGCCAAAGCCCAATCGTAAGTGCGACCCTGGTAGTTCCGCCACTAATGTCAGTCCTTTTTTTTTTTTAATTTAAATAATTTTTTACCATTTAATTTTATACAATTGTTACCTTAGGGAAGAACATATGAGCCCTGGGGCAGAAGGACAGGCATAGGGAGGCGGCAGGAGCGGCATGTGGAGGAGCCAATACCCTCCATTTCCCTCCTGCAGTCGCTGAATGTCTGCGGGAAGGAACGGAGGGTTCAGCAGCTGCACAGACAGATTGGTTACTCTATATGCTGCTGCCCCGCCACCAGAGGTGGCTCTAGGCTTTGTGAGGCCTTAGGCAAAACTTAGACATGAGGCCCCACTCACGCCCATAATGGGAAAAAAATTCAAGCAATAAAAATGGCTGCAGAAAGATGCACGGCTCTAGCACGCAGTTCATCTGCACCACTTCCAGGGCACCCTCCTCACCCATCAAACATATACAGCCAATAAAACATCTGCGACCCAGCAAGGTGACAACCCCTCTAGGAATTTTCCATGGGCCTTGGGAGAATGAGGAGGGGTGTCACTGAGTCATTCTACATCCACAGGGGAAGGAGGGGGGAGAGAGAGAGAGAGGAGGGGAGAGAGAGAGAGAGAGAGAGAGAGAGAGAGAGAGGAGGGCAGAGGGGAGAGGAGGGGAGGGGAGAGTGCAGGCTTTGTCAGGCCCACACTGGGACAAAAAAATAGGCCCACCATTTTAGACTGAGCGACCCATGACACTGGTCCCTTCACCGCTCTCCATCCAGGCAGATCCTCTGCAGCAGCTGGTGGGAAAAAGGAGGGGGAACCTAGCAGAGCTGCAGAGAGTGAGGGGGGCCAGAAAAGAGCACAGGGGTGGTGAAGAGCACTGAGGGGAGTAGAGAGAACTGGGGGAGTGGAGAGAACTGGGAGGAGTGGAGAGCAGGGGGGAGCAGAAAGCACTGGTGGGGTTGGAGAGCACATGTATGGGGGCAAAGAGCAGGGGGGAGTGGAGAGCACAGGGGTGCGGAGCGGAGAGCACTGGGGGAGCCAAAAAGAACAGGGGTGGAGTGTACAGGGGGGCATAGAGCACTGTGGGGTGGGCAGAAAGAACAGGGGTGGAGAGCACGGGGGGCTGGAGAGCACTCTGGGGGAGCTGGAGATCACTGGGGGGAGGAAAGCACAAGGGTGGGGGCAGGAGAGTGATGGGGGAGCTTGAGCATCGGGGGGCAGAAAGAATAGGGGTGGAGAGCATGAGGGCTGGAGATCACAGGGAGGAGGCTGGGGGAGAGCTGGAGAGCACTGGGAGGGCCAGAAAGAACAGGGGTGGAGAGCATGGGGGGGGCTGGAGAGCACTGGGGAGGGACAAAGAGCAGGGGGAGCAGAGAGTACTGGGGGGGTGGAGAACAATGGGGAGAACTGTAGAGCATTGGGGGTGCCAGAAAGAACAGGGTTGGAGAGTACTGGGGGGACTAAGAGCAGGGGGGAGCAGAGACCCCTGGGGGGGTGGAGAGCACAAGGGTGGGGGCTGGGGAGTGATGGGGAGAGCACTGGGGGGAGTGGAGAGTAGAGGGTGGGGGCTGGAGAGTGATGGGGAGAGCTGGAGAGCGCTGGGGGCCAGAAAGAACAGGGATTGGGAGCACTGGGGGAGACGGAAAGCACTGGGGGCAGAGAGCATGGGGGAGGAGCCAGGGTGCACAAAGAGGGGCTGGCCTGGAGAGCACAGGGGGAAAAGCAAAAGAGTTGGATAGGAGGAGCAGCGGGGCGGCTGCATATAGAGGATTTGAGCTTTCCATATTCCAATTCCTCCATGCAGCTATTGAATGCTTGATTCTCCTCCTCTCCCTCCTCGAAGCATTCAGCTGCATGGAGGAATATGGAAAGCTCAAATCCTCTATATGCAGCCGCCCTGCCACTCCTCCTATCCAGGCACAGGGAGGGGCGCTGCATGGGCACTTATTTTGTCATCGGCCGTGGGGGTCAGCGGGCAGCATAAAAAGATTGGAGCTCTGTCCGCATCCTTCCATTTCACAGTCATGGGGACTGCTGATTAGAATAGGCGGCCGGGCAGGTGTGGAGCCGCGCGGGCTGCAGGAGCAGTCCCAGCTGCCTTAGGGCCCCACATGGACATGCTGCATGCACGTCTTATGGAGATGGCACCTGGAGCCGGGTGCCATCATCCAGACACTGCTGCCGCCTAGAGGCCTCTGCTGTCCCGCACCTGCTGCCACCGGACGCTGCATGACGAGGCCGTGCGGGGTCACAGCGGCGGTAGGGTGAGCCACCGGCGCCAGAATCGGTGCTTGATCACAGGCAAATTAGGCGGCCGCGAGGCCCCTGTGAGTGCGGGGCCTTAGGCGACCGCCTAATTTGCCTAATTAGAGAGCCGCCTCTGCCCGCCACCCTCCTATCCAGACATACGAGGGCCGAACGGCCCCCTGGAGCAGAGGGCCAGGTTGCAATGGTGACCCCTGTATGTACACCCCTGCTCTGGGGTAAAACAATTGAGAAAGACTGGATTAGACCGTAACACTGTAGAAAGTCACAAGGCAACAGCAGGGGCTGATCTGTGTCAGACATTAATAAACACAGCCAAAAAGGCACTATAATTGTATAATCTCTGAGCCAGCATGCCAGTCCAGGCAGTACAGTAAATAATGACCCTGGATAATGCCTGAATGGAAATCTCCCAGAGAAAAGCAGATTAAGGCATTGTAATGAGAAGCACTGTGATCTCTAGATACCTGGAAGTGTTTTTACACATTACTCAGAAATCAAGCACTTCCATAATAAAATATCCAAAGCTAGGTCCACTTTATTATTTTATAACTTAAATAGTTATGCACTGGAAACGCTCGGAATGGACATGGTGACTTTGTTGGCTCTGTAGTCTGCTACTTTCCTTCAGGTGTCTCCAGTCCCACAGGCCATAGACATTAGATAGACGATGGTTGGGTTTGGGGCTCCTTGTCCATAACAATACCCATTAGAACGAGATTGACAATCTGTATAGTCTGGATGGATGACTGGAGACTAATAGTCTCTTTTCAGCCAACATGTTTTTACAAGGAAGCCATGTATAGATATGGAGGTTAACCACAGAGCTAAAAACATGAAATGTTTTATAAAATTATTCAGGAAAGAATCTTAACCCTTCTACGTTGCAATTTCTCCACGCTCACACAGATCGTCCGCTCTACAAAACCCATTATTAAAGTAAACACAGGATAACAGTGCTCGGGGTCTTGAATTAAAGGCTGTAAAGTGGACGTATCCATAACTTTACAAGCCTGAATGAATGCATTCCTGTGTCATAATGTATATCAATGCATATAATATGTACAGTATATACAGTGTTATTTCCTTAAAAGAATTTTCCTTTTCGTCTTTATAGAGCATTTCATGAACTTCAGTATGGAGGCTGTGGAGGTTTACTAAAATCTGGGGCAGCTCTGCATAGAAACCAATCAGCTTCCAGGTTTTATTGTCAAAGCTTAACCACTGGACCGCCAGAAGATTTACCCCCCTTCATGAACAGGCCATTTTTTGCGATGCGGCAGTACGGTACTGTAACTGACAATTGCGCGGGCACGAAATGCTGTACCCGAACAAATTTCCTTTTTTCCCCACAAATAGAGCTTTCTTTTCGTGGTATTTGATCTACAAACTATGTGATATTTTTATTTATTCTGTTTTTGCGATATTTTGCGATATTTTGCCATATTGCGGCAGGCATTCTGACATTTTTGACACTTTTTGGAGACCAGTGACACTATACTATGACAATACAGTGATCATTGCTAAAAATATTCACTGTCTCTGTACTAATGACACTGGCTGGGAAGGAGTTGACATCAGGAGTGATCAAAGGGTTAACCAGTGGTGGCCGGTGGTAATTTTTTTGGGGGGGGCAGCAAACAGTACCTATGCGGTATCTATGCAGCGCTTCACCGGCGGCTTCCCTTGCCCCATGGCGGCAGCGACAGCTTTCCCTTCCTCTGCTCTCCACAGGCAGCTTTTGTTTCCTCCCCCCTCCTTGGCGGCCAATAGGGAGTCTTCTCTTTTTGGCCAATCAGAAAACTGGTCTCAGACCTGCTTCTGATTAGCAGGATTGAGGATCAGTGTTACAACAGCGAATATTCATTCGCTGTTGTAATATCTGGGTGGGCTCATGGCGTCGGGTCCTTTAAGTGGGATAGCAGGCGGAGGGTGCCGATGCTCGTGACCGGCGGTCTCAGTGACCGCTGGCCATGAGCGATCGCGGGCACAAGAGGCAGAACAGGAACGTGTGTGTGTAAACACACAAATTATTGTTCTGTGAGGAGAGGAGATGCAGACCGTGAGTTCCTAATAGCTAGGAACCACAATCTGTCATCTCCTATAGTCAGTTCCCTCCCCCCACAGTTAGAACACACAGTCAGGGAACACAGTTAACCCCTTGATCACTCCCTAGTATTAACCCCTTCCATGCCAGTGACATTTCTACAGTAATCAGTGCATTTTTATAGCACTGATCGCTGTATAATTGTCAATCGTCCCAAAAATGTGTCAAAAGTGTCCGATGTGTCTGCCATAATGTCACAGTCACAATAAAAATCGAAGATCACTGTCATTACTAGTAAAAAAAAAAAATAATAATAAAAATGCCATAAATCTATTCCCTATTTTGTAGATGCTATAACTTTTGCGCAAACCAATCAATATAAGCTTATTGCGATTTTTATTACCAAAAATATGTAGAAGAATACATATCGGCCCAAACTGAGAAAAAAATAAGCTTTTTTTAAAAAAAATGGGGATATTTATTACAGCAAAAAGTACAAAATATTGTGTTTTTTTTTTTTAAATTGTCGCTCTTTTTTTGTTTATAGCACAAAAATAAAAACCACAGAGATGATCAAATACCACCAAAAGAAAGCTCTATTTGTTGGAAAAAAAAGGACGTCAATTTTGTTTGGGTACAGCGTCGCATGACCGCGCAATTGTCAGTTAAATCGACGCAGTGCTGTATTGCAAAAAATGCTCTGGTCATTGAGCAGCCAAATCTTCCGGGGCTGAAGTGGTTAAAGAAGTATGAGGTGTATAAAAAAAAACAAACATACATACTCACCTCCATGCTGCAGCATCTGTGTGATTCTGTAGCTGTCCCATCCTGATTCCGAGAACTGAGCGATCACATGACCATTCCTTATTCTGCTCCAAGAGGAGAGAAGTGACTCTCAGTCACCGCTCTCTGCTCCTTCAGCACTCACTGCAGTGCTGTGCTGGGGAGGGAGGGGGCACAGATGTCAATCAGGTAGCCAGGCCGATTCTGACAATATTGTCTGGATCCTTCCTGAGCCTGGCACAGCTCTGTCCTGTGAGCAAATAGTGAGCAATAGGGACTCACAAGAGAAGTAAGACCTAAAAAGCTTTGGCCATAATTCCTTTTTAAATACTCAATATTTCTGTATATTTACCCGCCATATTTTAAATTGGTGACATATTTTTTTTAATCTCCAATCTTCCCCAGGATATACCTACTTCTCTTCTGCCACTCCATTCAGCACTAAAATCTGTAGATTTCATTAATACCCCTGGTGATCTTGCCCTGAAGGTCCTTGTTCTGTCTTTCTGTTGTAGGTTGAAAATGCTGTGTTTCTGTCTACCAACTGTGTTGTCACCCTACCCATATCACATATTTTACTGGAGGCTACAACTGGCCATTTCAACACACCTTACACAAGCAAGGATCACTGTTGTCACCATCAGGAAACCCATCCTGAGAAATGCCATGCAGCAATTGCTGGAATGCCCATAGATAGAAAAAAATGGCAAGAACAAGTCCTTTATTACCCAAAGGCACTTGTTTAGAAAACTCGGGTTGATTTGCTAAAAACTGAGAGTGCAAAATCTGGCGCAACTCTGCATAGAAACCAATGAGCTTCCAGGTTTTTTTTTGTCAAAGCTTAAAGCAGAGTTCCGCCTGGGTAAAAAAGTCAGCAGCTACAAATACTGCAGCTGCTGACTTTTAATATATGGACACTTACCTGTCCAGGGAGCCTGCGATGTCGGTACCCAAAGTCAACCCGTCTCTCAGCTCCAGGTGCAGGCGCCGGCATCCGTACTAAGGGAAACAGGAAGTGAAGCCTTATGGCTTCACAGCCTGTTTCCTACTATGCATGCACGAGCCGTGCTTAGGGTTGCCACCTGTCTGGGATTCACCCGGACAGTCTGGGTTTTGAATTATGTGTCCGGGTTTCAGGCGGACTGAAACCCGAACACATTATTTAGACCGGGCTGTGGCTCCCCAAGTAACCAAGATAGTCACACACAAATCTGTTGCCATTGGGGAGCTGTGGGTGGCTGTCTGGGGGCAGGTTTGACATCACTGGGGGGCAGGGTGATGATGTCAGCAGGAGCAATTTGGCTACATCTAATGCTCACTGTGGCAAGCTATGCCCACCACATTACTACTCTCCTTGGGGCACCCAAAGGTTTCCCAGGCTGCTAAAGTGTTCAGGTTTGGCTTGAAGAAAAGGTGGCAACCCTAGCCACGCTGTGCTTTCTGAATGGTCCCTGCTGTCTTCTGGGACCTGTGTGTCTCCCAGAAGGCAGCGGGAGGAAGGAGGAGGGGCCAGACATTGCGTAGTTTGCCCCACAAGATTGCGGCAATCTTTCACCGGAAGTGGGAGCAGTTACCTGGATTTGACAGGTATTCGCTCCGACACCGGAGGGGGGAAGAATCTGATCCGAGGAAGTTCTATTTCTGGGTGGAACTCCACTTTAAAGTGATTGTAAAGCTCCTTTTTTTTTTTAAATAACAAACAAGCTATACTTACCTCCTCTGTGCAAGGGTTTTTTACAGAGTGGCCCTAATCCTCCTTTTCTGGGGTCCCCCCCCGCGGCGCTCCTGGCTCCTCCTCTTCTCGAGTGCCCCCTCGAAGAGTCGCTTTCCAAAGGAGCAATCGTGCGGGCACACTCCCGAGTCCTACTGCTGCGTCCATTGACAAACACAGCGGGAGCCAATGGCTCCTGCTATTATCAATATATCCAATGAGGACCCAAGACAGCGGCTGGAGCTGCTGTGCTCATCCCCATCGCTGGCACAACCGGGCTCAGGTAAGAAAAGGGGGGGGGGGGTCTGGTGGGGTGCTGCAGCACAGAAGATTTGTGAGGGTTTACAACCCCTTTAATTGAACAAGCTGAAGTTAGAAGCTGATTGGCTGCCATGCACAGCTGCACAAGATTTTGCACTCTCCAGTTTTAGTAAATCAAACCCACAGCGCTTAGAGTTTATATCTCCAACAAAGCTTTTAAAGTGACACTAAACAAAATCTATTCACATATGTATTTTTAACTCAAAAGTGTCCCTTCTATTGCTCTCAGCCACTTCTCCAAATTCCTTTTTTTTGGTGCTGTGATCTGACTTCCTGTCAAAGGGTGACTACATTTGTTCTTTGTGATCTCACTGCATGTAGAATGTAGCCACCAGGGCCACTGGGCCCAGGCTTCATCAGCTAAACAGGGGGGGCCCAGGGCAGCTTTATTGTTCATTTCTGCCTAAATTAACAAATTGATTTTACTAGACCACACCCCCGCTCCTACTTGCTTACCAGGACTTAAATTACATTTCCCTGGGCCCCTCTGTTGACGTGATGGGGCCCAGGGAAAGGTTATTTAAGTCCTGGTAAGCAAGTAGAAGCAGGAGTGTGGTCTTGTCAACAGAGGGGCCCAGGAGGTGGAAGCAGAGGAGGGACTTTGGATAAAGTCAGTGCCGATGTTCCACTGCACCTCAGGGGGGTGAAGGCAGGGTTGGGGGGACCCCATGATTTCTAACAGCAGCCCTTGTCTTTCTCACCTCTAAGATAGACTATAGTCTCTGTCAGTCGTCTCCAAACTGTGACACAGGGGTCAGATGCAGCCCTTTGCATGCCTTTATCCGGCCCTTGAGGCACTATTCATCCCACTGATACGAGACACTATTCTGCTCACTGACACAGACAATGGGGTATAATTCCTGCCACTGACACCAACAATGGGGCACTATTTCTCCACATAATACCAAAGATGGGACACTAATTACTTCCACTTGATGCCAAAAATTTCTATTTCCGCTGGCCACAGTCCAGCCCCCCTAAAGTCTGAAGAACAGTAAAACGGTCCTTTGTTTAGAAAGTTTGGAGACCCCTGGTCTATGTGATTTGTAATGTGCATAGAGCAGTGCACATTATAACAAATAACTACTCGTTCAATCAGGGGTAGAAGAAGAGGTTCGGGATCTCATGAGGAAATATTTAAAGAAGGCAGATAAACACAGTAAGAAACAATTCCATGAAAAATAGATTACAGGTCAAGTAATGGATGTTTATGGAATTGCTTTGTAAAATAAGGATATCATTTTAATCTTTAAGATTCAATACAAATTAGAGCTCATATTGTCATTACACTGAAACAATTACGCCACACATCAATGATCTAATACTTTGTGTGTATAGTCTTTCTTCAAGTCTCCACTGAACTTTTCTTTTATCAATAGAAAATATCTAACGGACGCATGAGCCTTGTGCACTGAGATTTCCCTGAGCAAGATGTGTCAGATACACGGCCTTCAGATCTTCTGTGACGTTGTTTACTTTGCTATTCTTACTTATCTTTATTTTTTTGCTCACTTAAATACAAGCAGTTACAAGTCCATTAAAAGCGGGATCACATGTGTTGTCCGTCACACAAGGTTTATTGCTGGGCCACTATTTGAAACAGACATCAGAGCTCTCCAAACATTGACTGGGATATTAATCACTGTAAATACATTCTTTTAGGAGTTTCTGCTTCGACCCCCTGGAGTTGGGCTTTTACTTGAAAGGCCATGTTTCCTAGTAGGTCTTCAATTAGCAGTGTCTAGTAAAAAGCATCTCCAATTCAGAAGAAGACAACCCCAGTAAATTAACTTGCTCACAAAGCTACATTTCATTACACACAACAACGTCACCGGATTGACAGAGTCCCTGATATGTGGCCTCTTCTATTGTCATAGGGAGTTAATATTTTTTGTGTTCTTTGCATATTCCGCCTGGGTTAAGTCATAAATGCATTAAGTTGGGGTTGTATACCTTTATTGGGTCCCAGACAACTGGTTCACTGACCTTTCCATCAGTCGGCAGTAAAATAGCAGCCCTAGGCTGGTACATTAGGTCTTGTAGGAAAATAGGTTTCAATAAGCATTGAGTAAGTGGTGCCCTAAGAAAGATCTTCTATTGTGGTGTACATTTGTGTAAATGACCAAGTACTGTCCATGATACTTTTTTGTTTGAACTAACAGTTAAATTTTCAGGACAAGCTTTTGGGATATAACCACCTCTTCCACAAAGCCCTGCTAGATACATCTCTAAAACAAAAAAAGATTTCCCAGCATACTTACCAGCCAGCCTGCAAAACAACTGAATTGATGCTGTCGGCCCCTTACTCCAATCTTGAGTCTCATTGACTAGCTGATCACAGAGTGAGCCGCGCTCATGTACATGGACGCCCTCCCGGCAATTTAGGCCCACGCTGATAGCCGTCTTTCGTCTATAGCGCGGGCGGCAAGAGGTTAAATGGCTCATAAACCCAAAGCTACCATTACTATTCACAAATATGTACATATACACTATAGGGTTGACTACTAAAGGAGTAGAAGCTCTTTACTCAGTAAAGTGAATCAACACTTCAAGGTTGGTTTACTAAAGGCAAATAGACTGTTCACTTTGCAAGAAATATTTCCCCTAGCTTAGCAAGTGAGGTGAAGCTCTGCTGACTTCTATCATCCAATTATGGGTAAGGTAATAAAAAAAATTCCTGGTTTTCTTTTTCTAAGCTCTGGGGAAAATTCTCTATAAGTTAACAGCCAAATAACCTTTAATAAACCTGTCCCTTCATGGTTACTATTTAAAATGAATAATAGTAAATGGGGGGAACCTGTATTTACTTTAAAAACCCAATCATGGGTGAGGGAAATAGGATATTTGTTAGCACACGATTGGTTACATTGAACACAACTTTTTAATAAAATATATGTTTTTTCTTTTTAAGAGATAGTTTTTGGTGGCTATAGACTATTGTGGAAACACTTGAGCATTTTTGCACTAAATATTAGTATTTTTGCATACAATTTGTTTGCACTACCATATTTTTTGCACTTTATTTGCATATTTGCACAGTAAGGAAACAAATTATTAGTAGTTATATACAGGGCTTTTTTTCTCAAACAATAGGTGCTGGAACTTAACCACGGCCCCACAAAAACCCCTCCCCCTACACACACCCTCCAAATCACATCAAATAGTGGGTGTGTTCAGTCAAATTTCACAAAAACAGTAGGAGGGTCTTAAAGGGGCATTAAATACCAGGATTGCATTACATACAGAGTGCAGAGCTGTCACTTGTAAACACAGAAACCAGACTTCTGTATTTACAAGTGATTATGGTGAGCAGGCACCAAAGGGTCTGAGCCAGAGGTGGTGGAACTGAGTTTCACCAAGTTCCCCCTGAAAAAAAGCCCTGGTTATATAAATTTGAATTGTTTGGATTTATTTTATTCATAGCACAACACTGAATAGTTTGTATGGCGAGAGGACTTGCGCTCTCTCTATTAACTAGCCAACAACAGAAGCACCATAGTGTCTTTATGGGTGACGTCACTTCCCATTCATTTCACAGCCGCTGTCGGCTGTGTCCTCTGCAGAGCTTCCGCCACTGGAGACCAGCCTGGAGTGGCTTCAAAAAAGGTACGTATACTGATTTTTTTTTTTTTTTTTACAGGGCTAGAAAGGTTAGTGTTAGATTGTGGATGTCTATAGATGTAGCGATTTTAGAGTTAGGGCGGACTTCCACTTTAAGCCGGCCATACATGGTTTAAAATTCAGCTGATTCAGAAGGGGCCAGATGAAGTTCGGTCTATGTATGGGCACCCTGGTCTATCGATCGACTTGTGTACAACCAGCACCAAATCATTACAGCATTGGCCTTACAAGGAAGCCTTCCACTCTTCACAGGTGATGTGATTGTAGCCGTGTTAGTGCAATTGTGACAGAGAAAATTGAGTACTGTCCGTGATACTTTTTTTATTTGCACTAACATACAATTTTTCAGGACAAGCTTTCGGGGTATGTCCCCTTCTTCAAGGTACTGCTTGGACCTTGAAGAAGGGGACATACCCCGAAAGCTTGTCCTGAAAAGTTGTATGTTAGTGCAAATAAAAAAAGTATCGCGGACAGTACTCAATTTTCACTCTTCACAGTGGAAGTAAACAAATGCCTTTTCTAGTTTGCTGCACATTCCAAGAGGAAGAAAAGGTCTACTGGAGGTCACTGGGGTCAGTGGGTTCATGGCACACATGCATAGGCTGAAGAGGGCCCAGCAAGGATGTTTTGTGAAGTCAGGCTGTCCAACTTCCAATGGGGCTGTACACTGAAGACTTTGAATTAAGCAAGAAGCTGAGTATAAGACCAGGTGGGCTGCACTTTTGGGGGTTGATGAATTAAAAGATACAGTTGTCCTTTAAGCCTTGGATGCATACTGAGAGCAGACTACTTGCTCAGTACTTGAATTTGTTCCATGATCGATCTGCACAATGCTGAACTCCTGTCTCATCACTTGGCAGCATCTGATAGAAGTTTTTGACTGGAAACATTATGTTAACACTATCCTGATACTTGTGGCTGTGGCACAGTTTAATCTCATCACCTGCACTGGAGAACTCAAGGATTTTGTTTGGAGGTTTTAAAATCCTCATCAGTTGAGCTTCTCAAATGGAAGCTACAGGAACAATGTGGACCAGACACCGACTCGATGTTGTGAAGAACTTGGCGTGGTTAGGAGTAGCCTCTATCAATAAAAAAAAAAATCAAACATGGTTCTATCCCCTCTCCCAAGTCTTTGTATTGGTCCTTTAATGTGATGGGCAGCCACATTGACCAGCAGGAGAGTTCTGGAGGTGGGAGAGGGCAGGGCCAAGCTCAACATTTACAAGAAAAGTCAAGATTTGCATACAAATGAGCTGCTTATTATCTTTGGATCCACTGATGCTGTTGACATGCAGCATTCACTAACAATAATCTCTACTTAGACAGTTACAAGCTATGTGTTAATTAGCTAGATTTGTGACAAAAATATTTTAAATTATAGGTAGAACTCCAATAAGCAACCAATATTCTGCTAAACTATGAGCTTTTGTTAAAAAACAGAAACAAAAAAAAAAAAAAACACACACACATTTCCTGGCCTATAGTAATTTCTCAGTAGTGGTGGGCAGAGTACAGGGGAAGACAGTAGGGTTGATTTACCAAAACTGGAGAGCACAAAATCAGGTGCAACTCTGCATAGAAACCAATCAGCTTCCACTTTTTTTGGTCAAAGCTTAGTTGAAGTTAGAAGCTGATTGGCTACCATGCACAGCTGTACCAGATTTTGCACTCTCTGGTTTTAGTAAATTGTCCCCAGTGTGTGTCTGACTAACCTTTTGTGAATCGCGGTCATCAACCAGGTATCAAGGTTCACATCCATCTCTTGGGGTATGCTCCCTGCCAATAATTAACCCGTAAGGATCATTAGAGGATGAAATACTATGCCTTCCACATACTGGCCAGTCAGATAAAAAAAAGTGGATTCTTGCCATTAAAAATATTATTAATATTATAGAGCAGTAGTAAACTTTTAGGAAAAATAAAAAATAAAAAAAAAGTTTTCTCCTGCAAGGGGATATCATAATGTGCTATTATGCACATTATGAAAGACTTAACTTGGAACAAAGCACTCCAGCGGTGCGCTGTCACCGCTGCAGAGGCTTCCATCTTTACCCGGTATTTTTTCTGGGTTCAAGGACTGTGGCACGTTGCTCTTAAGGAATGGCACGGGTACACCGTTCCTTCAAAGTGCATGCACCGGTGACGTCAAAGGCTGCTGCTTGCTAGAATATCTCCTACACTGTACTACTGACCTCTATACACTGCTCTATATACTACTGACCTCTGTACACTGTCCTACATACTACTGACCCCTGTGCACTGCCCTACATACTACTGACCTCTGTATATTGCCCTACCTACTACTGACCTCTGTATACTACCCTACCCAATATTGACCTCTGTACACTGCCCTACCAAATACTGACCTCTAAAAAAGAAGGAAAAAAAAAAAAGGCAGCGGAACCCCGGTAATCTTTGCTGTTGTCATGGTAGATCTCCACCTCTGAAAGGTTGCCAGAGGAACCCTATGATTTGTCATCCTCTCTATAGCTATCCACTCTGAGGGTATTACGCCGAAAACTGTGCTATCTGAGCCGCCTGGTAATAGAGCAAGAGATGAGGAAGGCCCAGACCTCCCTTCATTTTATGGGCAGATAGTACCTTTTTAGAAACTCTATGGCCCTTGTTACCCCAAATATAGCCTACTTACTTGGATTGGAACTAAACTAGTCTGACCGAACAATCGATTTGGATAGGGATAAAAAGTAATATAAGATATGCAGTAACAGTGTCATTTTGAAAGAGTGAAGTCTCCCTAAACAGGATAGACCATGATTCGTCCACTTCTGTAAATCCTCCTCCAATTTCTTGTACAGTGGCGGATAGTTCATCTTGTATAAAGATGCCAGGGAAGGCGAAAGACGGATATCCAGATAAGGGACAAAATCAGATCACCAGAAAAACAGGAACACCTCCTGCAGGTGGGACACCAATTGTAAAGGAAGATTGATATTTATCACCACTGATTTACAGTGGTTAACGCGAAGGCCCCAAACTCCTCCGAAATTGTGTAATAAGCGGGTCACATTCGGGAGAGAGAAACTAAAGGCAACGTGAGAAACAGAAGTGGATCATCAGCGAACAGAGCACATTTGTAACTATTACCACTGCAGTGGACACCATGGATATTTGGGTCTGACTGTATCGCAATCGCCAGAGTTTCAATGGCTACAGCAAAAATAGGGGTGAAAGCGGACACCCCTGTCTAGTCCTCCTCAAGATATGTATAGGTTCAGAACAGAATCCATGCATTTGTACCTTCCCCATCGGGGTCACGTATAACATTCGCATAACAGTAAGGAAATTAGCCCCGAAACCTCAGGTCCCACGCAGTTCAAAGACATATGGTCATGAGACCGAGTCAAATGCATTTTGAAGGTCTATGGAGAGCACCATACCTTCCTGGTGCGAGCCCCCAGCCCACCCTGATTGTAATAGGTAAATAATATAGACCGCTCAGCGGACCTGATCAGGGCCTTGCCTACCAGGGATAAACCCCACCTGGTCTTTATGAATATAAGTATTAATAAAAGAGGAAAGTCTGTTTGCCAAAATTTTGGTTCAAGAGCTTTAGACCATTATTGACCAAAGAAATTGGCCAAGAATTCTCTCCAGGATCCTTGCTAGGTTTGAGTATCACTTAGATGTAGGCGGTGTTCAACTCAGCTTCAGAGGTTGGCCCGTTCAAAGGGAATGGAAGAATCATTCAAGATGGGGGGCTAAGGTCACAGTGAATTTCTGATAATACATCGTCGAGAACCCATCTGACCCAGGTGCTGAAGAGCGATTCACCTGTGTGATGACTCCAAGGATTTCTTTAGCCGTAATTGGGGAATCCACCAACTCCCTGTGTACTGTAGCCAACCTGGGAAGTTTCTCTGATTGAAGAAAGGCCCATAGCTGGTCAGGGTCTTTAGAAACCGAGGCCTGCTACAGCTTGCTATAATACTTATAACATTCTGGTAGTGATTTAATCGGGTCTTGAGTATATGTGCCAGTGGCGGATGCGTCCATTAATGGTGCATGGGCGCCGCCCCCTCTCTCCCAGCCACCCCCTATTCAGGTGCCCGACCACTTTTCGGACGCTGGGCACCTGAATTACAGCGGCGGGGGTGTTTTTTTAAGCACCTGATTAGAGCCATAGTCTCTAATAGGCTTCAAAAAAGGTGAACTCGGAGCACTCGGAGTCCACCCAGGTATGTTAGAAAAGCGAATGAATACTGAACTGCCTCTCCACCAATCAGGTAGTGCGGGTCTGATACCCGTCCCCTGATTGGCTGAAAGGACAGGCGCTGCGATTGGACGCCTATCATGAGGAGGGGAGGAGAGGCATGGCTGACACAGCTCGCCGCTACAAGGTCCCACAGCTCGCCGCTGTCACCCTCTGCCTGACCCGCCACCGAGAAGGTAAGTGCCGGGCAGATGGCGAGCAGGTGGGGGGTCACAGTGGCAATTGATGGGCACAGTGGCTGCGTATGATGGGCACAGTGGCTGCGTTTGATGAGTACAGTGGCTACAATTGATGGGCACAGTGGCTGCGTTTGATGGGCACAATGGCTGCAATTGATGGGCACAGTGGCTGCAATTGATGGGCACAGTGGCTGCAATTGATGGGCACAGTGGCTGCATTTTATTGGCACAGTGGCTGCGTTTGATGGACACAGTGGCTGCCATTGATGGGCACAGTGGCTGCGTTTGATGGGCACAGTGGCTGCGTTTGATGGGCACAGTGGCTGCGTTTGATGGGCACAGTGGCTGCGTTTGATGAGCACAGTGGCTGCCATTGATGGGCACAGTGGCTGCATTTGATGGCACAGTGGCTGTGTTTGATGGGCACAGTGGCTTCGTTTAATGGGTACAGTGGCTGCATTTAATGGGCACAGTGGCTGCGTCTGATGGGCACACTGGCAGCGTTTGATTGCACAGTGAAGCTGCAATTGATGTTTTTTTTCAGAATTTTTCAGTTTGTTTGTGCCCCCCCAAAATTTTTTAGCACCAGCCGCCACACTTCCATATGTGCCATTAGAACACAATAGTTTAGGGGGTGCCATTTGCCTAATTTTGGGAGTTAGCTTAGCAGCTAACATAGTCCCAATATGGTCTTTCTGCATATAGAATTTAGCAGAAGACCAACGTAGGGCCTTTTCGGTGTGCGTAGTCAGCAATAAGTTAACCTCCCTGGCGGTATTCCCGAGTCTGGCTCGGGGTGGATTTTCAGTACCAAAAGCAGTATCCCTGAGCCAAACTCGGGATTGCATCGCAGGATCCATGTAGAGTTTACTTACCTTGTCCCCTGGATCCTGGGATGTCTCCCCGCTGTGATCTGCGAGTCGCCGTATCTCGCTCGATTCACAGTGCCGAGCTCCGTTCCCTGCGAGCGTTGTGATGCACGGGGACGGAGTTCGGCGCCAAATTCAAAAAGTAAAAAACACAGTATAGATACAGTATACTGTAATCTTACAGATTACAGTACTGTATCAAATAATTACACATCCCCTTTGTCCCTAGTGGTTTGTCCAGTGTCCTGCATTCAGTTTTATATTATAAATACTATTCTTTCTGCCTGGAAACTGGAGAATGTCCATAGCAACCAAAAAATGTCAGTTTATGTCAAAAGTGCTTTTAGACCAGCTAGAAAACAGCGATAATAAATTAGAATCACTTGCAGAATTGAGCGATAGTGATTTGTGGGGAAATTCGTCATCAAACACTAAAAGTAATGACAGCGACAATTCTGCAACTGAGCAAATTTCAGTGTTTTTGATTTGATTACATTATTGAATAATTTTTATTATTATTATATTATTATTTGTTATAATTATTTATAGTTATTTATTATATTATAATTTTTGATTTCATTTTTCAAACTTTATCATACCCGGGATGTCTACTAGACTCTTGTTTGGACAGATGTAAGTGAGTTATTCCTAAGAATTACAGGCCTACAATACAAAAACGCCAAATTTCCGTGCAAAATAATTGTACCGCTTTCAGCATCAAAAATCTGAAATAATCATACCGCCAGGGAGGTTAAGAGATAATCTTGTAGATTCAATACGAGAGAGAAGCTCACCACTTGGGCACCGTTTATGGGCAGTGCAGAGAGATTGGGGTTTGCGACGTTCAATATCTACTTTGCGTTCGCATTTTTTTTGTGTGGCTATTTGTATCAACTTACTGCGTATCCTCACCTTATATGCGGCCCATACTGTGAACGGGGAGATGGAGTCACATTGATTGAGTTGAAAGTGCTCTATTATATGTTTCTTAATTTCAGTGCAGCAGACTCGGTCACTTAAAGTGGATTTGTTTAAACTCCAATGAAAAGGACATTTGCCAGAAGAAGTGTGCGAGAACGAGCCAAAAAGTTTTGATCCGACCAAGCAGTGTCCTGAAAGCAGGCCTTATGAATTGAAGAAAGGACAGAAGAGAAAACGAACAAATGGTCTATCCTGGAGTATAGCTGATGGGCATGGGAATAATGCGTAAAGAATAATACGTATGCGGAGTGACCGCGGCCGATGCCGTAAATATTGATTGGACACGAGATCTGGATGCCCTCCATTTTTTGCACGGTTCCTTCCGGTTGGTGAACACCACTGCAGCAGGTCCAGCCCAAAGAAGAGGTCCTTTGAGATCCGGGACTTCCATCTCCTCCCAGGACAGCCATCCATCTGGATCTCTAAGCCTGTTTGATTTCGTGTCGCTGACATCCGAATCCACCTATTCTGGTAAGAGTGTTTCACCTCTTTCTACTTCAAGACTCCCATGCTGATGAATTATACACCAGAAGATTTTTCACTTGCACTGAATTTCATATCTTATTGCACCGTGGGACTTTATCACTCATGCTGTCTATATTTATGTTATAGTGGATATTATCCACTGGTCATTGAACTTTATTCACTTATATACATTTTGGTTTTGTTTTGTTTTAGCGCTACATTTTCACACTAATGCGTAAAGTCCCTCATAGTGGGGTGTTTTTCTTGCCACAGGTCAGTGAGATTTAGGGAATGTAAAAGCTTGGCCAGACAGAGGCTAGCCTTGACTGGGACATGCAACTGGGTGCCTAAAGGTCTAGACTTATCTAAACTGACATCTAAGGTAAGATTCAAGTCTCCACCACAGAGCACAGTACCTTCAAAATGTTGGGACAGGGACCGAAACATATTTGTGAGAAATGGGGCCTGGGCCTTATTTGGAGCATAGTAGAAAACAAAAGTGCCAATTTGACCCTTTAGAAGGAGAAAATGGTCCTGTGGGTCCTTCATTTTTAAGTGAGGGAGAAGGAAACATGTTTAGCGAAAAGAACAGCAACTCCCTTCGTTTTTGTTCCCGCATTAGCAGTGTAAAATCTAGTATATTGTTTACCATTTGCTTCATTTAACGATAAATTAGGATATGTACTATGTAAGGAATGTTGGAAATATGAACCCTTTTTTTTTTTTTTTTACTGTGTCCCATATAAAATACATTCAAATTCCGTGCATTTAGTACTAACAGTGAAATAAGATTCACGCGTCATTGGTTGGGTCAATCGAAGATAGATAATCGCTATGATGCAAAGAACGCAATAGACTGGACGTCACGGACTTTGCTACATAAACACTATAATGCAGGAATGACACTTGGTTTAAATTGCCCTAATCCTTTCCATAGAAAAGCTCTACATATGGAATCTCTCTGGCTTTTTAATCAATTTCTTTTCACTGGTTGGGACATTTCTGTGTTTGATGTTGGTGCTGGTTGAGATCCTCATTTCCTGCTGGGTCAAAAAATAAAAGTTAAAGAAGGCTACTATTTACAAATGACTGGTATGACTGGGAGAAGTCTTAGCACAAGTGTCATTGTGTTTCTGGATTTGTCACGTTCCTTCAATAAGTTAAACAATTTTTTTTTTTTTTTTGTTCAAGACAGCGACTATGTATCACCCAGAACGAAAAAGAGAGAGAGGATGACTCATATAGCAAGCAATGGAGATATCCAAATGCATAGAAGAAACAGCAGCAATTGTATCACTTCTCTGACCTACAAATCTTACTGCTTAGAGGGCATGGAGATAATTAAGGACATTCTCAATTGAATGGTTGAACTTTGCATAAAACAAATTCCCTAATGTGTAGTTTAATCTACTAACAAACCAGACTTAACATATAAAGCAAAAGGATTTTTAGTGTTTTTTTTTTTCTACAATACATGTGATTGCGATCATCTTAAAGTTGACCTTGAAATGTTCACTTTACTTACAGCATCCCACTCGTTAAAGTGGTTGTAAGCCTCAGACATTAAATATGAACAAATCATATCCCTCTATAGAGTGTACTTATCTCATTTAAGAGCACTAACATTTGTCTCTGCTGCCTTGTTCCTCTGCTATCACGTCTCAAAAGTTTTCCTGACACCAAGAGAAAAAATGTGACGAGGGAGGGACCTCCAGCAGATTACCAGCCTCGGCTGTTTCTGTATGCTATGTGAAGAGGCTGTGTCCCGTCCCTCCAATCAGCTCTCAGAGCTCTCCTCACTGAGCTCTGCAGTGTGCAACTTCAGCTCTCTGCCCCCTGTTTTTTGACAGCTCAGACTATGTAATGGTTTATAACCACATCATAGGCCTTGTTGACTCCTCTCCAAATGTAGCATTTATGGTTGTGGACAAAAAGCTCAATTTTGGTCTCATCACTCCAAATGACTTTGTGCCAGAAGGTTTAAGGCTTGTCTCTGTGCTGTTTGGCGTATTGTAAGTGGGATACTTTGTGGCATTTGCGTAGTAATGGCTTTCTTCTGGCGACTCGACCATGCAGCCCATCTTTCTTCAAGTGCCACGTATTGTGCATCTTGAAACAGCCACACCACATGTTTTCAGAGAGTCCTGTATTTCACCTGAAGTTATTTGTGGGTTTTTCTTTGCTTTCCGAACAATTTTCCTGGCAGTTGTGGCTGAAATTTTAGTTGGTCTACCTGACCGTGGTTTGGTTTCAACAGAACCCCTCATTTTCCACTTCTTGATTAGCGTTTGAACACTGCTGATTGGCTTTCTTGAATTACTTTTTATATCCCTTTCCTGTTTCATACACTAAACACTAACCATGAGTGAAAGAAAACTTTCTGTGTTATCATTCATATTCTCTGAAAAATGGCCAAGAAATAATAAATTCTGCCAGGGTATGTAAACTTATGAGCACAACTGTATATGAACTCGAAAAATTAACTTGTTTAACGTTAAAAAACTGAAGCTGAAGTTCGTTATAACCACTTGTCCTCCGGAAGGTTTACCCCCCTTCATGAACAGACCATTTTTTGCGCTACGTCACTGCGTTACTTTAACCACTTCCTGCCTGCCAGCTGTTAAATGACAGCTGGGCAGCACGGCTCTCGTTCTGGGTGGACATCACATGACGGCCCTCCAGAATGACCGTGAGGATCGGTGGTGCGGTGTGTCAGTCTGACACACTGTTCCACCGATCTCGGTAAAGAGCCTCTGATGGAGGCTCTTTATCACGAGATCAGCCGCGTCCAATCACGGCTGATCACGATGTAAACAGGAAGAGCCGTTGAATGGCTTTTCCTCACTCGCGTCTGACAGACGTGAGTAGAGGAGAGCCGATCGGCTGCTCTCCTGACAGGGGGGTCTGTGCTGATTTTTTATCAGTGCAGCCCCCCCTCGGATGCCCACCCAGGACCACCAGGATGCAGCCCAGGACCACCAGGGATTGCCACCACACTGGACCACCAGGCATGCCACCCTAGACCACCAGGGAAATGCCAATCAGTGCCCAGGCAGCTGCCAATCAGTGCCCATCCCCAATGCCTGCCTGTGCCATTAGTGATGCCTATCAATGCCATCTATCAGTGCCCAGCAGTGCCGCCTATCAGTGCCACCCATAAGTACCCATCACTGCAGCCTCTCAGTGCCCATCAGTGCTGCCTACCAGTGCCTATCAGTGCCACCTCATTGGTGCCGCCTTATCAGTGCCCATCAGTGAAGAAGAGAACTTACTTATTTACAAAATTTTATAACAGAAACAAAAGAAAAACTTTTTTTCAAAATGTTTGGCCTTTTTTTATTTGTTTAGCAAAAAATAAAAAACGCAGAGGTGATCAAATACCACCAAAAGAAAGCTCTATTTGTGGGAACAAAAGTGATACAAATTCTGTTTGGGTACTGTGTAGCATGACCGCGCAATTGTCATTTAAACAGCGACAGCGCTGAAAGCTGAAAATTGACTTGGGCAGGAAGGGGGTGTAAGTGCCTGGTATTGAAGTGGTTAACTGACAATTGCGCTCTCATGCGACACTGTACCCAAATAAAATTGGTGTCCTTTTTTTTTTCACCTCTGTGGTTTTATTTTTTGTCCAATAAACAAAAAAGACCAACAATTTAGAAAAAAAAAAAAAAAGTTTACTTTCTGCTATAAAACACATCCAATAAAAAATGTTAAAAACCTAATTCCTCCATCAATTTAGGCCAATAAGTATCCTGCTACATATTTTTGGTAAAAAAATTCCAATAAGCATATATTGATTGGTTTGTGCAAAACTTATAGAATCTACAAACTATGGGATAGATTAATGGATTTTTTTTTTGGACTTAGTAATGGTGGTGATAAGCGACTTATAGCTGGACTGCAACATTGCAGCGGTCAAATCGGATACTTATGGCGCGTACACACCAAGGGTTTTGCTGTCGGAATAAACTCTGAAGGTTTCTACGATGGAATTCCGCTCAAGCTGTCTTGCATACACACAGTCACACCAAAGTCCGACTGTCAAGAACATGGTGACATACAACACGTACGACGCAACTAGAAAAAGGAAGTGCAATAGCCAGTGCGCCACCCTTTGGGCTCCTTCTGCTAATCTCGTCTGAACAGCATACAGACAAGCGTTTTTTCCGATAGTAATTAGTTCAGTCTGAAAAATATAGAACATGTTCTCTATCTAAGTCCGTCTGAATTTTCTACAGAAAAAGTCAGATGGGGCATACACACGGTTGGAATATAAGATGAAGAGCTCCCATCTGACTTTTTCTGATGGAAATTCCGCTCCTGTGTACGCGACATTAGTGCCACTTTTTGGGGACCAGTGATCAGTGCTAAAAATATGCGCAGTCACTGTACTGAACTGTGGCTGGGGAGGGATTAACATCAGAGACGATCAAAGAGTTAAATGTGCCTAAGGCGTGCTTGCCAACTGTGTGGGGGGTGCTTTTACTGTGGGAAGGAAGAGATCTGTGTTCCTGCTTTGTAGGAACACAGGATCACAGCCTTCCCTTCTCACAGAACGGTGATCTGCCTTGTTTACATAGGCAGGCC
Source organism: Aquarana catesbeiana (assembly GCF_042186555.1). Lineage (NCBI taxonomy): Eukaryota > Metazoa > Chordata > Amphibia > Anura > Ranidae > Aquarana > Aquarana catesbeiana. Next base: position 588,874,126 of record NC_133328.1, read on the forward strand.
CCCGTTTTGCCTGAGTCCCGAACAATCATTGGGTCCCGGCGGACGCACCTCAGGCCCGGAAGTGCAGGATCACGAACAGGTACATGATCCTGCCCAGAGGAGCCGCCTTGCCGCCATATATTTACAGTATACGGCAAGTGGTTAAAGACTCTATCAAAGCTTCTGAAAGCATAGCAAATGCTATTTAAAAGCCTGCTGCTTGCAGTGCTTGGTATACAAGCTGAAGCCCATACAAACAAGGCCTAATAGTGAATATTTCACAGAAGATGCTTCTCTAAATTACATTGGAGTTATATGGCCACTTTAAATGCAAAGTTCTGTAAAATTACATCATGGCATTACATAAACTGAGGTAAGTGTCATGCCAAAGCTGCAGAACTTTGTAAGGCACCATTATGAAAACGCATATTATGAATACCGAAGGCGAACTGGTAATACACTAAATTCTGAACAGGCAAGATCATTCATCATTCAGCTGCTTGTCCTATCTCTATTTGTCAAACCTGAACTTGCAAGCTAAAAGTGCCAAGCTTCAGTATGATGCATCAGTCCAGTGTGATGCAGTCCCTGTGTCCTGAATATAAAATCTAAGTAGACTGTATTAGGGGATTCTAATGAGTACGCTCACCAGACTGCACATAAGTCATCTATGGCATAAAACTCTATAAGAGTTAATGCCACCTGTATGTATTAGTTAAGCGTGACAGGGTGACTCTTTGCTATTAGAAAAGAATGCAAATATGGGATAATGTCATTTCTTAACTCAGACTGATCAAGCAAGGAAAAGGAACAGCTAGATTTAAAGATGAAGCAAAGTGTTTTCTTCAGTAACGTGTAAAAAAAAGTGTGAACAACACGTGGAATAAAACAGTGGCGCTTACTTCAAACAAAAAATTACACTCTTACAGTGACTCCTTAACTAAACGAATTATACACCTGATAAAGTGTAAATAAAGTGTAAAATATATATAAATACATATATATAGTGAACACCAGGTGATAAGTGAAAATCATATAACGAGTTATACAAAAAAAATATAAAAAAAAAAAAATTCCACATACAAAAAAAATATATATTCCACTGTAACTCATTAATTTTCAAGGATCTAATCCAAGACAAAAAAACATTTAACAGCAAAAAATGTTCATTAGGTTGTTGTGATAAAGTCTTTCAAAAAGTGATGTCTTCTTTCCAACTTCCACCACACCCCAGTGTTGAGTGGGCCCACTCCCAATGAAAAACTCACTCACCAGCTCCAATTGCCCCCACTTGCGTGTAAGGCTGCAATGCTTATTGTTTCCAAACAGGAAGGATTATAGCGACAAGCCAGCCATCCAAATATAAGTGCACAACCCGTTCCACATGTGAATGAATTAAATGCTCCAATAGTGTAATTCGTACAACCAGTTTAATGAAAAACACACATGCCAAATCTTCAATGCTTAAACTCACACTTTTGAAATTTAAAAATTGCACAGTAAAACTTCCACAGCACACTGCACTCCAATGCACAGCAAAGAAACTTGGATAATACTAGTTAGGGGTTGCGGTCACGGCGGACCCGAGGTATGCAGGCGTCTGCTCGCTTATCTCACCCACTCCTCGCTCGCCCAACCACTCTGACAGGTCCCCTTTCCTGGTAGGTTGAACCGCGACGCTCGTCTCCCTTTGAGTCAATCTTTCCTGGTGTCCATCACTCGGCCACGCCCTGACATGTTTCGTCACGTCTGTGACTTACTCATGGGATAGGATAGCTCATGGGATAGGATAGCTATCCCATGAGTAAGTCACAGGCGTGATGAAACATGTCGGGGGGTGGCCGAGTGATGGTGGACACCAGGATCGAGTGACGTGAAGGGAGACGAGCGTCGCGGTTCAGCCTACCAGGAAAGGGGACCTGTCAGAGTGGTTGGGCAAGCGAGGAGTGGGTGAGATAAGCGAGCAGACGCCTGCATACCTCGGGTCCGCAGTGACCGCAACCCCTAACGAGTATTATCCAAGTTGCTTTGCTGTGCATTGGAGTGCAGTGTGCTGTGGAAGTTTTACTGTGCAATTTTTAAATTTCAAAAGTGTGAGTTTAACCATTGAAGATTTGTCATGTGTGTTTTCCATTAAACTGGTTGTACGAATTACACTATTGGAGCATTTCTTTCATTCACATGTGGAACGGGTTGTGCACTTATATTTGGATGGCTGGCTTGTCGCTATAATCCTTCCTGTTTGGAAACAACAAGGAAATTGCAGCCTTACACGCAAGTGGGAGCAATTGGAGCTGGTGAGTGAGTTTTTCATTGGGAGTGGGCCCACTCAACACTGGGGTGTGGTGGAAGTTGGAAAGAAGACATCACTTTTTGAAAGACTTTATCACAACAACCTAATGAACATTTTTTGCTGTTAAATGTTTTTTTGTCTTGGATTAGATCCTTGCAAATGAATGAGTTACAGTGGAATATATATTTTTTTGTGTGGGGAATTTTTTTTTTTTTTATATTTTTTTTGTATAACTCGTTATATGATTTTCACTTATCACCTGGTGTTCACTATATATATATATGTATTTATATATTTTTTACACTTTATTTACACTTTATCAGGTGTATAATTAGTTTAGTTAAGGAGTCACTGTAAGAATGTAATTTTTTGTTTGAAGTAAGCGCCATTGTTTTATTCCACGTGTTGTTCACACTTTTTTTTACACGTTACAGAAGAAAACACTTTGCTTAATTTTTCATATAAAGTGGCACTGGCAGCTATAGTGAGGTATCTACATCAACACTCTCCACAAAATAATAATAATTTTGTGTATACTCCGAGGCGCAGTGGTGGGTAACAAGGTATAGGTGGACAGTAATACTTTGTAGAACAATTGATGGTGTGTAGATTTAAAGATGAACTACAGTGTATCATTATGCTGGAATATACTATAGTCTACATAAAAAATGTCAGCTGTAAAATATGTCCAGTGTTAGATGAGGTATGATGAGCCTGAGACACATATGGCAGCAGATAATAAAGTGACTGGTGGGGTTCCCTGGAAAATTTTAACAATCCCCATTATAAACTGTATATACAAAATTCAGATTCAAAACCAAAATGGTTATCCTATTTTAAAGTCATAAAACAGACCTTCAGACAAATAGCCAAACAGACTTTTGAAATGCATACATGGAACGGTTATAACCCCCTCCATCCAGACAACTAAAAATCTGTTTAGCCAGTCTTACGATTCAGGCACTCCCTCCAGACAGAAACGCCAAGTCTGAGCACCTTGCAGCTGAGTAACAGCCTAGTCAAGAATTCATCCAAGCCAGATTTCGCACTGAACCACTGCGATTTGGCTGTAGTTGAGTGTATCCGTAGTTTTTGTGTAGGTTAGCTGCGTTTTTTATGAGTCCAAGGAGGTGTATGACATCTGTTATTTATATCTGACAAGTTTATAGAACTCCCAGAAGCCAAACACTGATCCTACTGGTCTCAGTTACTTTAACAATAGAGTAGCAGCAGCTGCTATGCCTGCTCCTCCCCTCCTCCTGCCCAATCACAGAAGCCTTGGTATTATATGAACTAATTCACAAAATACAAAGGCTTCTATGAATGGGCAGCAGAGGGGAGAGGTGGGTATAGCTGCTCTGAGCGCCTCTATTCCTCTCTCAGCCCCAAGTGTCTCTCTGGCAGAACAATAGACCTGTCCAATATAATTAACAGAGATATGTCCAGATGTCAAGCACCTCTTTGGACTTAACTCATAGTGTGCCTTCACTTTTTACAAATTGGCTGAACTTCTGCAATGCAGCTTTAAGCTAGCCATACACTAATAGAATTTAGATTGCTTTTGGAACATTCACTCAATTTTGTAATCGTTAGTGGGACCAAATCGTCATTTGTTTTCAAGAGTAGTAATGAAAAAATTTGAAGGAGCAGGAGAGAGATGTTTCTCAAACAAATTTTTATAAGTGAATGAGGTTTTTCTTACAGAAATTCTATTCATACCAAAATGCTAAAAGCAAAATAAACTTTGAAGTACTTTCCAGTAACATTCACCAAGTCTCTGTTGGCATTTTCAAATGCACTGCTAAGATTTTTCATATGAATGCTTGTTTAAAAATCTGCCAGTGTTTGGCTAGCTTTAGCCTGACTACAGTTTGCAAAGCAACAGTGCTCCGAAGGCTCACAGTACTGACTCCTCTTCTCCCAGTCTGACTGTTAGGTAAAATACGGACCCTGTTTCATAATGGCATCAAGGCCTTTTTGCCTGGTTTGGCAGGGGCAACATTATTAAAATGTCCATCCTACCCAAACTCACATATTTGTTTCAGGCCCTGCCAATTCACATTCCTTTGCCATTCTTCAAACAAATTAATGCCCTGTTTATTGACTTTATTTGGGCCCACAAGAGACCCAGACTATACCATCACCCTCCTTAACCACCACGGGGGTATCACAGTACAGAAATATGATTAAGTGGCTCACTGACTGGTGCAGACATTCTGAGATCAAGCTATGTCCACAGATTGAACAGTCCCAGAGCACTGTCCCTACGGAGTGCGGCGTGGTGCTTTGGAGACCTCACCCCTCATTAAACACTGGGACCTAGTTTGAGAACAGGTTCCTATATATGCTCGACCACCTCATTATAGTTTACCCATTTTATCCAATATTAATGAACCATCACTTTTCTCCTGGGCTTTAAGGGGAACCATTCCATATGCTTTTGGCAGTGCTTTCAAGACTCTTATTTTTTGGAATCAGCCCACTGGCCTATCTTGGCAATGACACCAGCATCAGGTTGCTACCATCTTGATTTTTTGAGTGCCTTACCACTCCGGCACTTCCTGAGCTCTCCTCCACCCCCTCATAGCTTTCATCACCTGTTAACTGCATTTGAAAAACTTGTGTCGAGACGGGTCCTCTTCTGCATACCCTTTTCTCAGATATACTCCCAACTAGTAGCCTCACCTGAAGACATTGGGGTTGATTTACTACAGGCAAAACCACTCTGCGCCGCAAGTGCACTTGGAAGTGTAGATCTGAGGGGAAGATCTGAAATGAGTGGAAGATCTGAAATGAGGGGAATCTCTGCTGATTTCTATCATCCAATCAGGTGCAAGCAAAAATGCCGTTTTTTATTTTCCTTGCATGCCCCCGTCAGATCTAAAGTGACTGCACTTCCAAGTGCACTTGGAAGTGCACAGTGGATTTGCCTTTAGTAAATAACCCCCTATGCCCCCCCCCCCCCTTCATTCAAAAATTTTTATTCTGCTGTAGCCAATGACAGGTCGACTAGGCCTTGTGTTTTGGATCATTGTCATGTTGGAATGACCAAGTACGTCCTATGCGCAGCTTCCTGGCTGGTGAATGCAAATGTTCCTCCAGTATTTTTTGATAACATACTGCATTCATCTTGCCATCAATTTTAACCAAATTTCCTGTGCCTTTGTAGTTCACACATCCCCAAAACATCGGCGATCCACCTCCATGTTTCACAGTAGGAATGGTGTACCTTTCATCATAGTCCCTGTTGACCCCTCCCCAAATGTACTGTTTATGGTCAAAAAGCTCAATTTTGGTCTCATCACTCCAAATTACTTTGTGCCAGAAGGTTTGAGGCTCGTGCTGTTTGGCCTATTGTAAGCGGGATACTTTGTGGCATTTGCGTAATAAAGTCTTTCTTCTGGCGACTCCACCATGCAGCTCATCTTTCTTCAAGTACCTCCTTATTGTGCATTTTGAAACAGCCACACCACGTTTTCAGAGCCTTGTATTTCACCTGAAGTTATTTGTGGGTTTTTCTTTGCATCCCGAACAATTTTCCTGGCAGTTGTAGCTGAAATTTCAGTTGGTCTACCTGTCCGTGGTTTAGATTCAACAGAAGCCCTCATTTTCCACTTCTTGATTAGAGTTTGAACACTGCTGATTGGTAGTCTCAATTCCTTGGATATCTTTCTATATCCCTTTCCTGGTTTATACAGTTCAACTACATTTTCGCACAGATCCTTTGACAATTCTTTTGCTTTCCCCATGAATCCAGAAACATCAGTGCAGCACTGGACAAAAGATGCATGGGTCTGTCAGGAGTCCAGAAACTCATTAACCTTTTATATATATATATATATATATATATATATATATATATATATATACACACACACACACTCTAATTACAAGCAAACAGATCACAGTTGAGGATGGATACCTTTTAATAGCCATTCAATCCCCTTTGTGTCAATTTGTGTGCATGTTATCAGGTCAAAATCCCCAGGGTATGTAAACTTTTGATCAGGGTCATTTGGGTAGTTTCTGTTGTGATTATGATTTAACCAATTCCCAACCAGCTCACGCAGATATACTGTGGCAGAATGGCTCTCCCGGAGCGAAATCCCATAATATATACACACACGGCTTTGCCCAGGAGAGCCACCAGAGGGCACGCAAGCCCACTGCACAGCGGGTGCCCTATGCGCGTGGCCAGCAGGCGCGATCGCGTGCACGAGAGCTAGCAGGGAGATTTGCATGTGTAAACACACAGAGAGAAGACGTGTGTTCCTACAAAGTGAGAGCAGCGATCTGTCATCTCTCCTAGTTAGTCCCATCCCCAGTTAGAACACAGCGAGGGAACACAGTTAACCCCTTCCCTGCCAGTGACATTTATACAGTAATCAGTGCATACTTATAGCTCTGATCACTCTATAAATGTCAGTGGTCCCAAAAATGTGTCAAAAGTCTCTGATCTGTCCATTGCAATACCGCTTAAAATCACAGATCACCACCATTACTAGTAAAAAAAAAAAAATAAAAATAAAAATGCCATAAATCTTTCCCATAGTTTGTAGACACTAGACACCACTTTTGCGCAAACCAATCAATATACGCTTATTGTTTTTTTTTTTTTAACCAAAAATATGTATAATAGATATTGGCCTAAACTGATGAAGAAATTTGTTGTTTTTTTTTTTTTTTTAATTTGGGGGATATTTATTATAGCAAAAAGTTAAAAATCATTTTTTTTTCAAAACTGTCACATGCTTATATCACAAAAAATAAAAAAAACGCAGAGGTGATCAAATACCACCAAAAGAAAGCTATTTGTGGGAGAAAAAAAAAAGGATGCAAATTTTGTTTGGGTACAGCATTGCACGACCGCGCAATTGTCAGTTAAAGCGAGGCAGTGCCGAATTGTAAAAAGTGCTCTGGTCAGGAAGGGGGTAAAATCTTCCAGGGCTGAAGTCATTATAATGAGAAAACACAGTTGATTGATAATAAATGGCTTCAGCCAAACACTAACCATGAGGGAAAGAAAAGTCTGTGTTATCATTCATAGTTTTAGAAAAATGGCCAAAAAAAGCATAAATTCTACCAGGGTATGTAAACTTATGAGCACAACTAAGTCCAACAGCCAATCCTATATTGTAAGCTCTAATGAGCAGTGCCCTCTGATTCCTCATTTATTGAACTGTCAGCCCTAACATTGTAAAGCGGAGCATAAACTGTTGGCGCTATATAAATCCTGTATAATACATCCAGTGATATTGTAGTTCTCTATGATCACCAAGAATAAAAATATCATCTGGCTTCTTGAATCTCATTCATCCTGCTGCAACCAGTGTATGATCATAAAGGAAGAAAGTAGCAGCATGAACTGGGCACCCCTGTAATAGTTTTAAGCAACTAGGTGTACCTCAAGGAAATATAAAGCCAGTGGGTTACCACTGAAGATAGGGTACTGGTGGACAGCGCTCAATGGATTGGATGTGGAAATAGTGTGAAAGTCAATCCTAAAGGCAATGTTTTTATACCATCAATAAACAAGGTAATAGATAAAAAAAAAAGTTTGAATGAAAATAAAGAGCCAACAATACCACTTTGGATCCCAAGGGTGTTGAAGGGTTAACACCATCTGAAGGGCCAGCTGGTGGAGCATGGAGGGGCACCAATGTCCATGCTGTAGAACAGGGGTCTTCAAACTATGGTCCTTCAGTTGTTCAGGAACTACAAATTCCCATCATGCCTAGTCATGTCTGTGAATGTCAGCATTTTACAAAGCCTCATAGGAGGTGTAGCTTCGCAATAGCTGGAGCGCCATAGTTTAAAGATACCTGCTGTAGAAGATTGAAACCGGGTCTGGGGAGAGAGACCCGATGGCTGGAGGCAGAGACACAGGTGTGTGTGGGAGGTAACACTGCCACGAGTTGTGGGGATGGTATGTTGCAACCGAGGACCCAGCTGGAAAATCCAGTGAAATTACCTTGGGGGTATCTCTACTGATCGTGGTGGAGGGGGAAAAAAAAAAGCTAGGATGCGGACCGGAGACCAGGGGAGCCAAGCTGTGCTAACACGCATGTATAACGCTTTGTCACAACAAAAGACGAGCCTGCGTTCCACACTGGTTCACGGGCCTCCACACTTCCGGTTGGTACCGTACATCAAGGTGCGCCTGCCATTGGCAAAGCTCGGCTCCCGTCTCTGGTTCTGCTTCCTTTTTGTTCTTTCCCCCTCCACCACGATTGGCAGACACCCCCAAGGCAGTGTCACTGGATTTTCTAGCTGGGTCCTCGATTGCAACATACCATCCTGCAGCTTGTGGCAGTGTTACCTCCCACACGCACCTGTGCCTCTGCCTCCAGACATTAGGTCTCTCTCCCCGGACCAGGTCTCTATCTTCTACAGAATGTACATTGGCACCCCTCCATGTGCCACCAGCTGGCTCTTCAGATGGTGTTAACCCTTCAACACCCTTGGGATCCAAAGTGGTATTGTTGGCTCTTTATTTTCATTCAAACTTTTTTTTTTTTTATCTATTACCTTGTTTATTGATGGTATAAAAACATTACCTTTATTTATGACCCTATTGACTTTTTCACCATTTCCACATCCAGACAATTGAGAGCTGTCCACCAGTACCTTTCCTTCATGCTACATCCTTCCATATGTCTTTGGTCAGCTGCACTGGTTCTGGTTGTCATAACTTTATGGTTGCCATATACCATCGTATGATCCAGTTACTAGCTCTTAAAGGGGTTTGTAAACCCTCTTTTTTAAAAGAATAACAAACATGTCATACTTGGCTCCACTGTGCAGTTCGTTTTTGCACAGAGTGGCCCCAATCCTCCTCTTTTGGGGTCCCTCAGCGGCGCTGGTTATTGTCAAGTTATTTTCATAAAAAGTGTTTGGGGACCTGGGTCCTGCCCCAGGGGACATGTATCAATGCAAAAAGAAGTTTTAAAACAGCCGTTTTTTCAGGAGCAGTGATTTTAATAATGCTTAAAGTGAAACAATAAAAGTGTAATATTCCTTTAAATTTCGTACCTGGGGGGGGTGTCTATAGTATGCCTGTAAAGGGCGCATGTTTCCTGTGTTTAGAACAGTCTGACAGCAAAATGACATTTCAAAAAGTCATTTAAAACTACTCGCGGCTATAATGAATTGTCGGTCCAACAATACACATAAAAGTTCATTGATAAAAACGGCATGGGATTTCCCCACAGGAGAACTCCCAAACCAAAATAAAATGCGTGGGGGTCCCCCTAAATTCCATACCAGGCCCTTCAGGTCTGGTACGGATATTAAGGGGAACCCCACGCCAAAAATTTTTTTAAAAAATGGCGTGGGGTCCCCCCAAAAATCCATACCAGACCCTTATCCGAGCATGCAACTTGGCAGGCCGCAGGAAAACAGGGGGGGACGAGAGAGTACCCCCCCCTCCTGAACCATACCAGGCCACATGGCCTCAACATTGGGAGGGTGCTTTGCGGTAGCCCCCCAAAGCACCTTGTCCCCATGTTGATGGGGAGAAGGGCCTCATCCCCACAACCCTTGTCCGTGGTTGTGGGGGGTCTGCGGGCAGGTGGCTTATCAGAATCTGGAAGCCCCCTTTAACAAGGGGGTCCCCAGATCCCGCCCCCCCCGTGTGAATTGGTAATGGGGTACAAATGTACCCCTACCATTTCACAAAAAGTGTCAAAAAGGTTGAACACAAGAGACGGTTTTTGACAAGTCCTTTATTGCCCGCAGACCCCCTACAACCATCGGGCAAGGGTTGTGGGGATGAGGCCCTTCTCCCCATCAACATGGGGACAAGGTGCTTTGGGGGACTACCTCAAAGCACCCTCCCAATGTTGAGGGCATGTGGCCTGGTACAGTTCAGGAGGGAGGGTGCTCTCTCGTCCCCCCTTTTTTCCTGCGGCCTGCCAGGTTGCGTGCTCGGATAAGGGTCTAGTATGGATTTTTGGGGGGACCCCACGCCATTTTTTTTAATTTTGGCGCAGGGTTCCCCTTAATATCCATACAAGACCTGAAGGGCCTGGTATGGAATTTAGGGGGACCCCCACGCCATTTTTTTTTTTTATTTTGGCGCAGGGTTCCCCTTAATATCCATACGAGACCTGAAGGGCCTGGTATGGAATTTAGGGGGACCCCCACGCCATTTTTTAATTTTGGCGCAGGGTTCCCCTTAATATCCATACCAGACCTTCAGGGGGACCCCCACTCTTTTTTTAAATTATGCTTCGGGGTTCCCCTGTGGGGAAATCCCATGCCGTTTTTATCAATGAACTTTTATGTGTATTGTCGAACCGACAATTCATTATAGCCGTGAGTACTTTTAAATGACTTTTTTTCCTTTGAAATGTCATTTTGCTGTCAGACGGTTCTAAACACGGGAAACATGCGCCCCTTTACAGGGATACTATAGACACCCCCCAGGTACGAAATTTAAAGGAATATTACAATTTTATTATCTCACTTTAAGCATTAAAATCACTGCTCCCGAAAAAACGGCCTTTTTAAAACTTTTTTGCATTGATACATGTCCCCTGGGGCAGGACCCAGGTCCCCAAACACTTTTAATGACAATACCATGCATATAAGCCTTTAAAATTAGCACTTTTGATTTCTCCCATAGACTTTTAAAGGGTGTTCCGTGGCTTTCGAATTTGCCGCGAACATCCCAAATTGTTCTATGTTCGGCGAACAGCCGATGTTCGAGTCAAACTCAAGCTCACCCCTATTCTGCAATACTCTGAAATCTTAGCATAGTGTCCGTTAATGTTTGAGAATGGTTTTTTGCCATCGAGTCATGCATTGTGGTGCCACTCATTTAGAAGGACACCCCAACATACAAATACAGTATCTGGCAATAAACATGCACTGCAGTACACATACTGTGTTAAATGCTCCAGGTCCAGTTTTTCATGCATTGCTGCGCATTGTCAACCCACTTAGAATGAATGGGTTTCCTTAATGAAACGTGCATGAACGAGCAGCATAAATTTGAAGGAACCCTAAAAATGTTGCTTCTGAGTAAAATTTGTGGTTGCACATGGTAGAAGCCATATTTACTCATAATTGAATCATCTTCTTCCTGCTTGGTGCAGTACAATTATTTTCTGTTCTCATTTACTCCTGTGTATCTACCATACAGGGTCCTTCTGGCTAAAAATTGTCTGCACAGGGATACCTTTTATAAGGTGAAACACTCACATTGCTTCTAATAACCAGAGGTCATATAATTTAGAATGCCTGGGCTTTAGGTCACAACAGGGCTCAGGAGTCTTTCAACCAAAAATATTTATGAGATTTGGCAACGCTGACATGTGCCTTAATTTGTAATTTAAAATGTAATAGATCTGCTTTAAGCCCCTATTCACATTATAAATCGCACGTCTATGCGGTTTTACATGCAATTCAGTGCGGTGCAATTTTAGCCCATTCATTTTGCTCAAATCGCACTGCATCACTGCCATAACTTTATGACCACCCATCTAACATTGAGTAGGTCCCCTATTTGCCGCCAATACAACCCTGGCTCATCAAGGCATGGGACACCACTAGACGCCTAGAGATATGCTGTGGTATTTGGCGCCAAGCTGTCAATAGCGGATTCTTTAAGTCCTGGAAGTTGTGAGGTAGGGCCTCCATGGATTGGACTTGATTTTCCACCACATCCCACAGATGCTTGATTGAACTGAGAGCTGGAGAATTTGGATGTGAAGGCAACACCTCAAACTCGTTGTGTTCCTCAAACCATCTGTGAACTATTTTTACAGTGTGGCATGGCACATTATCCTGCTAAAAGAGGCCACTAGCAGTGGGGAATACCGTTTCCATGAAGGGCGTACTTGGTCAGCAATAATGTTTAGACAGGTAACATCCACATGAATGGCAGTACCCATAGTTCCCTTGAAAAACATTACCCAAGCATCACACTGCCACCTCCAGGCCACCTTTTATTGCTCCATGATGCAGTTCTGATGCTCAGGTGCCCATTTTAGGTGCTTCTGGGCACAGGTCAGCATGAGCACCCTGACCAGTCTGCTGCTACACAGCCCCGTACCCAGCAAACTGTGATGCACATTTTTGTTTTCTGCTTTCAACACTTGGACATGTTATTTGCTGCCTAATATACATGGACTTTCAGATGCCATTTCAACAAAATAATCACCGTTATTCACTTAACCTGTCAGTTGTCCTAAAATTATACTGCTGAGTGGTGTATATTTCTTAAAGAACAAAAAAATTCAAATAAAAAATAAAAAGCGAACTTGGTCACAGATAAAAGAAGAGAGGCCAATTTTATTCAAAACACTGTGTACATCAGTCTTACAGTAGGCTATGTAAGAGAAAGCACACTGCTGAAGTTAGCAAAGGAATATTTAGATGTTCTGATACATTTATTAATAGAATCCGCTGTCTTGAGCTGCCCAATTAGGAGCCTAAAAAAGAAGAAAATAAAAAAAAAATTAAAAGTTTGTTCTACACAATATTTGCATCCTAAAAAGTATGAATGACTACCACAGACACATCCCAAACTATGTTTGGAGCAGTCCACATTCCATCTACATTAATTAGATGAGGAAGTCTATACCAAGTCATACATACTGCAATACTATACAGTACACAGTCACTGTCATGGGGCATCATTGACAAGTAACCCTGAAAGCCTTTATTAAATTAGTGGCCATATTAACGTGGACCAATACACATGTCAAATGCGACATCTGCTGAAGCACCTCTCATTTAGTCATCAGTCTTTTTTGAAGTGACGTGTCCGTTTGCTTCTTTCGAGGGTGCCATGGATCCAAAGCTACAAATAAAAGGATTTGTACAACCAAGATTCTAAGCTGGTACTTTGGATCCCAACTTGCTATGCGATTAATTGTTTTTAATTCCTGGAGTTGGGCTTTAAGAGTCAGTGACTAGAAAAATAAAGCCAGGAAACTAGCCTACATAATACTCTTATGAAAAATGGTGGCTATTTTGCAAATGTCCATTCAGAGTCTGTTATCCAGTGCATGTGATAATCAGATTGGTGGATGTAGATCAAATGCTATAAGGATTATGATGGCTGCCAGTGCGGACTTTGCGTCCTGAAATTGTTAGTTGCCTGGCTGTTAGGCTTACCATTTAAATTCAATATTTTAAATTTATTTGTAACAAGCAGGCAGATCAGAACTTTGCTCCAACTGTCCTGGCTCCATATAATTGTATGGGATCAGTGACTTTGTATTAAGCTGGCCATAAATTGATTGAACTTCAAACAAAAATGCTTAAGAAAAAAAGTCTTAAGAAAATTCTTAGAACAATTTGAATGCCCTCAAAAGATTTTCTTTTGCTTTTAACATTTGATTTAGGAATGAATGGACTTTACCAAATGAAAACCACATACACTGTTAAAAGTTTGTGCAATTTTTTTCCCCTCCTCCTCCTTTGAATTCTCTCCTCACTGCGGTAGAAAACGAATGTCCATTTTACCCCACTAGTGATTAGGAAAACAAACTTCTAGAACATTCTTTCCCTAAGAATTTTTGTTTGAAATTCTACTCATCAATGGCCAGCTTTATAGTCAGAGAGGACAGAACATGCAGCTTGAATTTTTAAGAGGTCTGCAAAGGCTGCCCTGCATCTCTGTAATGACTGGTTTACTTTAAGAACAATAAAACGAGGAATAGAACAGTACGGCCACTTTAAGAAACAACTGTTAAGACAACAAAAGTCTATCTTCCCTGTGTGAAGGTAAGGTTATGCACACAGTGACATGAATAAACCAGTCTCATCACCTCAGCCCTGGTGTTCTGGGTCATCTTCTTCTCAATGTTCATCGCCAACATCTGACTGCGGAAAGCAAGACTCTTCGTCTTTTCTATGACTTGTTGATAAGGTGATACGGCATTATTTCCCATTACAACATGACCCTACGAAAGGAAGAGAAACGTTATGTACTGTCTTTGCAGTATTTATGATGGGTTTATAGAAAGAACAGGCTGTTCAAACCAATTATAAATCAGAAGGCAGCCACAAGGACAACCTGTGCAAGTAAGAGACAATAGACATAGAAAACTGTAAATCTCAACCAAACTGACTGATAAATGCTACAACACTTAGAATAAGAGAATACATAAATGACTAATTTCATCAGTCACTGCAAGGACTTTGTGCTGCAGGTAATTTCTAGATTAGCCTCTCTCAAAATTTTTACCCCAGAGTAACCCTTAAAATAATATTCGGATCTCATGGAGCCCCTGGTAAAATTTAGTCCATCAGAGATCATTGGAAAAATGGCCCTTACATTGGTCGTGGTAGGTCTGAAGAATGCTACTCTTAGAAGGGTGGCCAGAATGAAACCATTGCAGTCATGCTATGGCTCTGCCAAGTGGGTTTGGACCTGGAACTATGCAAGAACCAGTAGGTGGAAGGACAGTTAGCCAAAGCTCAGGGAACCCCTAGCCAACCCTGGAGGAACCCTAGGATTCTACAGAACTCTGGTTGAAAATGGCTGTTCTAGATACACCAAGAATTGCCATGACTAACAAGGAACTAAAAATACAGGTGGCAATTAATGAGGTTGTCCATATAGGTCTCAGTGACCACCAGAATGATCAGAGAGTTTTTTCCAACTACAGCAATTTTCTATAAACTTTTGTCCTTTTCTTAACGCATTTGTACACCTATGCATTCCTAAATGCACAATACTCCTCCTAACCAATGTATCATTGTTGCCCCCATAGATACAGCAGACTGGGCCACTTGGAACAAAAAGCGCGTTATTCACGGGATTTCCAAGCAAACAAAAAAAAAAAAAAAAAAACACATAATTCAACCACCACATCTAAAGAACAGGTTAGCTGCATTTTGCTTTTGGGTTTAGACATGCTTAAATCCCAATGCCCCCCCTTTTCTCCAAGCCCATGTCACTTTCATCTAAAATTAACTGGCAATGTTACAGGCTAAGTTCGCCTTTTTGAGAAAAAACATTTATTATTTCCCCCAGAAGCCTGCAAAGCATTGCACCCACCAACAGTGGATCGCACGTGCAATGTCAGGCTCCTGAAGACATCCTCCAGCTTTCTGCTCACATCTTATAGGCATTCACTTAGAAGCTTGGAAAAAGTGTCAATGGACTACAAGGGCACTGATCAGCACACTCAGTTCATTGAAAACTATGGACTAGGTGATTAGGAACATGTTACACCCTAAATATGGATGTAATATAACATGTTCCTACAGGAGAACTTATCCTTTAAAACTAGTAACCACTGCCTATTCTTAGCAGCACTCCGGTTTACCAACCATGTAGGCTGCACATTTGTCGCCTTTTGACTACAGGCCTACAAGTAGATGGTTTCTCCATTAATGTCTATAGAGGAAGGCTTTGCAGCCCGCCAGCTCATAAGATGACAGGGGCGACAACTAAAACAAGATGCTGGTCCACGACAACTGCTGGTCTTTAGTTTGTGGTAAAGCTAGCATGGGGAGGGAGTGTGGGGGCTCTGTAAAAAATAAATTGGTTCAAGGTATTTTTATCCTTTGAAAAATATCTTCAGCAAAGTAAACTAGGTTGAGGACAACATTTAGGACATCTGTCACTTATTGAGTTCTCAAGAGACACAAGAAGAATCCAGATGCGTTCCTGCGCCTCAATGTCCACCAGTAACAACAATTACATTTTTGTGGGGATGAACAGTGGCAATCAATCACTGGACTGCTAACGAAAACATGAATGTTACTTTAGGTTAGAACTTCAGTTAACCCTCACTTAATTTTCTAAAGGCCAGCAATGCAAAATTTCAAAAGATTTAGAACATTTTTTCCGATTGGCGAACCTACATTGATGATCTAAGGTCTGCTGGCAAGGTGCAGTGGGCTCAGTTAGGAATATTAAAAGGAATACTACAACTATAGAAATCTAACAGAATTATTAGATGCAGAAGATTCTGGCAGTTAAAGGGAACATGTACACCTTAAATGTGAGTGTAACAGGTTTAAAATGTGAACCTACCCTTTGAACATCTGACAAACCAGAAAAAAAAAAAAAGAAATCTTACCAACTTGGAGTCTATCTTCGCATCTAGTCTGGCATTGCGAATTAAATTGACTATCCACCTTTCAGCTTCTTCAGGGCTCATATTCAATTTATCAGCCAACATGCTGTGGAAAGAACATAAGTAAATTATCAACCAATAAGGAGGCGCTCATCAATTCATGCAATATACCAAACTACTACTTCACCACACATACTCCACTGCTTACTTCCTGCTCTACAGGAGCCTGGCAACTGACTGTGAAGCATCGATTTTGGTTGCAATGCTCTTCAGGCTCCAATGCGTAGGTGTAATAAATCCCACTTTTTTTATATTATTATTATTTTGGGTGCACACATTATATTTTTGCAAATGGTTGACTGCGCCTTTAATGCCATCCAGAATCTTTGCTAGCAACACATTGGTTAAAGAATAACACCAGCCAGCTAAATATATTTGATTTAAAATGGTAATGCAGAGGATCTTGTGGTCCCATAATACCTACCAATTAATACATTAAGTCCCAGTTCACACTGGATCGCACCACATTCCTGTTCAAATCACATGCAATTCTGCAGCGGTGCGATTTGAGCCATTCTGTAAGGCTCGCACCGCATCCACAAAAAAAAAAAAAAAAATTGTGCAGGGCACTTTTTTGCCACACCAGAATTGGATGTGTGAACACCCATGCAATCAGATTCTGCAAATTGCACTGTGTTTTGCCAACTGATTTTGGGGTGTCGTTAACACACACTGCAGCGGTTTGCATGAACAGGGAGAGCGTTTTTCACGCAGTGAGGAAACCGCACAGAATTTGCTGCATCAGTGTGAACTGGGCCTAATGTGTAACAAAGCTCAATGTAGGCATAAGTCTGCAGACTCTGCCCCTAGCTCCTTCCAATGTCTTCTAATCACTGGTAAATCTCTCTACTCAGGTGATCCCGATCCCAAAGCCTCCACTTTTTATCACCCCACCAAGGTACCCCCTGCTTCCCCCCTCTGATTAGAGGGCAGGATATTTTCCCCAGCAGCATTGCGATGGCTCAATATAAGACTTTACATTTCAACTGTGTGAAATCATTTCATGACTTTTGAAGGAGATTGCTTTATTTGCCTGGAGTTATAAACCCGTCAGGATCCAGCAGACCTCTGACTGTTTACTGTGGCAGATATTCTATTAAAGGCAGTAGTTCAGCTTCTGTTCTTAGCTTTTGCCCAGACCTGCAAGGCCAGAAAGATAATTGGTCTGGAGAAGTGTTTCTAATTAACTCAATTAGTAACATGGTAGCACGCAGCTGGCTATGCACTTTGATGTGCTTTGTCACAACACTTGTTCACAAAACATCACAAGGCACCCAGTGTATAAATTTTGCTCTTAAACCAGCACACATCCCACGCAAGAGGCCACATTTCCATACTGTTACCACAAGTCATCCTGACCGGCATACAACGCACACTATACGGCCAACTAATGTGGTTTTCCTGACAGCTAATCCCTTTTGCCCAATTCCCAGCCTTACACAATGTTTGATTAAGGACTGAATCTTAATATGCAAATGAGCAATAATCAAGTCATCCACTATGCCTTTCTTAATGCTTTATAGCTTCCTGCTTAAAATTGACCTCCTCGCTGCCTAAAACAAACAGTGAGTAAGTTGCAGACTGTTCCGCTGTCACGCTAGACATGTGAGTACATAAAACTTTAAAGTGGCGAACACAACTATGACTCACTTATAAGGTTTACAGCCTCTATCGGGTTTCCTAGATGGATTGTTTGTCTGCATGAAAGTGATACCATGACAGAAAGAACTGAAAAGGCTGCGTAATGTTAAGTCTGACAACAGCTAAAGGACCTGGAAGTTATCTGAAGATTTTCATTTACTTACAAAACAAAAAACTTTCTACCTTAAAGAGACCAGGTCACTAATTAAAATAAAAATATAGACTTGCAAGGTCTTAAACTTTGCATGTCATAGCCCTTTCTTTTTCTGGGAGTTTCTACCATCTGTGCTGGCCCAGCTCCTCCACCTATATATATAAAATTTCATGTAGCAGTCAGGGGAAGAGTGTTACTTAAAGCGTTTGTGACCCCAGCATTTCAAATTCCTGATATGTGCCTGTTGTACCATGTACTTGTATGAAAAACTCTCCTGTTCTTTTTGTATTGCTTCCTTTGTCCCTGGTGTTTATGCCAGTCCCTCTGCTTTATTAAAACACTGACCGCACTAAGCAGGAGAACACACCATGGTCAGTTCTCTAGCTGTGCTGGGAAACTCCGCCTGCTCTCCTCAGAATAAGCGCAGTGTGCTGCGGTTTCTCCTCCCCCCAACTCTTATGCAGCTAAGAACAGAGGGAACAGAGGGAATGTGATCACTTACAGTGAGGGAAAAAAGTATTTGATCCCCTGCTGATTTTGTATGTTTGCACACTGACAAAGAAATTATCAGTCGATATTTTAATGGTTGGTTTATTTTAACAGTGAGAGACAGAACAAAAAAAAAAAAAAAAAAACACATTTCAAAAAAGTTATAAAATGGATTTGGATTTTAATGAGTGGATTTTAATGAGTGAAATAAGTATTTGGACCCTTCGCAAAACGTGACTTAGTACTTGGTGGAGAAACCCTTTTTTGGCAATCACAGAGATCAGATGTTTCTTGTAGTTGACCTTCAGGTTTGCACATATCTCAGGAGGGATTTTGTCTTACTCCTCTTTGCAGATCCCATCCAAGTCATTAAGGTTTTCAGGCCGACGTTTTGGCAACTTGAACCTTCAGCTCCCTCTACATATTTTCTATGGGATTAAGGTCTGGAGACTGGCTAGGCCACTCCAGGACCTTAATGTGCTTCTTCTTGAGTCACTCCTTTCTTGCCTTGGCCGTGTGTTTTGGGTCATTGTCACGCTGGAATACCCATCCATGACCCATTTTCAATCCCCTGGCTCGCCTAAGTTTTGATGGTACACGACCATCATCTCTTTATGCTTTGGGGGTTTTTTCTGTAAGGGGACAGAAACTTAACTGCATCAATGTATCCACCTCCACGTTTGACAGTAGGAATGGAGTTCTTTGGGTCATAGGCAGCATTCCTCCTCCAAACACGGCAAGTTGAGTTGATGCCAAAGAGCTTGGTTTTGGTCTCATCCGACCACAGCACTTTTACCCAGTTGTCCTCGGAATCATTCAGATGTTCATTAGCAAAATTTCAGGACCGGCCTGTACATGTGCTTTCTTGAGCAGAGGGACCTTGCGGGGGCTGCAGGATTTTAGTCCTTCACGGTGTAGCGTGTTACCAATTGTTTTCTTGGTGACTATGATTCCAGCTGCCTTGAGATCATTGACACGTTTCTCCTATGTAGTTCTGGGCTGATTCCTCACCATTCTCATGATCATTGAAACTCCACAAGGTTAGATCTTGCATGGAGCCCCAGACCGAGGGAGATTGACAGTTATTTTGTTTCTTCCATCCACCAACTGTTGTCACTCTCTTACCAAGCTGCTTGGTGATGGTCTTGTAGCCCATTCCAGCCTTGTGTAGGTCTAAAAATCTTGTCCCTGACATCCTTGGACAGCTCTTTGGTCTTGGCCATGGTGCAGAGATTGGAATCTGATTGATTGCTTCTGTGGACAGGTGCTTTTCATACAGGTAAAAAGCCGAGATTAGGAGCACTCCCTTTACTGCCGGTTCACGCAGGGGCAACACGACTTGCAGGTCGACTCACCGAGGCGACCTGCACACGACTTCAGCGGCGACTTGCAAAATGACTTCTTTACAGAAGTCAATGCAAGTCGCCTGAAGTCGCCCCAAAAATACTACAGGAACCTTTTTCTAAGTCGGAGCAACTTGCGTCGCTCCTATTAGAACGGTTAGTACAGAACGGGATACGACTTGTCAGGCGGCTAAGTCGCCCCTGTGTGAACCGGGGCTTAAGAGAGTGCTCCTGATCTCAGCTCGTTGCCTGTATAGAAGACACCTGGGAGCCAGAAATCTTGCCAATTAATAGGGGTACAAATACTTATTTCACTCATTAAAATGCAAATCAATTTTATAAAACTTTTATGGAATGCGTTTTTCTGGATATTTTTGTTATTCTGTTTCTCACTGTTAAAATAAACCTACCATTAAAATTATAGCCTGATCATTTCCTGGTCAGTGGGCAAACATACAAAATCAGCAGGGATCAAACACTTTTTTTCCCCTCACTGCATAAAAAGGGGCGAAGGGTATGTATAATGTTTTTTTTTTTTTTTTTTTTTTTTTTTTTTTTTTTTTACACAAACGTTTTGCCTTTTGTTTCAATTTTAACAGCTACCCACCCGCCGTACGCCAAATGACGTCCTTGGCTTTGAGCGGGGATATCTGAATGATGCCTGCAGCTACAGGCATCATTCAGATATCGTCTTTTAGAGCCGGCAAATCTGTGCTGGGAAGCGGTGATTTTTTTTTTTTTTTTTTTTAATTTCAGGCTTCCCAGCCTAGAGGTGAGATGTGCGGTCTTATTGACCCCACATCTCACTGTAAAGAGCACCTGTCATGCCATATTCATATTACAAGGGATGTTTACATTCCTTGTTATAGAAGGAAAAAGTGATTAAAAAAAAATCTTTTGAGAAAAAAAAAAAAAAAAAAAAAAAGTGTCAAGCTAAAATAAAGTAAAATTAACAATAACATTTTTTTTTTTTTTTTTAAAGCGCCTGTCCCCGTGAGCTCGAACACAGAAGCGAACGCATGCGTAAGTCCCACCCACATATGAAAACGGTGTTCAAAGCACACATGTGAGGTATCGCAGCGAACGTTAGAGCGAGAGCAATAATTTTGGTCCTAGACCTCCTCTGTAACTCAAAACATGTAACCAGTAAAAAATGTTAAAGCGTCGCCTAAGGGGATTTTTAAGTAGCGAAGTTTGGCGCCATTCCACGAGCGTGTGCAATTTTGAAGCATGACATGTTAGGTATCTATTTACTCGGCATAACTTCTTCTTTCACATTATGCAAAAACATTGGGCTAACTTTATGGTTTTGTTTTTTTTTTTTTTAAAAGCACAAAACTTTTTTTTCCAAAAAAAACGTGTTTGAAAAATTGCTGCGCAAATACCGTGCGAGATAAAAAGTTGCAATGACCGCTATTGTATTCTCTAGGGTCTTTGCTAAAAAAGCATATATAATGTTTGGGGTTCTATGTAATTTTCTAGCAAAAAAATTATGATATTTACATGTAGGAGAATAATGTCAGAATTGGCCTGGTAGGCAAGTTGTTAAACTGAAAAGGTGATCGTTTACAATCACTTTAAGAGGTTGCTCTGAATCTGCTGGGGCTGCTGACAATACCATCTTGGATGTATTTTTTTTAAAAACTGTCATTTATGGTTTCAGTTCCGGCACCAAAATTTCCATACGTCACACAGAGTGATTCATCACATAATCCTTTGTACTCTGAAGTATTTCCTTTGATTGCCAAAGTTGGATGGAGCAACAGTGGTGTGAAGGAAAGGTAAGTATATGTTGCAGGAATGGGGGGATTAAAGCAAACCCAAATGCACTAAAAATGGGAAAACAACGTTCACAGCAAATTATGTTACTGTATTCTGAGACTGCAGAATCTCTACTGTTGAAGGCTTTTGTAGGTCACTGCAATTCTCTATCTTCTCCGTTTCACATGGGACTGTGAGCCGTCTAGAGGGAGTAGAAAGACCCATAGGGATTGGTTTACTAAAACTGGAGTGCGCAAAATCTGGTGCAGCTCTGCATGGTAGCCCACTGCTTCTAGCCTGTTCAATTAAGCTTTGACACAAAAAAAGCCTGGGAGCGGATTGGTTTCAATGCAGAGCTGCACCAGATTTTGCACTCTAGTTTTAGTAAATCAACCCCATAGATTGCACTGTGAAGAGGATCAGTACACCACAATCAATGCAAAATGGCCATCAGATCCTGTGTACTTAGAGTGTACAAGAAAAAGTCCTGAAGAGAGGCACATTAAGAATTGTTTCAGAAATTAAAGATTATACAAATTTGTCATTCCAAAACAAAGTTTATATGCAATTTGAATACATTTTTATTCACCTGTGTTGACAAACTAACCAACAAGCTCCTTAAGTCAATAACTGGCATGCAGAAGCATCCACATTCATACATATAATGGCAAACTTCCCAGAGGAGCAGTGTTTCCAGCCTTCATTAAAATATGTATCCCTTGATAAAGCCAGTAAACACCATCTTATAACAAAGTATCCCTTGATACATAGAAAAGTATTCGTATGACCCTAAAACGGTGTATAAATCATTTAACCACTTCAATACCGGGCACTTTCACCCCGTTCCTACCCAGGCAAAATTTTCAGCTTTCAGTGCTGTCGCATTTTGAATGACAATTGCACGGCCATACAACAGTGTAGCCACAAAAAGAGCTTTCTTTTGGTGGCATTTAATCACCACAGGGTTTTTTATTTTTTGCTAAATAAAAAAAAAAAGACCGAAAACGTTGAGAAAAAAAAAAAAGTTTCTTTGTTTCCGTTTTTGTAAAGTAAGTTTTTGGCCACACAGATGAGGAACCACCGACAGGCATCCCTGGGGGGCATGGGTAAGCATCCCTGGTGGGTGTGCACTGATAATCAAATGCGCCGATTATCAGCGCAGACCCCGCCATATCAGGAGAGCCGTTGATCGGCTCTCCTCGCGCCTTGTCAGCGCAAATAGAGGAAAAGCCAATAAACGGCACTTCCTGGTTACGATGTGATTGGACACAGCTGAACACATGGTAAAAAGAGTCTACGTCATAGGCTCTTAACCAAGATCGGAGATGCAGTGTGTCAAAGCGGCACACCGCACTACCAATTGGCACGCGCAAGCGGCTTGTCCTGCTGGACGTCATAGGACACTCAGTCAGGATGACACAACTACCCTGCTCCCGTTATTTTCAATACGGCGGGCAGGGAGTGCTTAAGCCCCCCCCCCCCCCCAAGTTTTTTTTTATCATTAGCTAAAACTAGAAACCAATAGTAGACGTACATAGCCAGCTTTAGGTGTTCCCCTCTTTCTGCAGGGAGAAGAGAGGGATCACTGCATTTGTTAATTCTAAGGGAAAGTGTTGTTACCCTTCTGGATGGGCTAAGTGTATGAATCACATGGTGGCTGGATACAAATCAGACAGGTCACATACGCATATTTCAACTGTTTAGCAGTTTCCTTGGAGTTCAGTAGTAAAAGGAAAAGGAGCACATCCTAAGAATCAACAGGCTTAGCACAAAAAAAAAAACAACGTTAACTTGCTGTCTGAAACCTGTACAATGTAGGGTGAAAACCAGCATGGAAGAAAATCGATCACACAAGTCGTGATATATCTATTTGACTCATCACAGAAGAGTAAATCTAATGCGATTTTACAAGCTTTTCTGCACTGCAATCTCTCAGAAGACTTCAAATGATGTAACCAGTAAGGTTTTAATAAAAGTATGTGTCACTTAAACAAGTGGAATAATCAGATTTGATTTGTGTTGCACGATCGTACATTCTGATGGCTTATTTCTGTCTCTTCCAGTAACACCTATAAAATGAGAACCATCGCTGGGATACTCAGTTATGTGGGGAAGTCATCAGGAGACCCGACAAGCCACCGCATTAATACGAGAGGGGGCAGCTCACGGTTAGGCTCACATTAATCTAAAATGGATTACAGGCTTCATCGTTGTATTGCTCTTGTAATGGACTGTGTGTGAAATGTGTCTTGACTCTATACTGAAGCTGCATCTTCCCTGGAACCACTTAGCCATGCCAACAAGTATGGGGAGGCACCAATGGACTAAATTAAAAAGAAAACCTCAAAAGTTATTACAACTGCTGCCTCACAAATGTTATAGAAGAAAAAAACGTCACATTACTGCATGTAAAAGGTTATTCTAACCAAAACTAAATTTTTTGCTTAAAAAGGCACATTTTGCAGCCCGAGCAACCCATTGGCCATCTACATATCCCTCATGGACTGCTGTGGCATGATAACCCTACTTCTGACCTCCACAAATGTGGAACTCCAGATGGGGCAGAGAAGTGCTGCATTTTCTATAATGTAAATAAAAATTCAGCAGGGATAGTGACTTATAGATACCAAGAGCTTGTACTGAACTGTGGAGCTTAGTGCAGGGGATCAATGTTACTCGCTGGACAATCTAACATATGTGTACAACTTAAATCATCATTGGCCACAGCCAAAGAAAGGACACACTGGGGAAGTTGAAGTGGCAACAACAGAGCACAGACACGTCAGTGTTGGAGAGGATAACTGAGAAGTAGGTGTCCACTTGTCAAAGTATGCCTTACATACTTGCACATTAGGGGACATTTTCCTGCAGCCCCCATCAGCTTATTTCCTTTATAAACAAAGTATTGATAAGATAGTAGAGAGAAGACCTGGGAGCAGTGGGTGGGAGGCCTGCAGAGGGAAGCCTGTCCTGCCACATCAAGGGTTATATGTGGCCATTTTTACAGAGCGTCAAGTGCAGGCAGGTGATGGGTCAGTCATACTTTTACATTAAAGCAGAATTAAACTCTCAAACTAAATGTTATGGCTATTAAAGTCCAAGTACAGCATTTTCAGTGACATCTTTAGTTGTTTTTGCAGTGTTACTCTTAAAAGAATAAGTTCACCTTTTGACAAAAAATAACAAATGCATTATTTGCAGGTAAAAAATGTGCATTTACTATTTTTTGTTGCAGGAGCCTGTAAAGCATTGGACCAGCAATCAGATCGCTGATGCCACGCAGATCTCCTGCAGACCTGTCAGTGTATCTTGCTTGCTCGTACCTCATACAAGTAAGCCGATAAGACTGACAGGAAGGATCAATGAACTAACACGGCGCTGTTGAGAACTACAAGCCGACAGCCGCTAACGCTGTTGGGACTTGTAGTTTTCAATTCACGGAACACTGGGCCAGCATGGATGGGTTTTTCTTAAATTGTGACAGCTAGCAGGGGGAGAAAATCCCCTGCTAACTGTTAAAGCAGGGAAGTGGGGGGGGCAGTCCTTTCATAACAGGGTATAACCTAGGTGTAATATGTTATGAAAGGTGAACTTATCATTTAAAGTAGAATTCCAGCCTAATCCTTAATTTCCCCTCCCCTTCTAACACCTTTGATGACTAATCTGTGTAGAAAAGATACATATACGTGCCTATTTCCTGTCCACTCCAGTCAGGTCATGTGATCCCCTGTGCCAGCCAGCTGCAGGGAAGAGAGCTCTCTACATAGGCTGGTAAAGCCTGGAGCAGTGATGTCACACACAGGCTCCTGTGTCCCAGCTATTGTCCGCTCTCTCCTGCAGTCGATGCTTGCCGACACAGCGGAGCCAGATCACATGACTGGACTGGGACATGCTAAAAATAAGTATATACATGTTTAACACAGGCTAGCCAGCAGGGAATACTTTTAAGACTAGTTCAGTTTAAACTGGAATTATACTTTAACCATGTCAGCTCTGGAAAGGTTTGCCCCCCCCTTCATGACCAGGCCAATTTTGAGATACAGCACTGCGTTACTTTAACTGACAATTGCACGGTCATGCGACAATGTTCCCAAATAAAACTGATCTTTCTTTTGGTGGTATTTAAGCACATCTGTGGTTTTTATTTTTAGCACTACAAAAAAAAAGACAAATTAAAAAAACATTATACTAATAAAAACATTTTTTTTAAATTTACTTTCTGCTATAAAATATTCCCCAAAAAAAAACAAAAAAAAAAACAACTAATTTTGCATCAATTTAGGCCAATATGTATTCTGCTACATATTTTTGGTAAAAAAAAAATCCAATGAGCGTATATTAATTGGTTTGCACACAAGTTACAGCGTCTACAAACTATGGGATATTTCTATTGATTTTTTTTTTTTTTTATGAGTAATGTCGGCGATCTGCAACTTATAGCGGGACTGTGACATTGCGGAGAACAAATCGGACACTAAGTAACAGCTTTTTTTTTTTAGAGACCAATGGCAATACAATGATTAGTGCTAAATGATATGCACTGGCACTATACTAATGACACTGGTAGGGAAGGGGTTATCAGGAGCAATCAAAAGGGTTAAATGTGTTCCCTGGGAGTGCTTGTACTGTAAGAAGATAGATCCGTGTTCCTTGTTTTTCATAGGCAGACCACCATTCTGTCTGCCTCGGGAACGATCGGCGGGTCCCAGCGGACATCGAGTGTGCCGGACCCACTGATTGGCTCCCACTTTGTCCAATAACATTGGGAGTGGGTCGCCGGCAGCGCGCACGCCGCAGACCGGGAAGAAAAAAATCATGTACAGGTATGTAATTTCGCGCTAAAGGGCCGCCCTGCCGCAGTAGATGTATATGATTTAAACAAGATGCTGGCATAGTGGCACCACAGTGAATGTCAGTTGGTACATAGCATCAGGACACCAGAAGGCAGTTACAGAGCATGTACTGATTATCCATCCACAAATACATATATTCAACAAATCCTCATAAAAGTATTTTTGTTTCTGCTGTTACTATAACAAGTAAATAGCAGTTCCTAGAAAAAGATTTGCCAACGTGCCAATTAACCTTAAAATCACTATATAATTAACATTTCTAAGCTCTGCACGACACCAGTACTCACGATACAAGACAAAATCCATGATATGGCCAGATATGACTAGGCGTCATTAAAGGGAAAAAAAAATAAAAAATAGGGAATCCACCAACGCTGATTCAAGAAGCTTAATACATAAAATATGTTTTTAACTACAAGCTATAAATACTTCAAAAACAACAAAAAGATAGTGGCGATTTCTGATTATTGAAATAATGAAAGGCCAGGCATGTTCAAAGCACAATGTGCAACCAGATGTGAAGATACTTGCATGTAACGAATACTGCCATAAACAATCTTCAAGGATAACTGAAGGCCAAAAACGTACAGTAGATAAAAATGGCTGACTAGGGCAAGGAGGAGCAGTCCTTGCTGCTACAACCCAATACAGTCTATTCAACCCTGCAAGCCAAGATATTACTCCAGAAGGTTTTCAGTTATCGCTGTCTCAATATCCAACACACAAAAAGAAAAAAAAAAAAAAAAAAGACAACAAACACCACATGGTCTTAGGACCTTCGTACAATTGAGCCACAACACACAAAGCCTGGTAACACTAGTAGGTTTTTACTTTTCCATTCAACCCAGCGGGCTGAAAAAAACTAAAAAAAAAAAAAACTGAAGAGCTCAGGTCGGAGCCACTGTACTAACAATTCGATGTTAGTGCCACAATTCCCCCCCCTGAGCTATTGTGTTTTGACAGGGGGGCTGTGAGTGCACCAATCGGCAGACCTTTTTCGGTCATGCCCCTTCGGCAGAATGACCAGCTTCTGTAAGACTGGCTGCCATACACACGGGCTGAATGTTGGCCAGTTTCTTTTGAACTGGCCGATGCCGCCAGATATGCAGCCTGTGTCTACGACTCTTTAGTGTCCTTTTAGCTGCAAATAATTCCACCAAACCCAGAGCATGTGCTCTTTGTTGGAACACCCAACTTCCAAGGGTGTCATTTATTCACCAAATTCTTCCCAAAATGCCTTTCACCATCTTACAAAGAGACTCAATTGAGCCACATACACATTCTTTTTACAGCTTTCAGATTCTTGTAATCTCAGGGCACTGGGTATTATGTTATGCACTGGGGTGGAAAAGGCTGTCAAGCAGAATGACATGAGGCAGAGAGGTCCCTGGGTAGAAGACAGCATTTTTACTTACATGTAACGGTAGATGTACAGGAACCTCCAGAGAACAGCAACAGCGAAAAAAAAAAACTTTAAAAATGCAGACATCACCTGATACTCTTGGTTCAACAATCTAACCCATTCTAAAGGCTGTCCACATGACAGTCACACAATCCAGCCATTTTCAGCCAGGATCAGGTGACCATCTCATATCTACAAGGTGAGGCAGGCCCTTCCCCAGTAACCTGCTCTCTGGGGAAAAGGGCTGATTAGACACGTTGACTAATCATGACTTATGCATCCTCCTTTGTAATGATGTAGCCTGCCCAACTTGTATAGAACTCTAACTATGGGCACCCCAACTCCAAGTATTTTATCCTCAAAGGCATTCTTTTGGTACTTTTAACTTTCAGCATTTAGAACCAGTTTCACTCAAAAAGATTGTAATCTCACAGGAGCAGGGCCCTTCCAACCCTCTTGTTTTCAATTGCACCGTTGGTGTATTGTCTCCCTTTATAGTGTAAAGTGCTGTGTTAACTGTTGGTGCTATATAAATCCTGTACAACGATATAAGTCATATTGTATAAGAGATTTCAAAGGCTTTTAGCAGATGGATAATTAGTGACCACATAGGTAAGCAGATTACTAACTGCAGAAGAGAGGGGTAGTAAGAACTTTGCCCATCCTCTTAAATCATGACCCCACAACACACAAACCTCCCTCCGAGTGGAACCAATGTTAAAAAACTATGTTCCCTTTACACAAAAAGACAGGAACAAGTAGCCTCTGATAAACATTTTTTTTCCAACTTACTGAGAGTGTGGGATAGAAATCACACACCACGGACCATACTCAATCTGAGTACGAATCTATGGCTTATAACTATTCATCTTTATTGTTCTTCAGGTGGAACATTAGTGAAAAAAATATGCTAGTAGACAGCAGAAAACACTTTTCTTATATTCTAGAAAATTATATTTCCTAGTGTAAACTGCGTGTGGTGAATGCCCTAGTTCATGCTTGACATTTTACAGAGGGGTGCCAGGCTGCTGTAACTCCTGCATGCAAGAACTGGGGACACCTACTCCTCTCCAAGTAGTTACCTTATCTTACCTGTAAAAAAGTCATTTTACACCAAGTCAGCATAGACATACCTTATACTTATACATTGGTGGATACGGCAGAAAGTCTCAAATATAAAAAGTCTGGCATTTTCAATAAAATCTTCCAAGCAGGCCACAAGAAAGAAATCATTCACCAGCACCTAAGAGAAAGACAGGTTTGGAAGTTAAAGTTGTACAAGTAAAGTAGAATCGCTATTAAATATGCAATGAATTACGCTCAGCATTTCTCAGAACAGATGCTTATACATACAGTATATTATACATACAGAACATTGCAGAGAAAACAGTCCATTAGCCCAATACTGCGTTTGTGAAGTGTGTAAACTATACCAGTTGTAACCTTCCTACAGGACTGTATAGAAATTAGGGCACATATGTGCAGGACCAGCGGAAATTAGGCTGTGCATACCACAGAGCTGAGAACTCACTGGTTCAGGGCCAGATGAGTAAGTCTGGGCAGTGGGGGGTTGCCTATTCAGTTCAAAGAAAGTGACAAGGAAACTGCATGTCCGGCAATATCAATAGGCATTTTCTGTACTTTGCAAAAATGTTCTTAACTTGACAAATTTAAACTAACAAACCCGCCACATGAAAGGGCTGGTAAGATGCAATATAAAAACTAGGACTTTTGTACTTACTGTAAAACCCATTTCTGGAGGTTCACAGGAATTCAGATACTGTTGGGTTTTACTGCCTCCTAGATGAGAATTGGACCCTGCCAAAATAAAAATTGAAGAGCAGTCCAGGATAACTCCTTTTTTACCCCCTCGTGTTTCAGTTTGTAGCAAGCAGTACCAAGAGCATGAATCAAACACGCAGGGATGGAACCCGTGTCCCTCAAACGGACCCCAATAAATTTTACAACTATATTGTGTACAACAATCCTATTTTCTCACTCATCAATTGAGAGACAGGATTCCAGAAATTGCTGTGACATCCAAAAGCAGTCCAACCACTCAAATCTGATACCAGATTAGGTCAAGCCCCTTACCAAATAGGAAAAAATGCCAACAAACCCTGAGGAAGGATGGAAAAAAATCTATCTGATGCTCAAGACCAAGATAGAAAATGTCACCACCAGGAGAAAATGACTGCACAGAAGGAAACAAGGTAAGGAATTGTCCTCAAAAAGGATCAATGCATGTGAGCGGAGATTGAAATCATCATCCAGCATAAAAAAAATATACTGTTTCTCCTGTCGCAGAAAGGACTTGCATTGCTTCTTGGCGATAAAGACACACAGCACCAACTAAATGGTGTCCAACAGAGTCCAAACCAGGAGACCTGCCTGAAGTGGAATCCAACAATATGGGATGAACCACCTGCTCTGGAACACCAGAAAGCAGTCAACTTGAAGATCCACAGTGTATAAAGACCATTGTTCAACAACTTCCATCTCAAATAGGAACAGTTCCAAAACACTCAGGTGGAGCCTAGGATCCTACACAGTGTGTCCAGTCTGCATAGAGAAATACTTTGAGTAGGGGGTATAATGGAAAAGTCTTTGTAGCGGTAGGAGCTCTAAAAGACCCAAGGCTGCAGACAGAATTCTGAACCTATAAATGCAAGGCAGTGTGTACTGCATCAATAAGGGTATAAACGCCCTCTTGTATTTCTGAGGTGGCAGTAGGAGACTGATCAGAGAGGGACTGGGGACACACAGATGGTCACTGTGACCGGAGGCCGAGCCTGTCCCAAGTCCCCAGGAGGAGTTAGGGGAGTGTGAGCTGAGGCAACCCCTAACAGTGGGGACTGTTCCTTAGGTGTCTAGATACAGACACACTGTTGCCATGATGCCACTAGGCTAAGGGTATAAGACAAGGCCTAAGGCACTCACAAACACAGGCAGTCAGTGGTGGATGAGCCTTGGGTTGCCAGAGTGACTAGCTTCACTGCAGGCTGGTAGTAGGTGTGGGACTTCCTCTACTTTGAATAGTCGTAGAGCGTGTGTATGCAATGCAAAACTCCACCCAGTGGATGATGTCTGCACTCAATTCTTCAGTATTAAAACTTTGAGGATAAAATGGAAGTAGTGGTAAATTTAAAAAGTGCCACTCGGTGCCAGCCATGAGGTAGTTGCTAGTGCTCAGTCCAATCAGTTAACGCAACAAAGTGAGTCCTTACAGACTGGGCAAGTGCTAAGGCAATGCCACAGCTATGGATATGGAAAGTGCTTGTACTTTTCTCAGCATAGCTGAAGAAAAGATTTACACCCTCCTAAGACAATAGCAAAAACATTGGGGAGAAGAGGGGTTATTCTGGGCTGGCCTATAATTTTTTTTTTTGTTTCGACAGTGACCAATCCACTTGCAAGCACCAGAATAACCCAATAGCATCTAAAATCATGCGACTCTCAAAGGGCGAAAAAAAATAATTTTTGTTTTTTGGGTTTGGATAGACTTAAAAGTTATGCAACAAAGCCCTACTCTAATGATTATGCGACCAAAAGCAGGTTTTCCTGCTTGCACCCCGCTGATCAACTGTTTACCATAAGGCAACTACATAAGGCTGAAACACCTTAGTCTTTGATGTACAACTTATACACAATATTCCTTTAAACACATGGCAAAGAGTTGACCGCCATAGGTTTGACAAAAGAAAGGTGATTTTTTTGGTAAGGATGAGAGAAGCAAGACTCAGGACTGGGGTAAGAGTGATATCCTAAAAATCACAGCTAAGCCAAAGGCTTCGTATACACAGGCTGAATATGGTCAGAAATCACCGGGAACAGTAGAAACCGGCCAACTTTTGGCCCGTGTGTACAACTGCCTGCCAGACATTAGCCGATCTCAGGATCAGCTTCTGTTAAACAAGAATGCAGGAAAACCAGCATCTGATCAGCACTTGTAGCTAATGGCTGCGAGCACTGACCAGTGTGCCCGTCAAAACACAACGACACAGTGGGGAGATCGCTAGAGTAACATCATTGCCGTTAGTACGACGATCTGTCAGTTTTGTTTCCTGCAGCACGTTGGATTGAACATATAGTGAGGACCAGGCTTTACCTAAATATTTTAACAAAAAAGTAGGTCTAAAAAAAACTTTTTTTTTTTTTTATGCAAAAGTATATCAGATCATCAATATGTTCATTAAATTAAATAGAATATGAAAATATAATAATATAAAATTAAACAACATTTTAAGATCAAGTACGCTTTAAATAACCTAATTCAATTCAAGCCTAAATTTCCACAGAACACTAGTAAATTTAGAAGTTTTAATCAGCTGGCTATTTATAATCGAAAAGCAGTCAATTCACTACAGAGAGTAATATACAAACATATTTGCCACTTCTAAGCAGTGTTGATGATGCAGACTATTATTATTTAAATGCAAACTACATTCATATGTGACCTATGTGTATTTGCTTATTAAACGGTCTCTACTCTGAGTTTTTCTGTATGTCTTCTGGGATGGTGGAAGTTGCAGTATAATTGCGCAAAAAAAAAAAAAAAAAACTCCTATTAAAGCTTAACGTGCTTCATAAAACATATCTTATATATAGTAAGGTCACGAGCAAGTGACTAACCATTTGTGATCCTCCATATTCCATCCATATGACTCAACATGTCGTTTGTAAGTTCGTTATACTGCCCTCCACTTCAATAACTTCTGCTTAATTACTACCAAGAATGCATAACTGCCCCCCCTGCGTGCCTCTGATTTATACTGTAATTTTACTGTGTGAAAAGAACTGCAACAAAACGTTCAGCTACTTCCTTCCCTGACTGGTCACCATTATTAACAACCCTGCTAATTAAAGTCATATGAAGCAAGGTAGTTATCCTATCACATCAAAGCAGGGACAGATTGCTGATCAGTACACCTATCTTCTAGACAGACACTCCCATGTGAGTAACGCTAGACAAGATATCCCATTGCTGAGCTTTGACCCGATTAGACATACATTTCCAATTTGCGATCATATACTGCTACTGTACCAACACGTAAAATGTTCCTAAACTGCTTTATAAAGATGACTTGCTATAAATGGACACAAAATGAGCCTCGTCAGAGATGCACAATTAGAAAAACCAAAATATTTGACATTTGGGGTTTGATCATGCCGAGGTCATTTATTGGTACACACCTGACTTTCAGAAAGCATCTTGCTATGCTTACAATGACTAGTAACAGATGACCATGTGCATGCCGCAACTATTTTTAGCCTCGGTTTTTTTTTTTTTAACCACAGTCTGTTTTGAGCACCAAAGCAAAGAAATTTGTTGTAAAAGAGCAAAAAAAAAAAAAAAAAAAAAAGGAGGAATGGCCACATCAAACATCACATAACCCTTTCATGACTAAGCCCATTTCTGACATTTGTTGCTACAAGTTAAAATCCATATTTTTTTTTTTAATAGAAAATGGCTTAGTCCCCCCAATTATAGATATGTTTTTTTTAGCAGAGAATCTAGAGAATATAATGGAAATCTTGCAAAATTTTATGTCACACTGTATTTGCGCAGCGGTCTTTCAAAACATTTTTTTGGGAAAGAAACACTTTCATGAATCAAAAAAAAAAAAAAAAAAAAAAACTAAACTAAAAACATTAAAGTTAGCCCAAATTTTTTTGCATAATGTGAAAGATGTTACACCAAGTAAATAGATACCCAACATGTTATGCTTTGAAATTGCGCACACTTGTGGAATGGCAACAAACTACGGTACCTAAAAATCTCCAAAGGCAGTACTTTAAAAAAAAAATAAGTTACCAGGTTAGAGTTACAGAGGAGGTCTAGGGCTAGAATTATTGCTCTTGCTCTGACGATCGTGGCGATACCTCACATGTGTGATTTGAACACCGTTTACATATGCGGGTGCGACTTACGTGTGCGTTTTCTTTGCTGCGTGAGCTCGCGGGGACAGGCGCGCTTTAACATTTTTTTTCTTACTTTTACTTTTTTTACATTGTCACTTTAAAAAAAAAAAAAAAATTACTCACTTTTATTGCTGTCACAAGGAATGTAAACATCCCTTGTGACAGTATTAGGTAGTGACAGGTACTCTTTATGGAGGGATCAGGGGTCTAAAAAGATATCTGTATGATGCTTGTAGCTACAGGCACCACCCAGATATCTCCATTCAAAGTCCACAACGTCTTATGACTTTATGTGGGCGGGAAGTGGTTAAAATGAACGTGCGCCTTGCCCATGCAGGGCAAAGAAAAAAAGTTAATTCTAAAAACTACCTCCCAAGCAGTACATACAATTCTTTACTCTTCTATCACTCGATTTGGCTGCTGAGAGTAGAACCCACCACCAGATGTGCTTAAGTTGTAACTTACACAGAATATGTCATTATGATGTCAGGGGGTGGGGCTGAGGTGATTTTCTGTTCACCGATTAGCGGATGTTTTTAAAAAAATAATTTCTGTTCTGTAATTCACTTTGTCACATGCCTGATAAAGGGATCACGCAAGGCTCCATTGCTATAACAATGTGATCACAGAATACATTTTTGGACCCATTCTAGAGATCCATGGCATGATGTGCTCTCGCTCCTACACGATTTGTAGTTTCCTCATGTGACTGGAAATTGGCCTAGCATTGTCACATTGGATGAGTTGCATGCTCCTTTATATATATATATATATATATATATATATATATATATATATATATATATGGATGGAAGTAATGGGTATTATCACTACTAGAAACTAAAGAGAAGCAAAAAGAAAGGAATGTGCGGTTAGGGGCGGTGTGATTAAAGCAAGCTTTTTGTTTTGCCCCTGTGGGCAAATCATAGGTCTGCTATAAAAGAGCACTAGTGTAATATGGCAACTCTGGCACTATTCTTATCCCCACACATCTGGGCCTTGTCTTCTGTGTTATATATTTTATGGGTTTCTGAATTTGAACAGGAACTGCAAAGCCCAGTATGGGACAGGATTGGTGGATCAAAGACATAGGGTTGAGTCATTGCCACAACAGACTCCTAGGGATTGATTTACTAAACCGGTAGAGTGCAAAATTTGGTGCAGCTCGGCATGGTAACCAATCAGCTTTTAACTCCAGCTTATTCCATTAAGCTTTGGCAAGAAAAAAAAAAACTGGAAGCCGATAGGTTTCTATGTAGAGCTGCTCCAGATTTTGCACTCTCCAGTTCTAGTAAATGAACTCCATAGAGTAAGCCTTAAAAAGCAGATTACCTGTATGGCTTACATTTTCTGAAAAAAATGTAATTAGATCGATTAAAATAGGTCGCTACCAGAGCATGCCCTCACCAATGCAACACCCACACCAAATCTTAAAGTTAAAGCTTTGGTGGTTGTTGTGACACATCTACAGATCAACAAGCTGCGTCTTCTTGAATCGGCAGCTTTCAAAATCTGATGTTTAGTTTCTCATTAGTATTGGGCTTTTGTGAAAGGACAGACAAAAATGCTTTTCTATGGCATTGAGTAACCAAAACATGTCACCAAGGAAAATCTGAAAGAGGATATTCACTTACCGACTCGCACTCTCTTAACTTCTTTTGAGCCCCATCAAAGTCAAAATTGACATATAAACACTCAACAAATTCAGTTATTGGATCCTTGTAGGTGTAGGATTCCTAAAAGTTAAATAAAACAGTATTAGAGAAAGTATGAATATGTTTTCCCGTCATTCCTAAACATGTATCCCCTATCTAGCAAGAATAAGTACCCAATCTCTTCAGTCTACTGCCCTGACAGTGTCAGCCTGGATATCTTGCCGATTCTTTTAAGTAGGATACAGTCTATTCATTGGGTTTCAGATGGGAAGAAGTCATCTTCAACCACCTCATCTTGCCGTTTCTCTATGTTCTCCATTGCAAAGAGTAACAAAGCCTTAATGACCACAACACATGGGTGTAACGTTGAAAGAATGCCCTTGTTGCTAAAATCCCTCTGGACATATAAGTGGGTACAACTGTGAGCAAGGTGGGCATAAGCTAGTCGTATATTCATGACAGCGCAAAACCAGAATTTGTGTAAATTCTTTACTGCACTTTAACAGGGTATCCAGAATTGAACAAAAATATTTTTAGATTAATGCATTCTCTGTATTAAAAGGGAAAAAAAAAAAAAGCTGCTTTCCTCAGCCCCCAATAAACACTTAGCTAAGCCCAAGCCTGATCACAATCCAGCGCTATGCTAGTCTCCCCCCCGTCTTTTCACAGGATACTCAGTGGCAGCAGGAGCCATTGGCACACAGCAGAGCCTGGTATTCAGCCTGCACAAGTGCCCCCATAGCAAGCAGCTTGCTATGGGGGCACTCAAAGAGAGAAAAGATCAGCAGCGATGGACCTCAGAAGAGATGGGTTAGGGGGCGCAGAGGGCAGACAAAGTATAACATGTTTACCATTTTCATTACAAGGAAAAAAAAAAAAAGAGCTTTATAAAACTGCTTTAACACCTTTTTGCCTAATTATTGCTTACTCAGAGTATAAGATGTGCTAGTCAATGTGAAACTCACCCGAATTGCTAAGCATTCTGGATATACCAAATTGAAGTACAAGAACAGTCAGTCAATCAGTTTTAAGCCATCATCTATTTTGCGTGGAATAGACAAGATGACAAGTTGCACAAGCTGGATATGCACGTGCAGGTTTGCACTGGGTGAAGAATGGACCCACCCAGGACTAGTGACTGGCTGATTTCCATCTGCTGAGCAGCTGGATGTTGTAGATTTGATCCTATACTGTTGTTACACCAGTCACATAGGCAGACTGTACAGTTGATAAGAGAAATATATGCGCAATGAAAGTGTTGCTGTGACTACCAAGGCCCTATTCTGGACCATTCAGTGTAAGTGCTGTCAAAACACAACCTTGAGTTTTTTTCTGTTTCTGGATCAACAAAACGCACAATTTACACTCTACCATATGCTCAGTCCTTTTAGAAGAATAGGTAAATTAGAACCAAGAAGGTCTAGAAAATCTACCACTGTAGAATATAAAAATCACATATGAAGACATAATTGACAAGTATGAAAACTGAATGCCATATCACCAAATCCAACAATTCAAGTTTACAGAGGTCATAGCACTTATACTGTCAGTATTAGGTAGACACACATCCATACATCTACATGTGTCTGAAAAAGGAGTAAAGTGTAAATAAAGGGCGCACTTCTCTTTCAACGGCAAAAATTCAGTCTGGACCACATAAATACTGATATAATCAAGTTACAATGTTCAAAGTCCGTATACAGGTGGAAGCTCACTTACTTGCTGAATAACTTTCACTAAATCTTTTAGAACTTGACGTCTCTTCCTCACATCTTTGTTGGTGATGACGGCTGTGGTCAGGTACCGAAGGATATGTGGGCACATAGTCTGAATGGCATTTAAGTATCTAAAAAAAAAAAAAAAAAAAAAAATTAGAACTCTGATCAATTTGAAATATATTTAACTGAACGGTATATTGTACAGCATATATTCCCATTTTTCTTTAATATTTTTGGGTGTCAAACGAATTCAGTAATGCCTGTTTGAATAGTGCTGTCAGTCTATGCCTACATGAGACAACACTGGGACAATCTCATTGCAGCAACTCTGCCATCACTGACACAGGTGTGGATTCTGGATTGAGCTGTATTGCTTAAAGCAGGGGTCTCCAAACTTTATAAACAAAAGGTGCCATTTTACTGTCCTTCAGACCTTAGGAAGGGAGGGGGGCAGACTGACCAGTGAGAATAGATAATGCCCCCGCATCAGTGAGAGTAAACAAAGCCTGAGGCTTGGTGGTCAGTGTGATTAAAAACAATTACACAGTATTTTGTGGTCAGTAGGAGGAATAGTGCCCCATCATTGGTATTCTTGGTACAGGAGGGATAGTGCTCCATCACTGGTGCCAGTGGAATGGTGTCCCATCATTGGTGTCAGTGGGAGGTATTATGCGTCGGTTGAAGAAATAGTGCCTTGTGTCAGTGGGAAGAACAGTGCCCTAAGGGTCAGATAGAGGCAAGAAAAGGGCCACAGTTTGGAGACCACTGGCTTAAAGAACCAATTCAACTTTAGCAACAGGTTACACCTGTGCTTGGGGTGTTATGGGTGACATGTTGTTAAAATGCCGGTCTCCCTCACCTGGAGTCCCACTCAGGACAGCGGGTGGGGGTTCCTGTCCCAACTGCCACATTTAAAATCAGTGATCTGTAAATGAATAAACTACAGGTCTCTTCTGCCACTGCAGCAGATAGCCTTGCAGTTCTCAGTGGACTAATCCGTTCCATGGTAGTCCATTCACGCTTCCTGGTGCTGAGCAACTGCAGAAGTATGAGCAGACAGCTGTGCAAAGTATCTGCAGGAGGTAGACATTAAATCTGTGATCCATTGTTTGCAGGTGCAATGCTCTGCTGGCTCGAGGGGTAAAACAAAACACTTTTTATTGCATCTTCTGTTTACAAAAAAGAAACTTCACTTTAAAGCTAGGTGCCTACTTGTGCAGGTCTTTGCAGGACAGTGTGTAAATTGCACCTGCTCCCGCATCCAAACCGTGCCGTTTCTTTGCAGATGTGCGGGGCTGCCATTTATTCTTAACGTCACTCCCAAGCATCTGAAAATGAAGCAGGTTTCCGGGTTGTGGGAAAGCCGTGGTCCAAAAGCACCACGCAATTTCCCTCCAGTTAAATTTTAGAAATGGCGCAGGAAACTTTTTTCCTGCATGAATCAAACGTATGGCACAGCAGCCCATTCAAATGAACAAACTGCCGAGCCTGTACAAACGCAGCTCACAGAGCCACTCAGGTGTGAACCTAGCCTTAATTGTAATGTAGTCTGCAAGGAGGCCAAGGACCTGGCTGTGCTGTGTGCCTGGGGATAACCTGGATCACAAGAATAGCTGAACAGAGTAGACAAATCCTTTGGCAAGCAAGACAGTTCTCATACAGCTATTTCAAGCTGCCTGCCTGGAGGAAAGCTTTAATGACTCTTCTATAAGGCATTTATATTGCTCTTGCTGAATTTAGAAGCATCTCATTTAGAAAACCTGACTATGACAATATCACGCAGAACACCAAGTATAACATTTATCCTAGAAATAAAAGCCAAATGTGACCCTGATGCGTTTCAGTAGCATGTGGACATCTGTATGAGTGTGTTTTCTTTTCTCGCTCTAGCAGACAAAATGCTGATGGCAAACAGATGTTCCGTGAACTGGATTGCTTATAGAGAAGGCTCCAAACTTTGATGTGCAGCTGTAATTCCAGGGCAGCACGCGCTCCATGCAAGTATTACTCCTAGTCAGGTAGAAAAATGCCATAAACTGGAGTAGCCATGTTACACTAAAATGGAAACAAGGAATCTCCAAACACCGCCAGGAGATTTGAATCGCAGCAAAACCCACCCTAAAGATGAAGTTTAATATCATGAAAACATATTTCCTGAAGCCGCCTTCCCTTCTTGAACATGAATAAAATTAGGGTGATGATGTAATCGCAGTTCTTGCAGTCTTCAGAATCCCCAGTTGTGTGGGAGGAGCCAAAACACAACCCACATGTCACTGCAGCCTCTCCACCCCCCACCCCCCCCAAAGAGCACACCCATGTAGTGGGCTGGCTCTTAGGCGTGTTCATGCTAATTAGGCCCATCCTTAACGATGGGCTTATCTGCAGTGTGCAAGTTGTGTCAGGGAAGCATGGAACGTCCCTGACTTGGTCCCTGAGAAGTAAGCGGTGTGGGGAATGTCCCAGATGTTCATGTGCACAGTCTACAGACACACAGCCAATAAACCTCTAATTAAAGCAAGATGTATATATATATGTAGAAGAGGTCACAGGAGCAGACAAAAACATTGTGCAATATGATCAAGCCAGTAGAAATATCACAATAGATAGATAGATAGATAGATAGATAGATAGATAGATAGATACACACAGACACAGCATCCCTAAGAACACAGATTACCACTGTAATGACTATCAGTGAATCAGGAGCGAGCAAGGCAACGCCCGGAAGGCCAGGAGCGAGCAAGGCACCATTGGGAGTGAGGAAAGAATAGTTCGGTAGTCCAATTACATTGTTCTTTGAGTACTACAGGGCCATGCCCCTCTATGTAATGGACGATAGGAGAGAGAAAAGATTCCATTACTCTTTTTGATGTCCCGATAAATAAAAATGAGGGAGTGTGGTCACGTTACTGACAAGAACTATCAGATGAAAATAAAAGAAATTCATGAAAAAAAAAAAAAAAACACAGAAAAAAAAAAAAACAAAAAGAAAAATGAATGCCACCAACCTGTCTAATAACTGGTACGTTGAAATAAATTACATTTACATTGAGTTCCGATACCCTTTAATTAGAACAGTCAGGGCCAATGCAGTACACAGATGGAGAGTAGGCTATACCAGCACTAATCAGAATGACTAGCTGGAACATCTCTTGCAGTGTGCCGAGAACAGACATGCTAACACGGGTCATTTGTAAGCTTATCTCTGTATACAGTATGAATGGGTCAATGAGCAGGCTCATATCTTTGCAGACTCATTGCTGTACAAAAGGTGGTGTGAGAAAATCCAAGATATCCAGTAAAAGCTGCAACTACGTGGCGGAGGGCCTTGCTGGCATGGCAGTCTCTTGTTACATTAATCTGTGTAGTTTTGCATTTGGCTTTGGACCATATAATGGGCAAAATCTATACTGTGGACGTGTACTCCAGTTTAGGAATCGGCGTATCCAGAACCATAGATGAAGCACTAAGCTGGCATGGATGGAAAATGAGATGGGGCAGATCACCATGCCCCTAATATGCATCTCAAAGCTAAAATATTTCTATTTCTATGCGATGCATAGTAGCCCATTATGCTTTATCTTTGCAGGGAAACAAAGAGGAAGTAAAACCCACCAGGGTTTACTTCCTCTTTAAGAAAACAATAAGACAAGAAGATAGGCAAACACATATGTACAAAAACCAACCCCGCCCATGGCATGCAGAAGGGAAGAAGGGGGGGGTTGGTAGAGCTCAAACACAAGGTAAAGGCTACACTTGTAAACAGAGCACCTCAGGTTCGGGGTCTCCAGGAATTCTCAGGACGATGCAAGAAATTTGGGGCAGCATCTCACTTCTCCATCTGCTCTTGACTAGTTGGTTCAACTTTAGAACTTTAAGGAAATTTTAAAGTAATGAATATAATCCTGAAAATTTCACATCACTTCAATCCATAAAGTGGAAGTAAACTCTGAACTATCACTTGTACCTACAGGTAAGCCTATAATAAGGCTTACCTGTAGGTACTGTGAATATCTTTTAAACTTGCACCGTTTAGAAGATATTCAGAGTGTATGCAGCCGATGACATCACCGGCACATGTGCTCTAAAGGTGCGGCTTACACTGCCGGACCTTCAGAGCCTGTGGCGGAAATGGTGGCTCCAGTGCACATGCGTGTGAGTGACGTAATCTCAGCTCCAGCCAATCACATAGCTGGAGCCTGCAAACCCAAAAGACAGGAGGAACAGGTCATCCTTCTCAGCGGTGACTTTACAGGTCTAGAAAACTTTGTTCTATGGTGAGTATTTCAGAATGTGCTAGTATGCGATGCACACTAGCACATAATGCTACTGCCTTGCGTGTTTTTTTAACATCAGCAGTTTACAACAGCTTTAAAAAATATACACAGTGGGTATAGAAAAGAATCACGCCTTTAGAAAATAATCACATTTTGCTGCTTTGCAGCCACATTTTTTGTTTTATCCAGCTGTATTAACTCAGTGAGTTGGGAAAAGGATCACCCCCCGTGTCAGTATTTTGTTGAACCACCTTTTGCTATAATTACAGCCTTTAGTTTGTTGGGATATGTCTCTACTAACTTTTCACATCTAGACTTTGCAGAATTGCTCAAGTTTAGTTAAATTTGAAGGTGACCATTTGTGAACTGCAGTCTTCCAGTTATTCCACAGATTTTCAATGGGGTTTAAGTCTGGGCTCTGACTAGGCCATTCACATTATCTTCTCCTTTAACCACTGTGTGGTCCATCTTTGCTGTGTGCTTTGGGTCATTGTCATGTTGGAAGGCAAATCATATTCCCATTGACAACTTTCTGGCAGAGGGAAGCAGATTTTCCTCAAGAAAGTGACAGTATTTTGCCCCATCCATTTTCCTTCTAGCCTGACAATACTCCAGTCCCTGCTGCAGAGAAGCCCCCCTTAACAGGATATCACCTCCTCCATGCTTTACTATAGGAATGGTGTTATTTGGATGGTGAGCTGTATTGGATTTCTGCCAGACATATTGTTTGGTGTTGAGGCCAAATAATTCAATTTGGTCTCATCTGACCAGGGGAGAGGGGGATTTTTTTTTTTCTAACTCAGGGATTCGTTTTTTTTTTCAGACATGTTGGTGTTATATCTTTCACTTGGATGTTATATAGAGCTGGATAAAACAAAAACGGTCTTCATTTCAGGCTGCAAAGCAACAAAATGTAACTACTGTAAAGTCGGGTACACACTTCGTTTTTGATCAACCCCATGGGTTGAACGAAAAAAAAAAAAAAAAAAAAAAAAAACTGGCAGCTCCAGTCGAAAACGCTGTACTAACGATGCTGGGTGGTTGGTACAGCGATCTCTCCTGCTGAGCTGTTGTGTTCCAACAGGGGGGACAGGCACAGTGGCTGAAAGCACTGATCAGGAGTTAATCGTCTGCTGGTTTTTCCAGCATGCGAGGTCGGCTTCTGTAGGACAGACTGACATACACACAGGCAGAATGTTGGCTTTTTTTTTTTTTTTTGAAGTAGCAAAAAGTCTCCCGACATTCTACTTGTGTGTGCGAGGCTTAAAGTGTAAATAAACCCCCGCTATCATTTTCAGCCAAGGAAAGTGCCATCTTTGCCTCTGTTTAATCTACAACTGCCATGACGCTGCACATGTGATCAGTTATAACACCGGCCATTGGATGGTTTGACAGTTTGGTTGCGAGCACAACCAATGGGAGTGTAACATTTTCGGCACATGCCGGAAATGAAACTGTTTTATGGATGGGTTTACTTCCGCTTGAAGTGTAATCAAAACAGAAAACAGATTACTGCAGATTAAAGAGACACTAGAAAGTTTACTCAAGTGGCAAAGCGGTACTAAACTTTCTCAATCAACATTAATTATGCTTAATCCTTATGTTGATAGCATTTTGTTTCCTGATTTCTGGTCTAGGCCAAAATGACATCGTACATCCCAGGAGTCTTCATGGGTATTTTTTTCTTTTATGTAGCCTGCATGCCTGAGCTAAGTGCAGATGGATTCCAGACAGTAAATGTTGCATATGGTCACAGATACACAAGTTTGGGGGGTGTTATTCAAAGTAATTTTTCAACAAAATAAAACATGGAGGCATGGATGGATGGGGGGAGTT
Organism: Aquarana catesbeiana; assembly: GCF_042186555.1. NCBI lineage: Eukaryota > Metazoa > Chordata > Amphibia > Anura > Ranidae > Aquarana > Aquarana catesbeiana. The sequence goes on from NC_133328.1 coordinate 588,917,551, forward strand.
TGCTGCAAATAATAAAAATGAATAGCATATTTAGTTTTACTCAAATAGTTTAGTTTCACTTTAAATTTAGGACGCAGAATTGGAGCTCTCTCGCAGATCACAGTTCCAACCCTTCCATGATAGTGATAAGGCCATTCCTACTTCAGCAGACACCTAGCACATACTGGATGCTTCACATTTCCAACCCTCTGGCATCTGAGCCCCCATTATCCTCCAAGAAACTAGCAAGTGTCTGGGCCCACCCAAAACTGAGGAATTGGCTTTAAGCTGTCTAATAAATAAACGGCTATAATGCTTGTTTGAATTAAAATGGGAAACCTATTCTGTCCAGTGACAAATCGTAAGGAACAAGACCATCCGCTCTATAAAGAACATGTGCACACTGCAGGACGGTTGCACAAATTAAATCCAATAGCCACGCATGTGGCCAACGAGTCAAACAAGATGTGAGAATGTTACGATGAAAGTACAACTACCCACGTATCGGCATCTAACGTTCTTTATAATCAGTTGCTGTTAATCAAAGCTCTATCCATGGCCTGCAGGCAGAAGGATATAAGGAACATTTGTTAGCATTTAGAGGACCAGAAAAAGCCTACCGAGTTGTGAAACAGCAGATGCTCTTTATTTCAAGCTTTCAGACACTGAATTTACAGTCATTCACCTAGAAAGGACAAGCTCCTAACATTCCCCACCGGCCAAGATACAGGGCTTTAGGAAAACCATGGCTCAGCTATTTCAAGATTCTATTTGCTTTTTTAAGCACAAGGACAAAAAATAACCATTAGATTTGCAGCGGCACAAGCGATTTTCCAGCAGGTTTCTTTATAAGATGACAGAGCGACACAGCTTATAGGTCTTCTTGTTCTCTGATTGGAAGACAGACTACTAGGTTTCTGACACTACCAACGCGCCACACAACATGATTATGTTACAGAAAGCTGCCAGACTCTAGAGCATTTCTCCTCAACTCCAGTCCTCAAAGTGTCCCAACAGGTCGGGTTTTCAGGATTTCCATTATTTTGCACAGGTGATTTGATCAGTTTCACTGCCTTAGTAATTACCACATCTGTTTTATCTGGGGGAAATCCTAAAAACATGACCTGTTGGAACGCCTTGGGGACTGGAGTTGAGAAACACTGGTGTAGACATCAGAGAATACAGGCATAGTACAAGAGAAGGTCAGAGACTGCAGATAAGCTACAGGAGATGGTAAGAGATCTTGAATGACCATAGGAGCTGTTGGAGACCTGCTTAAAAGCAAAACTTCACCCAAAAGGGGAAGTTTCGCATCCCCCCCCCCCCCCCCTTCTTCTCTCGTACTTGGAATGTCTTTTTTGTGGAGGGGGATTCAGTACCCGATTTTGATAGGTACCCACTCCCACTTCCGGTCTGAACGCCGCGGTGATTTGAGCAGAGGTTCGGTCTCCCCTCCTTTCCCCACAGCCCCTTGGGACACGTCATAGATCCCAGGAGAACACGGGACCAGGTCGGCTCACGCATGTGCAGTCAGCTGTGAACCCGTAAGGAGTGCCGGCGCCTGGACCCAAAGACCAGCAAAAAAAAAAAAAAGAGGTCGGGTGAGGGCATCGCTGGATCCTGGGACTGATAAGTGTGTGTTTGATCAGGAGCTACAGAATTTGTAGCTCCTGACTATTCATTTGTTTACATGGTGAAGATCCTCTTTAAAGACTTAATATTTGGAAACTTAGCTGTCCAAGGATCCCATGAGGTCGGCACTCTCTCGGGTGCTGCCACTGCCATTCCTTGCAAGGGAAACTGGCCTCACAGCTGGCTACCTACTGCGCATGTGCAAAGCGTGCTGCGCCTTGTGAATGGCTTGGCGGCGGGGGAAGGAGGAGGGGCGGCAAACTTCTGGGGGAACCTCGCCGTGGTCTCCTAGAAGTGGGGACAGGTACCTGTCAGAAACAGGTAGCCACTCCCCCCCCCCCCCCAGGTGCCAAATGTGGCAGCGGAGGAAGAAAACAAGTGGAGTTTCCCCTTTTGGGTGGAGCTCTGCTTTAGGGAGACAGACTAGAGGCAAATTAAGTAAAACTTCTAGAGATCACTGTACTTACAGCTCCCATACAAAATCAACAGGCTGAAAGACGCCGTGGATATTCAGATCTTCTACAAGCATTTATATCAATACAGTACCAGGCACAGGCAGACTGCATTCAGAGCCACTCCTGCCTATCATTTTTTTTTTTAACCAGTTGCTGGCCGTGGCTTTACAATACACCTGTCACTCCCAGAGGATGTATGGGCCATTGAACATTATACCAATATTTGTACAAACCAACTCTAAGGCCCCTTTCACACTGGGGCGGGGACAGCGGTAAAGCGCCGCTATTGTAAGCCGCGCTTTACCGTCGGTAGTCGGCCGCTAGCCGGGCGATTTTACCCCCCGCTAGCGGCCGAGAAAGGGTTAAAAACCACCACAAAGCACCTCTGCAGAGGCGCTTTGCCAGCGGTATAGCCGCGCTGTCCCATTGATTTCAATGGGCAGGAGCGGTGAAGGAGCAGTGTATACTCCGCTCCTTCACCGCTCCGAAGATGCTGCTAGCAGGACTTTTTTTCCCGTCCTGCTAGCGCACTGCTCCAGTGTGAAAGGAGAGACAGCAGCGGCTGTTTCGGGTCGGTTTGCAGGCTCTATTAGCGCAAGCAAACCGCCCCAGTGTGAAAGGGCCCTAACATTCTAACTTGTGTCAGTGAAGGCAAGTTACTGCGGATGATGCAGAGGAGACTTGTTCTGCCCTAGAACCACTAGCACCACTTAGTATAGAAAGCTGGGCAATGAATTTTCAGAGTTGGATGGGCTCTTTAGCTGTCTCAGGTCACAGCAGTCCCGAGACTCTTCCTACAAGGCAAGATTCCTTATATAGCTAAAACGCTTCCTTTGCAATCTTTATTCTGCTCACGTGATTACAGAATAAGAGACAGAAATAACTAGAATTACAACATTTGAGACTTATCGGCACCTACATCCCCATCTGAGCCAGGTTTTATTCACAATAGTGTGGACTTAAGTCAGCTGTAACCAGGGTTGAAAGGGGAAGTTCAGCCCGAGCTTGTTTGGCTGTACTTCTATGGATCACAGGAGGGCAATTACTTTTGCACTCCTGTGACCCGTTTTCAGCAGAGAGCGATCTGGGGTCCACTCTCTGCTGACATCACTGGAATCAGTCCAGGGACCACGTCATCACAACAATAAAGTCTGGATCCACCAGGTGCCTGGACTGATGACTGTCTCAGCCTCTCAGTGAGATGCTGGGAGACAGACGGTCAATCCCCGCCCCTCCACAGCTCAGCGCTCCAATGAGCGTGAAGGAGCAGAGACTTGATTGACAAGTCAGCAGCTCTCCTCTCGGTTCTCAGTGCAGAGACGCTGGGGGACAGGTGTAGCATTGGTCCCATGCTGCATCCACCTAGGTAAGTATTGAAAGGGGGGGTACACATACTGCTCTTTTGACTGAGCTTTGACCAAAATGTCCAAACTATTAAAAAAGAAAAATTAAAATATATGACAGGACGATGCTCAATTACACACTTCTGCATACCTTGCACTCAGAACCATACGAGTTCCTGATGCTCATAAAAAAAAAAAAAAAAATTGCTCCCTGCAAAACTTCAATTAGTTGACATGATTACAAATTTAAGGCAGACCTGCACTGTAAGAACACACCAACTCAGAAAAAAAACAGGCCTGAACAAAGTGCCTCTTTCCATGAAACAAATAGGATATTACCAGGAAAAGGGAAGCCAAGTCACAAGTCAGATACAAATAACAGTATGTGATACAAATGACCTAGAGCAATGAACGTAAATAGGAGGATTCCTGTACAGTTGTGGAATAAAGATGGCCATACACACAAATTGAGAGACATGGGTCGCCCGGTTGGCACTATTCCACTTCAAGTGTAACCATAACCACCTGATAAAAATAATGTTCTTAGCAAGGAACATACACTCCACATTAATATTTATGCTACCAAAATTGGTGCGTGCTGGAAATGGCCTCCAGCATTGTTCCTGCTTTTTCTTACTGGAGGCTGCCTTTGTGCTAAAGCCCAGAGCGCTGGAACAGCAGTAAATCTTTAGGGTGTCAGTAGATTGGCCTCTGCAAATTCAGCACAGTGCCCAACAATAGAGAGCAACTGAGAATGTACTACTAGATTTTAAACACTAGAGGCACTTATTTTTAATGTTTTACATAGCTATACCTGAAAAAGTGATCAGCCTGAAGCAATCCACTTTCTCATTGAGATTCTACTTCAAAAGAGATGCATGTTTTTTTTCTTTTAAGATTCATACTTACCTAGGTGGATGCAGCATCTGTCCCACGGCGCCTCTTACACTCAGAACCAAGTGAACAAACCTTGCCAATCACTTGGTTATCACAGCTATGTGAACAGAGAGCTGGTGACTGTCAGTAAGCAGCGCTCTGCTCCCCTGTGCTCACTGGAGCTGGGCTGTGGGAGCGGCCAGCTCAGGCATGTGGGTAGATCACAACTCCATTGTCGCGTTCTTGTCTGGGCCAACTGTGTGACGACAGCAGGCTTCAACCTGCTGTCTGCTGAAAATGGGTCACAGGAGTGCAGAACGAACTGTACTGCTGTGATCCACATAAGTAGTACAGCCAAACAAGCTCTGGCTGTACTTCTCCTTTAACATCCTTTCATCTGAGAAATTAAAGGAGCCAGGTGGAAAATCATCAGCCACATGGTGACTGCAGCCAATTTGCTGTAGGCACTTTCCGGGTGTGGGCTATCAGAATACAATAGCCAGTAGGGGAGATTCCTCCATCCATTCTGTTTAGCTTAGATGGTGGAAATTAATCGATTTTTCACATTCAGAGAACTCCAAAATCTGCGAGTGCATGGGCAGCCTAAAAGTCTATGGCATAATCTTTCCAGATTAAACGGTCTTCTCTTTTTGAAAACTCAAGTAGAAAGAAATGACTTCAGTCTTAGGCCTATGAGAGTATTTCTAAAACAAATCTTTGCTCCAACCATTCACAGTTCACTTACTGAGGCTGGTAAAGGAACAGGTCAATGATGTTGTCTCTTCCCTTGGGATGGTTGAAGAACACAAAGAGAGACCAGTGAATGAGCCAGGTCCTGTGCTGTAGAGACTGAAGTGGAGAGCTGACGGACTGCAAAATAAAAAAAAAAAAAAAATTAGTTATCTGAAAAACAAAATGTATAACAATTACTACTTTAAGAAAAATCCGCTCTTCCAAATCAACTCATGTCACAAAACCAGCATGATTTGACAATAAGAAAGACACTGTCACCTTTTCCTAATGGGCAGAGTTGCACTATCTGCGAATAACTGCAAGCCATTACACATACTGAGCCACGACACCTTGCTATCTCCCGCTGTAGAAACCCAGCCTGTCTAAGCTGTGGTGTTAGCGTTTAGAAAGGAGAGAACGCCATGGGCCTCCCACATGACAGTAGTTGGGCCTGGGGATTGGCTGCAAGGCCCAAGCTTTGTCACAAGCTTTGTCACATTAAGAAGATCATGTGCGAGGGCTCTGGCAGTGCAGAGCAGGGAGGCAGCATGGGACCATGGCTCTCTAAGTACAACTGCTTTGCAGGGAGGAAAAAACAGATAGATCACTGTTGTAAAAATCATTGGCTGAAATAAGCTGCAAAAACTGCTTGTTGCCCAATCACAGCAAGGGTCAGCAGGGGGCGCATGCATGAGTGTCCCAAACATGGAAGAAAGGCTGCAAAATACAGTTATGTCACCAGCCTGGAGCTGCCACCTGCTCGCAGTACACCTACTGTGCGCGGGAGGCAAGCGATTACATGACAAAAGAATTCTTTTGGGAATATTTTAATTTTCAAAGCCTCTGGAAAGTTGGGCATATAAAAAGAAAGAAGTAATTTTTGTGTTTGTGGCAACAAGACTACAAGTCAGAAGGAGCTCTTACATTGTTATCTATTGTTTCTTTTAGTCTTGTGAGATCTTCCATAGCGGCATCCCAATTCTGCATCAAAATTTCTGAAGCCAGTTTTCCCCAGAGAGAACTGAGAGCATTTCTATCTGTTGAAGGAACCTGTTACAAAACAAAAAAAGGAATAAAAAAAATCATAAGTATAACCATTATTTGATTATTGCATGACTGAGGCTGTGCCCGCACTGCATGGGTTAACTGCTCGTTTTTGTCTAGGGGATTTTGGAGCCGACATATACTTACCTAATACGCCGAACCTCCGAGGACAAGACAAGGTCTCCCCCACTCCTGCTTCCCCGCATGCTAGTGGTCTTGTGAATGGTTTGTTCCTGACGTCATCATACCCATAGACCTCCTTTGAACGTGAGGACGGCAGGAACAGTCCACCGCTGGACAGGGGGAGTGTGGATTTCCGGGGGATCGAAGGACCAGGTGAGTACAGCTTTTCCTTGCACCCCTAGACAAAAGGAGCAGTTAACCCACGCAGTGCGTCACTGCATGTGAGAATACATTTTTTTTCCCATGACGTTAGGCTTTAACATTAAGAAAAATGTTCTGTAGACTGAAGCTTCCAGCCCTTCAGCCCAAGCACCAGTGATGTCTAGTCGTGCACCATGCAGCAGAGCACTTTCATGATATCTGGAATCTGCATGTTTTCAAAAAGGGTGAGGGAAGGCCGTGTGTGACATCACCAGCGCCTAAACAGAAAGGGTGGAAGCTGTAATCCACAGTAAGGTACCGTTACCATTTAGTGCTTTTTTTGTGTATTAAAGAACTGAGCTAGACAATTTTTACATGACGTCAAAGAGGCAAAATGTGCAGAGAAGACATACTTTGAGGCCTCCCAGGTCTGGGCTCTGAGCATCATTAAGTAAGGAATAGCATGTGTTTCGGCAAGAATCAGAAAGTTTCCATTTGCATATGCTCAAGCCGTCATGGACATCTGGCTCTACTTTATGCATAGATAAGAACATATGTCGCCTGCACTTCATGGATCCGCAGTCAATAGTTCAAGAGTTTATTTAAAGTGATCACATCACAAAGTGCAGGTGCAAAATTCTAAGGCCACGCAGGACCTCTTCATCATTGAATGTGACTAGCAGCAGAATGGATCCAGGGTGTGCAGGCAAGTTCTCATGTATGCAGATACCAGTTTACCTGCTGGTGGACACCAAAGCCGGCTTTACATTTGAGCATTGTGGGAATGCATGAAAAACTGTGCAAAAAACAAACATGCAGCCCTTTTGCAGACATGCCGCTGTCCCATTAATTTTTAATAGCATTTCCAAACAGCTTGCTAACATGCGCGTCAAAACACATGCGTTCACCAGGCGCTTTGGTGTGGTGCGATTTTTCATAACAGTCATGCTCCTTAGTGCATTTTTCAAGTGTAAGGCAAGACACTGAAATTAATGGACTGCACTAAACGCAAAGTGCAGAAGGGCGCAAGAACACAAGCGCACTGTCACATCGGCATAAGTGTGAATGGAGCCTAAACCACTCTCTCACTTCAGGCCTTGTCCAGAAATGTGCGCGATTATAAAGTAACTGAATATTATCAACTGATGAAAATTTTTAATGCCAAGCTTTCCATTTTTTATTTTTATTTTTTACTGTAAAAAAATGTGTCAGCAGTCCATATGAAAAGGGCATTTGTATCATCCAGTTACTCTTTAAAGGAGACGTATTATTATACAGGATTTATATAGCGCCAATAGTTTGTGCAGCACTTTACAATGTAGAGGGGGACAGCACAATTATAATACAGTCCAATACAGAAGGGACAGGAGAGCCCTGCTTGTGGAGCTTACATTCTAAAAAGGGAGGGGGAGGTGGTATAAAAGGTAATAGCTGTGGGGGATGGTCTGATGGGGGTGACTTGGGTATAGTGCTTAGGCTTCCCTGAATAAATGACTTTCCAGGTATCTCCTAAAGGCGGACAGGGTAGGGGCTGACCAGACACACCAGGGCAGGGAGTTCCAGAGCATAGGAGAGGCTCTGGAGAAGTCCTAGAGGCGAGCATGGGAGGAGATAACAAGGGAGCTAGAAAGCAGGAGGTCTTGGGAGGAGCGGAGGGGACGATTTGGGCAATCTCTGCAGAAGAGGTTGGTGATGTAGCTGGGGGCGATGAGGATGGCCTTGTATGTTGTGGTTAGTATTTAGAATTTTATATGGTGGGGTAGGGGAAGCCAGTGAAGGGATTGGCAGAGAGGAGCAGCAGTCACGGATCGATTAGTGAGGTGTATTAGTCTAGCAGCAGCATTCATAATAGACTGAAGGGGGGATAGCCTGTGTAAGGGTAGGCCATTAAAATCTCAGGTTGGAGAAATTAAAAGGAGAGTCTAACAGAACCCGGAAGAACTACTAATAGCAAATGTTGATGTTATTCGTGCGTAGAGACAATCGGATGGGATTAATGTAATGTAAAGTGTAGGCCATTAAGGAGAGAGTTGCAGTAGTCGAGGCTGGGAAATAAGTGAATAAGTTGTTTTGTGGTGTCGTTAGTCAGGAAGGGCTCATTTGCCTGTACTTCTCCTGGAAATCACAGGAGTGCAGATCGCACTCCTGTGACTTTTTTTTAGCAGACAGGGAAAAGATCGTAACAATGAAGTTGGGATCTGCCCACATGCCTGAACCGGCTCAGCCTCAGCAGTTTTGGCCCACGCATCATAAACCTTCAGCGTTATTGGGCTCAAGGGAAGCACAGGTGCAGTCAAAAAAAAAAAAAAAAAATCAATGACAGGCTGAAATAAGCAGTGATGGAAGCTAGTCTATTAGTGTTTAGGACGGTATGAACCCAACACAGGAATTCATACATTCGGGGGAAAATACATCTCAAAGTATATGGCCGTAAACACATGTACTGCTGGTATCCAGCTGTGTACAGCCACGGCATAATTTAGTCTGTCATTGATCCTGACAAGCTGCATGCAAATGTTTGTATCGGCTACTCCCGTTTGTTCACGAGTCTCAACACATAATGTCCTTTAGAACTTATGTAGACCTTGGCATGATCCAGAGGGTGTGTAGTCCAGGTGAAAGAAGGATCCCCAGAGATTTTGTTACCTGCTGCATTGGCCTAAATACCTAAAAGATCTGATAAAATATTACACTAACAAAGCTGATTAAATGGCTCCCAGACCAGTAAATGGAAAAAAAAAAATTACTTAAAGCCATTAACAAAATAGGTAAAACAGTTGGAGAGGGTTGTAATGGCTCACATGAACTCCATTCCATAATAATAAAAAAAAAAAAATCCCACCATTTCCATGTGAAATTGAAGCTTGTATCCCCAAAATCAACAGGAGTGCCCACCACCCAGTCTGCCGAATCTTGAGAACAGGTCTAGTTATTTTATCTAGTGCAGTTCATGTCTTCTGAAAGCAGAGGTAAGGCTGGGGCCATAAAGCTGTAATTTATACAACACTGAACTACACTAGGTCATTCAGAGTGTCAAATTCTAATCTCAGAGAAGGCATACAATGGGCCTTTCATAGCTTCTCTTTCTCCAGCCATCATTTTAAATGAATCTTCACCCAACAAACAAGTCCCACAGCACATTGCTGCAAGAGCCCCACTACCTGACAGACACCGAAACCCCAAGAGAAAAGCTTTTTCTATATGGCAACATTTCAATACATGGAGGAGAACCATCAAATACTGAAATATATGACCTTCATTGAAAGGGGAACATCTCACTAAAATTACACTTCATATTAATTGGGCATCAATAATCTAGACAGTTGAGTTTAGAAGCATTTTTTGGAAAAAAAAAAAAAAAGGGTTCAGACAGATGTTCAAAGGCATTTGAAACGCCAAATATGCCTGTAAGCATTCCTTTTACAGACGTTTCCCATTTTAACAAAAAAAAAAAAAAAAATTATATTGTATTAATCTGTATTGTACGTCTCCTTTTAGATTGTACAGCACTGTGCAAACTTGTCACTATATTATTATACAAAATTTATAATCAAAGTGATATTAAAGTCTTGTTTTAAAATAAAAAACATACTTACCAGCCCTGTGCAGTGGTTTTACACAGAGCAGCCCTGATCCTCCTCTTCTCGGGTCCCTCTTTGCTGCTCCTGGCCCCTCCTTCCTGCCGAGTGCCCCCACAGCAAGCAGCTTGCTATGGGGGCACCCAAGCTGAGTCACTGCTCTGTGTCCATTCAGACATAGAGCTGCAACTTGGCCCCATCCCCTCCCTCTCATTGGCTCACTGACTTATTGACAGCAGCGGGAGCCAATGGTGTCCATTTCTTTGTCTCGGCCAATCAGGATGGAAAGTCCCGGACAGCTGACGTACTCGTGCAACATTATTAAATAGAGATGGGGCTCAGGTAAGTAGGGGAGCTGCTGCACACAGAAGGTTTTTTTATCTTAATGCATAGATTAAGATAAAAAAAAACAAAAAAAAAAAAAAAACAAAAAAAAAAAAAAAAAAAAGAAAACCTTCTGTCTTTAAGCACTTTAATCCAATGCGTCAATGCTGCTGGTTCCTGGTTTACTTGCAATCGTCATCCTCCAACCTCCCTTATCCCTCTCGTTGTTATCTTCTTGTGCGGAGGGGGGGGAATGGAACAGAGGCACTCAGCAATTGTGGCCAACTATGCCCACACTTTCTGACCAGATCCATCATTCATAGAAGAAATAACTACAGCTTCTATGAATAAAATGTAATTTATAAATGGAGGATGGGTGGATGATTTATCGCTCCGCCCCCCTCCATTCATAGAAGCTGCAGTTACAATTTTTCTATGAAAGCTGGAGCTAGGTGGAAACGACGGGCATAGTCGGGCACTCGGAGTGCCTATCACGGGTTCCTCCATTGTATTCTGGCACATGAGGTACTTGATATCTCTGCATTAAAAGTTCACCTACAGTTCCCCTCTCTGTCAGCACCATGTAACTGGACATTAAAAACAAAACAGCGCACCGATTAGCTCTCTCCTCATTCACTTTGCTCTATCCTGCAATCAGCATACTCTCTATACTGCAGTACATCTGACTGGCACCTTGCACTGCTTACTCCTCCCCTACTAGCTCTGCTGTACAGTAGACTGCAAGAGGCCAATACCAAGTAAAAAATAAATACACTTACAGGCTCTTTCACACAGGCAGACACCGCCAGCTCATTGGGGGATCTGTCTGATGATCCCCACCGAGCCGGCAGATGACAGGTTCGTGTCTGCTCTGCTTATGCAGAGCGGATGCAGTCAGATGGAAACAGAACACCTGTCAGTGTCCACCTGAATGGATAGGGAACGGATCCCCCCCCATCAGTCTGTGGATAGCGGATAGGATCGGATGCCTGCATGTATGTTTACACCTGTGACTCCATAGAGGGCAATGGATGGCCCGATGGGGTTCACCTAAAAACTGACAGACGGACCCAGTCGGTAGGCCCGTGTGAAAGGGCCCTTAATGCTGTATTAATGATTAGGAACTACATTTGTGCCTTTCTTGTCTCCTCGGAGTTGAACTTTAAACACATACCAATGTCAAGGACTGCAGCTTCACAGCAATCTGCTAGAATTTCATACCATGCAACACTCCGAAATCATACAATTTACCATCTGCATTTAATGTATTTCATTTCTAAAATCCGCCCCCCCCCCCCCCCCATCCCAATTTTCGCAAGAAGTCTGTGGCAGGCTCTGTGTAGCCCAGCCCGTGGCAGTCATGTAAACAGTGCATACTCTAAAGACATACTGTGGTGACAAACCATTATTCCAATACAATGAGAAACAGATTACAATGCTTGAGGTCACGGATGTCTTTTCCTCGCACTAAATGGAACTGACGGATTCGGTTTTCTGCCTATACTGCACCGTAACATCCGTATTCTATACAACTCAAAACCACTTCAACATGTGGCTCACAGTCCTTGTCCTGTGCCATTGGTTAGATTTTAGTCTATGGCTGCTGGTGCATCCTGTCATCACCAGCCCCATTCTATACGAGGCTGCCCATCTTCTGCGTATATTGTGCTTTACACACCTATGAGCATCGGTGTTTGTTGGGTGGGAGATTAACCACTTAACCTCCAAAAGATTTACCCCCCTTCATGACCAGGCCATTTTTTACGATACAGCACTGCATTACTTTGACTGACAAATGCGCGGTCATGCAGCACTGTACCCAAATAAATTAAAATGAACAATCTTGGAAAAAAAAAAAATATATATATTTTATACTTACAAGTTTTAAAACACTGTATTTTTCGGACCATAAGACGCACTTTTTTCCCCAAAAAATATGGGGGAAAATGTTTGTGTCTTATGGTGCGAATATAAGACAGGCACCCCCCCCCCACCGCCCTCCCCCTACCCCCCCCCCCCCACAATGCTAGTCTCGGAAGACATCCAAGGCCCCCACGAATGCCAGGCGATCTCCCGGCCTAACACCTGCTGAGGAGACAGAGCAGTCCGAGCAATGGCAATGGTCAGGCTGCACTTCATGGACACTGGTAAATATTTTAGTACACCATTTGGTTCAGAATATTTTTCTCCTCTAAAACCTAGGTGTGTCTTATGGAGCGAAAAATACGATATAGCCAATCAATTTTTTTTTTTTGGAATTAAAATTGGTAAAAAAAACAAACAAAAAAAAAAAGGTTAAAATGCTTACAAACTATGGTATTCATTTATTGAATTTTATACCAGCAATGGTGGCGATTGGCAACTTATAGCGGGACTGCGATATTGTGACCAACAATCGGGCACTGACACTTCGTGGGAACCCGTGACACTAATACAGCGATCAGTGCTAAACCTATGCACTGTCACTGTACTAATGACGCTGGGAAGGGGTTAAACATATAGGGCAAAGGGTTAACTGTATGCCTAACCAGTGTTTTTCTTGTACTGCTTTTACTTTGCAGGAACACAAAATCCCTCCCTACCACTGTCGGAGCAGAACTCTGCCTTGTTTACATAGGCAGAGCTCTGTTCTGAGTATCTGCCCAACGACCGGCAGGTTCTGGGGGACATTGAGTGCCCGGCACCTGCAGATCGGCTCCTGCTGTGAATAATCACAGCAAAAGCGGCTCGCGCAGCCCCCTGCAGGTGAAAGTGCAATATCGTCTCTCTCTCTCTCATTATATTTAATATATATTATATATATATATATATATATATATATATATATATATATATATATATATATATATATATATATATATATGAGATCCGGCACACAGCTGCCGCCCTGTAGCAGGCAAACTGCTATAGGGCGCTCAGCAAGTGGTTAAAAGTAATATTTTTTTCTGAAATGTAATTTGGAATCCTGCTCATTCCCTCTAAATAATTGAAGGGGGCATCAAGATGCTTTTGTTTATTGGTGCTTTGGCTACTTGGCTTTCGGGCTGTAAGCTTTGCTGCACACCAAAATGTGTTTTTATTTAAAAAAAAAAAAAAAAAAAATTTAAAAAGTAGTTCACACATCACAGCCACAACTGTTCATAAATGGAGAATTTAGAAAATGAGACAATTAAAACCATCGTCACTCTCAAACCAGCAGTTTATGAGGTCTCCATGCACAATTTTGCTATCTTTTTTTTTTTTTTAAGTAGGCAGGAGGTTCATGCGAGCTCACTTGGCCAGAATCCATGTCATTACAGTTGGCTCTGCATACTAACCTTTCAAGCAAGGATATGCTAGAATAGTTTCAATATCTGGATTTTACAGGGGTTACCTTAAGTTTCCATTTGCTGGGGGAATGGCACATTCAGTCACTGGCCAGCAACAATAAATTTACTGTGCAGAGCCCCGAACAAGACATTAAATCTTCATTCTCAAAATTCACTCCCAGCATTAACAAATGATATGAATAAGCAGCTCTTTTCAGGCCTTGTAATGAAACCACGGGCCTGGTTTTATTAACCTCATTTAAGCTGTTTACATTTCCCAAGTAAATGACTCTGCCTCTCTTAAATCCGTAGTAATATTCCAGAGAAGGCTGATGGAAGGCTCTGATAAGGGGAGGTCGGGCCGCTACGGAACATTACTGCCCATTACCTTCAATTTGCCAGTCTGCTTTTCAACATTTGAATTTTGTGCTGTAGATATAGATTACAATCGCTGATGTGGTCCACCTGGGCTGCAGGAATTAAACCCCATCCTGAATACATCCAGTAATAACAAATGTTCTCTGCATGGCAAAATACTGCTTCATCCGCTATAGAAAAAGTAGACAGCAGCCATCTGTTAAAGCATCGCGCCCCGCTTAAAATGTATGAAATCCTAACTACTAAAATCTCAATCTTTTAAAGCCCAACTCTGGTTAACCCTTCCAGCCCTGTGCACATACATATATGCGGCCTCACAGAAGTGGGCCTTCTTCCATGAGCCAAAGTTGGTTTGAATAGCCGTATGTTCATATTTCATGGGGACAAGTCACAACTGTAGGAGTGTCTTTTTGAGGAGGCGCAACATGTACATTGCTTTTAAACACATTTTGTAACAATAAGAATTCGTTTTTATAATTCTCAGAAATATTGTTAATGTTGTAGTCATTTCTTGGGGGTAGCGAGAAATTCCCTTCCCCCGCCCTCATCCTATACATGGTTTTGCTTTCTGCATAGATTTTTGATGTGGGGCCCCATTACTAAATATTTTGGCACTTCTATTAGTGTATTCATTCTTCTTCCATGAGGCGGCATACATGTGTTTGTGCTGGGAGCAGGCAGTCCCATACTAACGACTGGGAATCAGGAAGCCCTGGACACAATCAGCTAATCACTGATATAGCCTCCAATTGGCTATCAAAACGATTAATCACTGTGCAGCCCGCCCCTGTGCTTTGTTCTCTCCTAAACAGAGAAAAGATGCAATGCATGTGTTTCTCTTTGCAAGAGGAAAAAAAAAATGTAAACAAAAACAAAATGTGAGGAGAAAGAAGAAATAGAACGATCTAGGTCAGTGTAAGGATTGGGGTCAAAGGTAAAGGGTATTGTAATTTAGGTGGGATAAAAAAAAAAGTGTCAGTATGTTTAAAGTGATAATAAAGTTTCGTTTTTTTTTTGTTAAAAATAACAAACATGTTAAACTTATCTGACCTGTACAGTTGGTTTTGCCCAGAGCAGCCCCGATTCTCATCTTCTGGGGTCCCCCTTTAGTGCTCCTGGCCACTCCCTTATGTTAATTCGCCGCACAGCGAGCAGCTTGCTATGGGGGCACTTGAGACGACCCACAGCTCCATGTCCATTCAGACATGGAACCATGGCCGGGCCCCTTTCTCTCCTCATTGGCTGGGGGGGGGGGGGAGTGAAACACATTGGCGACTTGGTCTGGTCAGAGTCCAGGCTTAGGTTGCCACTCCAATCATCGTAGCAGGACAACATAGATGAGCGACTTCCAGGGGTCATCCTTTCTTCCTTGAACCTTTGGAGGCAGGACGGGCTCCATCCCGTCAGAACTCTAGCAGCAGCTGCGGATGCATTGTCTACATACCCCGTCCCTATCGAGCCTGAGTGGCACACACACACACACACACACACACACACTTTTCCCAGGTCACAATGAGGAGGGGGAGTCCCGGGCAGCCGAGACACTCCTGCAACATCGCTGGATCTAGATGGACCTCGGGTAAGTATCAGGGGGCTGAAGCACACAGAATGCTTTTTATCTTAATGTAAAGAATGCATTAAGATTTTAAAAAAAAAAAAAAAAAAGCAAAAATGTGCACTAATGTTTTTGGGCCCTACTACAGGTACAAACAACAAACATACAACATACATACATACATACATACATGTGGCATCACTGCAATTGTCAGGAACAGAGTTGTCCTTTTATGATAGATTATTGTAATGGCAAAAAATAAATAAAAAAATACACAGCTGAATTTGAAAACTTTTTTTTTTACCATTTTGTTTGACAAAGACATGTTAAAATTGCAAAACTGTATTCAGGCATTAGAATTGGTTTTAGTCTGGTCATGAAGGGGTTAAAATGTAACCGCTAACTGCGTATTGGCAATTATTTACCGGCTTCCTTTGTGCATTCTCCAAAACCATATTGTTTATGCACACAACAGTAACCTCTCTATCATAATTTTATGTCCCAGGAACTGGACCGGTTTGCCTGCTTGTATCTTTACAGGGATCGTTCCCCTCACTACCCCAGTGTAGTGCTGACATCCACGTATCTGGTGGATGGAATATTACACTGCTGCTATGTGAATTCGGCTCCTTCCGAAAAAAATAAAAGTAACAAATACTGTAGCTGCTGACTTAACATTTGTGCACAGGTAAGTGTCCTAATCTGTGTCTTACCGAGTCAATTTTTTCAATCAGTTCTCTGGGGGCTGCCATCTCGGCTAAGGAAAACTGCCAGTCGCCTGGCAGCAGGGGAAGGAGAAGGGGGCTGACCTGGTTCAGTTTGTCGTGGCAAGCTCAGCCGGAAGTGGGAGCGGGTATCTCACAAAACAAGGTACCCGCTCCCCCCACAAAAGGTGCCAAATGTGGCAGCGGAGGGGGGGGGGGTGGCGGGTGGAGGCAGCAAACAACTGGAGTTTCCGCTTTTGGGTGGAGCTCCGCTTTAACCACATACACCAATTCACAAAATATAAACAACAAAACTGTGCAATTATTAAAGTTAAAAAAGGTAGGTGTGTGGAAAGCCAGTAGAATAAATGGCAATCTATACACATTGTTTAATTGCAATTGCATTTGACCAATGGCAACTTAGCTTTCGTTTAAACTATCATTTCTTAGTATATTATGTCAGCGACTTGGCAGGTATGGCTACCTGGATCTCTCAAGGTCAACAGGTTGGATACCAGATACAAGGAACACTCCACAGAAAGTAAATAATAGGCAATATAAGCTCACTTACCAGCACTCTGAAAAAGTACAAATACTCTGCGGCCCCGGAGTAGTTTCCGCACTCATACTGGAACTTTGCATATCTGTACAAGGTGTCCAAGTACTCCTGCCTAAACTGGAAGAAAACAAAAATGTTAATAAATAGAAATCCTGCCATATCAAAGTGTGCACTAAAAGCAGAATCAAGGCCTACTATGAGATGCAGGAAGCTAGCTTTGGCACAACACCTAAAGAAAAAAAAAAAAAAAAATGCACTTTTGAAAAATCATACTTCCTTTTATAAATTCTGAAAAATCCAACAAATTCAGGAAAAAAAAAAATTAAGGTTTCCCTTTCCACTAAGATTCAGAACTGGGACCATCAAGTGTTTTGCCAGTTTAAATGTCATTTGGACTGCAGACGCTGGTCTGTCAGAATACAGATTATACCGAAGAAGGCAAAACCGGACCTCTCCAGATCTGTACTCTCACCTGGTGGGATACTATGAATTCCTTTTTATAGAACGGGGGGGGGGGAAAAAAAAAACAAAAAAAAAAAACAAAAAAAAAAAAACAAAAAAAAAAAACAAAAAAAAAAAAACACGACTACTTATTTAATGCAGAAGTCCAGGCACCAACACAAAACACAGACCAGAAGATCAGATCCAGAATAGAAATCCTCCACTTAAAAACAATACATAGTTAAGTAGACAACACTGCCTTCTAAAATCAGGTCACATGATGCCGATAGTCTGCTTCCCATTTTAAAAGATGCATCTTAGAATGAAGAATTAAAGTGTTACTAAACCCACAATGCTTGTTATACTCACTGTGGAACCTAAGGGATTAATCATCCACATTGTGTAAAAAGGCTGTTTGATCCGGTCTTCTCCGATTCTCCCCAATCCATCGTCTGATAGTACAGAGCATTGCGGCACATGCACAGTTTGGAGCGTTCTTTATTGCGCGGAGAATGCATGTGATCAGCACAGGGCCAATCAGCACTGTCCAGACAGAGGGTCGGGTGCCATGCAGCCTCATAGGACAGTCAGAGGAGAATGAAAACAACTCCTAGAAGCTTTTAAGAAGTCACAAGACTATTATATACTGCTGATGAAAAAGAGCATTTAGCAGTTAATATTTACAAAAACTATTCCATTTCCATATTTTGTGTACTGTGGGAGACCAGATACAGTGACTGCAGGGTCCTGGGTTTAGTAACACTTTAAAAGACTAACGTTGACCTTTAAAAAAAATAATAAAATAAATGCAGGTATGTATGCAGGGGGGGGGGGATGTGCATTTATTATTTTTCTTTTCTCAGAAACGTGCAGAGCATTGTGGCTGCAATGTCAGACTGCTGCGTCCTCTTACCTTTGTATGGGCTGTCAGTTTCAGAGGTGCAGGAAGAGGGAATACACCATGAGGAAGCTCAGTGGAGGTGGCAGACAGAACTTGTAGTTCATTCATTCATGGATCTCTGTGAATGAACACCACAGTTTTGTGGGTGGAGCTCCGCACATCCGCGTGAGTTTTAAAACGTGGCAGTGGCTGGGGGAGAGAGGATCCCCCACTTAATGTCACGTGGGGCTCAGGGTGTGAGCAGAGATGCTGCATAGTAACATGTTACACCCTAAATACAAATGTAACATGTTACTAAAGGTGAGCCTATGTTTTAAAGCAGACAGTAATATGATGTAGTCACTCTTCAACTCTTTACCAAACATTCAACATGGAGGAGCTATGCGGTCATCAGCCTTTATTGATGAAAGTTCCTAAAGTTATTGGTGGGCTCCTAGTTCAGAGCATAAAACTGAGCCATGTGGGCACTAAAATGACAGAACTGTTTTTATTTAAAGGAGATCTAAAGCCAAAAAACATTTTTATTATCGTTTGAGATGGGGTGAGGAAAGGCAAGATCCCTTGCCAAGTTTATCTGCAATTCAGGACTTCAATACAGAAATTTTCTCTCAGTTTCTGTCATAGTGACACTTTTTTCCACCAGAAAGGAAGTGAAAATCTGCAACAGGTGAACAAATTAAAAACTGGCAGGGCATTCTTGCAATCCCCTACTTAAAAGCAAAATATGCATTTCTGCGTTGATGTTGGAACATTCTACCCCCCCCCCCCCAACTTCCTGTTTGGAAGCCCCCCCACTTCCTGTCTGGTAAAACTGTCACAAAAACAGCAGTAAAGCCTGATAGGGGTGCTAATCCTTCCCCACTTTATCCAAAACTAAAAAAAAAATGGTTATACATCCACCCACACTTGTGTGCCGCCATCACCACCATAAGAACTGATACAGATTGGAAAAATCTGATCTTTTTCCCCAATAAATTCACAATAATGATTTCAGGACCAAGGACTGGTACACATGAAAAAAAAAGAAAAAAAAAAAAAAAAACATATCGCCTTGAAATCCACTTTAAAAATTTGAACTCCAATCATTAAAAAACTAAAATTTAATCCAGATGTGCATACCTTGGAAAAAACACTAAATATATATATTTACACACCTCTAGCATTTGCATCTAAACTGGTCTTGATAAGGGCCACCTGTAATCTGCAAAGCCTATTGGGGCTCTATTATATACTTGTCAGCCCGACAATGAACAAGTGTACAGGAAGGATGACCTCATTAATGTGTCGCTGTTTTACTGCCAAAATACAGTTGTGCAGAGTGAAGGTAGGGCACACATACTCCGAGATGATTTGTTTTAAGGCCGTGATACACCAAACTATTCAGTTCTTTAATATGAACTGAAATGTTGTGCGCTTTGCAAAACATTAACGCAAATGGTTAGGCAGAACTCCAGACCCCAGGCATTTTCATCAGCTCTTATGTGCAAAAACAAAGAGTTGGCTCAGGTGTAGTAAATGGTCACATAGCTGCCCTGTACTGTAAAAAAAAAAAAAATCTATTTTCATTCTGCCAGATAGCACAGCTCCTGACCAGGAATGTGTGAGCCGTGGGGCTTGTAGTCGGAAGTTCTAGTGTCTTATCTTCCCCCTACCCAGGGACACAGAACGTTGTGTATTCTGTGAAGGACCATATCCAGATCTGCTTTAAAGGTGAACTCCAGGCAGACATATTAAAATGAATGCAGCTCTGTATTCAATACAGAACTAAGCTTCATTTTTCCTTAAATGCAAGCAGGGTAAATACTTTGATTTGGTACCTGCCTATTGCAGCACAAGGCGCCAATGGGTTGTGCTGCATGGCAAAGAGCATATTGACAGAGAGCAGAATGATAGCTAGTAGAGATCAGCAATTTGCTGCTTTTCCTTTCACTGTACACTCAATGTGGGACTGTGCTGTGAGGCAGAGCTGTGTAAACCTCACATCTGGATGGACAAAAACAAATTCTTAGGCACATTTAATTGCTCCCTTACATGTATTCATGTGTGTATTTAGCGATTTGCCTGGAACTCAGCTTCAATTGCCTAAAAGGGGTTGTAAACCCTCATGGGTTTTTCACCTTAATGCATTCTATGCATTAAAGATGAAAAACCTCCTGTGGTGCTGCAGCTCCCCAGCCCCCCATTTTACTTACCTGAATGCTGTCATTCTTCGGCCGGGAACGAGCATACCAGCTCTAGCTGATGTCTCGTGTCCTGATTGGATAGACTGATAGCAGTGCAGCCATTGGCTCCCGCTGCTGTCAATCAAATCCAATGACGCAGCTCTGGGGGGGCAGGGCAGAGTCCTGCATTCTGTTTGAATGGACACAGATGCAGGACTCGGAAGCGTGCCCACACAGGTGTCCACCAAGGAGAGCCTTCTCTGACATGGACACTCGATACTGGGAGGAGCGCCACTGAGGGACCCCAGAAGAGGCGGATCAGGGCCACTCTGTGCAAAACTAACTGCACAGTGGAGGCAAGTATGACATTTTTTTTTTTTTAAACATCAAAAGAAGCTTTACAATCCCTTTGAGCTTTGGAAGCAGACAAATAGTCACAACAGCCATTATGACAGAGGCCTTATTACAGTACTGAAATAGACAGTTTTTTTTTTTTATGCATTGGAATAACCAGAACAGTCTTATACATACCCCATGTTTTTCAGCAAGATGGTCAAACAGCATTCTTCCATCCCTGTAGAGAAAAAAAAAAAAAAAACTTGTGTTCAATAGATTTCCATTAGGTTATCTTATGTTGTCCCAATAAGACTGGCACATAAAACGAAGACGGCTGCACTCCAAGATGATGAATACGAGTCCTTTATTGATCCATCCAAATGACGCACCACAGGAAAAAGCGAAAATCAGGGTAGACATGTTTCACACAGTATCATGTGCTTAATCATTGGAATGATTAAGCACATGATACTGTGTGAAACATTCTTACCTTGATTGTCGTTTTTTCCTGTGAAGGACTCATATTCATCATCTGGGAGGTGCAGCCGTCTCTTCCTTTTTGCAGTTTTGTATGGCGGGCGAGCCGTGGCTAGCACCCTTGAGACGAGTCCTTCAATTCACTTCACTCATTCATCTGGATTCACTCATCTGAGGGGTGTTCCTTGTTTTTTCACATAACACTAAGACACAGAACTATGACTAGTAACAAGGCTGCACACGTCTCTTTCGATGCATGAACCACATGAGCGAGAACTAGTACATTATTTATATAATTCCCTGTTTACCATTTCAGGTCCGATTTTTTGGTTGAATTCGGATCTGAAACGGACCAGGACACGCACAGGACTTCTGTGCAATTCGCTCCGCAGTCTTCCCGGAGCTGTGCAATTGCAATTGACCAATGGCAACTTAGCTTTCGTTTAAACCACCATTTCTTAGAATATTATGTCAGCGATTTGGCAGGCATGGCTACCTGGATCTCTCAAGGTCAACAGGTTGGATACCAGATACAAGGAAAACTCCACAGAAATTAAATAATGGGCAATATAAGCTCACTTACCAGCACCATCACAGTCTAACATGCAAATTGGATGTGGGAAAACCCTGCTGGACGTCATATGACACCCAGTCAGGATAACTGAACCACCACCCAGCTGTCATTTGCCTATAGGCCGGGCAGGAAGTGGTTAAAAAACAAACTATAAACACAGTAAAATCGTGGTAAAATGGACGCAAAATCGTGGTAAAGTTGCGGCAAATAAGTTGTGGTAAAAAAGCACCAAAGTTGGGTGTGAATTCGCTGTACAATAGCGCTGAATTTGTGGCAAAATCACCTGCGTTTTCGGTGCAGCTTTCAGTGCAACTTTCTCCCTTATCGGCAAAATGCTGAGAACACCATTTCCGGCCCAAATGTTTCGGTGCATCTCTATTAAAAACATACGGCAACCAAATTGCATGGCACTGCATTTGTGATCTGCATTTGGGGCATTAGGCAGTGGCAACCTGACCATTAGGGGAGCCCAGGCGCTGCCCCCTCTCTCCACTCCACCCCCCCTTATATGCAGTGGATAGATTCATGCATAGCATGAATCTATCCACGTCTGCTGCATCTGGCCCCTTTCAGGGCACCCGGTGCATGAATTACAGCAGCAAAAAAAAAAAAAAAAAAAAAAAAAAAAAAAAAAAAAATCGGGTGGGCTCGGGTCGCAGAGGTGGTGCTCCAATCCCACCGAGTTGTGTTACAACAGCGAATGAATAGTCGCTGTTGAATCACTCATCCTCAATTTGGCCAATCAGAAGCGGGTGCGAGACCCGGTTTCCGATTGTCTGAAAAGAAAAAGACAAAGAAAAGACAAGAAAAGACTCCCTATTGGCCAAAGTGGAGGGAGGAAAAATGAAGGCCACTGCTGTGATGACACAGAGAAGGAGAGGCCGATGATGGGGTAAGTGCTACCAACCTACCCGGGAGGGGTGGCATATTGTTTGCCCGCCCCCCCCCCCCAAAAGATTTTCCACCAGCCACCACTGGTGCTAGGAAAACACTGACACCCACATCAGATCGCCCACCCAGTGAGTGTTGAATGTCGTGCAGGAAATGCGCATTTCCTGCCCAGCACGCTGGTGTAAATGGGCCATAAAAGTTGTCAATTCCTTTTGGAAATTTCTGCTGCATTGTGGCTCCATTCTGGGTGCTAAAGCATCCCATGTCAAATGGCACCACAGCATGCATGTTACTGGACCTGCAGCATTTTCGTTACCACAGTGCACTAACACAAAGACTGCTGGCAAGGTGCACTGGGAGTGCCATACTAAATGAATGGGAATACCTCGCACTGCAATCTTCTTTATTCTTTATGGAAACTGCATGTTACCACAATACCCAGGTGTATTTCATCCACCAATCACAATGAGTCTTTTGGAACCTTAGTCATTCATCAACAACCATATTACTAACAAGCTGCCAAGATGGACTATTCACTACGTTCATTACGTGGGGGTAATCGCATACAGACAGCAATCCTGAAACAGAACTTTATCAGTAAAGGTACCCAATTATACTAGTTTTCAGAGGCTGCAGGAGCATTTCACTGTAATAATTCATAGCATAAATAACGTTAAAAGTGGTTGTAAAGGCAGAAGGTTTTTTTTATCTTAATGCATTAAAATTAAAAATCCTCTGTGAGCAACAGCCTCCCTCAGCCCCCCTCTTACCTGAGCCCCATCTAGATCTAGCGATGTTGCAAGAGAGACACTGGGCTGTCTGGTACTCCCCTCATCGGTTGAAAGAGCCACTGACTCCCACTGTTGTCAAAGTCAGTGAGCCGATAAGGAGAGAATGGGGGTGGGGCCAGGCCACAGCCCAATGTCTGAATGGACACAGGGAGCTGCGGCTCAGCTTGTGTGTCCCCATAGCAAGCTGCTTGCTGTGGGGGCACTCAACAGGAGGGAGGGGCCAGGAGTGCCACAGAGGGACCTGAGAAGAGGAGGATCTGGGCTGCTCTGTGCAAAACCATTACACGAAACAGGTTAGTATAACAGGTCTGTTATTTTTAATGAAAAAAAATTAAAAAAAGAGACTTTAGTATTACATGCTCACAGATTTCCTTATTAAAAGAAAAGTATGGACTGGACTTTCAAAAAAAAAAAAAAAAAAAAAACACACAAGCATTTATACTCACCTAGATGCATCTGTCCCCTGCCAGCTATGCACTGAGAACTGAGCAAAGACCACATCACTCACTTATTAGTGCTCTGTGAGCAGAGAGCCGGAGACAGCCAGTCTCTGGTTTTCTGCTCTGTTCCTGTGAAGTAGGCTGGAAGGGCTGGCTCAGGCTCTCAGCGTGTCACCAAGAGCTGGAGCCAGCTGCTGGTCAAGGCATCTGGGCAGATCCTGACCATTTTCGTCCTGACCCCTCTCAAGTGTCTTTTCTCCAGAGAGAATAAGTTCAGTGCTCGCAACCTTTCCTCATAAATAACATCCTCCAAACACTTTATTAGCTTTGTTGCCCTTGTTTGTACTTGCTCCATTTCCAGTACACCCTTCCTGAGGACTGGTGCCCAGAACTGGACAGCATACTCTAGGTGCGGCCGGACCAGAGTCTTGTAGAGCAGGAGAATTAGCGTTTTATCTCTGGAGTTGATCCCCTTTTTAATGTATGCCAATATTCAGTTTACTTTGTTAGCAGCAGCTTGGCATTGCATGCCATTGCTGAGCCTATCTACTAGGTCCCCCAAGTCCTTTTCCATCCTGGATTCCCCCCCCCCCCCCCCCGAGGTTCTCCCCCCAGTGTATAGATTGCATTCATATTTTTGACACCCAAATGCATTATTTTACATTTTTCTACATTAAACCTCATTTGCCATGTAGTTTCCCACCCAATTAATTTGTTCAGATTTTTGAAAGGTTTCCAAATCCCACAGAGAAGTTATTGCCCTGCTTAGCTTAGTATCGTCCGCAAATACAGAGATTGAGCTGTTTACCCCATCCTCCAGGTCGTTTATGAACAACTTAAATAGGATTGGTCCCAGCACAGAACCCTGGGGGACCCCACTTCCCACCCCTGACCATGGGGAACGGTGTCAAATGCTTTTGCAAAATCCAGATACACCACGTCTATGGGCCTTCCTTTATCTAGATGGCAACTCACCTCCTCATAGAAGGTTAATAGATTGGTTTGGCAAGAATGATTCTTCATGAATCCATGCCCATTATGGCTAATGATACCGTTCTCATTACTAAAATCATGTATATAGTCCATTATCCCCTCCAAGAGCTTGCATACTATTGATGTTAGGCTAACTGGTCTGTAATTCCCAGGGATGTATTTTGGGCCTTTTTAAATATTGGAGCTACATTGGCTTTTCTCATATCAGCTGGTACTATGCTAGTCAGTAGACTGTCAGTAAAAATTAGGAACAATGGTCTGGCAATTACTTGACTGAGTTCCCCAAGTACCCCCCGGGTACAAGTCATCTGGTCTCGGTGATTTATTAATGTTGAAGTTTCCCGAAGTCTAATTTTAATTCTGTCCTCCTTTAACCATGGAGGTGCTTCCTCTAATGTGTCATGAGGATAAACACTGCAGTTTTGGTAACTGAAGCTCCCCCAATTTCCTCGTGAAGACCAAGGAGAAGAATAAATTCAATACCTTCGCCATCTCCCCATCCTTTGTAACCAGATGACCTTCCTCATTCTTTATGGGGCCAATATGGTCTGTCCTCCCTTTTTTACTGTTTACATACGTAATTAATTTCTTGGGGTTTTTTTATTGCTTTCCTCCGCTATGTGTCTCTCGTGTTCCATCTTAGCCGCCCAACATTTCTTGCTGCATTCCTTATAAAGTCTGAATGCTGATGATGATCCCTCAACCTTGTATTTTTTGAAGGCCTTCTCCTTTGCTTTTATATGCATTTTTACATTGGAGTTAAATCATTCAGGACTTTTTTCGCTTTTTAAACTTATTACCCAATGGGTTGCATTGGCTAATGCCCTTATAGCAAATCCATCTCTCCTCCATGTTCTTTCTTCCTAAGATTTTATCCCAATGTTTGCCTTCTAGCAAGGTACGTAGTTTAGGGAAGTTGGCTCTTTTGAAATTCAGTGCCTTTTACTCCCCTTAGGTTTCCTACTTGTGTGATTTATACTGAGGCCAATTGACTTGTGATTGCCGTTTCCTAAATTGCCCAGTATTTCCATATCTGTGATCAGGTCTGTATTGTTAGTAATCAGTAGATCCAGTAACGCTTTATTTCTAGTTGGTGTGTCTACCATCTGAACCATGAAAGTGTTCTGCAAGACGTTTAGGAACTGGCAGGCCTTAGACGAATGCGTGGTTCCCTCCGCCCAGTCTATGTCTGTATAATATGTTATTTTACTGTAGAGACAGTGGGCTGGGAGAACACATTAGGAGTAGCGCCATGAAACAGTGCAAGGCAATGGAGCCACCCTAACACAGGAAACCTGCGGCACTAATCTATAAACAGCCTCAATTAAGGAGCTATACAAGATTTTAACGAAGATGAAGCAGCAGACAAGGTAAGTGCTAATGTCAGCTACTGTAATCGTTAATAAAAATCCAGAGTTTAATAACATTTTAACCTTAAAAATTAGCAGAGAACCACTTTAAGGTCTGGCAACAAGCTTTAATTATCTCCAACAATGACTGGCCTGTACCCTCAACTCCAGGATGACCTCTCCTTTCTCAGAATCAAGAATCCAGAGCCAAATATGAATTCTTCTTGCTACGTACTTTTGGGATTTTACGCCACCTCTAATTAGCTTTACTGTGCGCTAAAAGCCTGCAATCTCATTAGCAAACTTTATAAGCTAAAGCCAGCAACTGCAATGGCTTTCAAGAAGCTTTAGATGCCTAGAAGCAGGGAGGGATGACTTGCATTATATAAAACTTTGCCCTTCCAGGACTTAAAAAGTGACACCACTTAAGGTCATTAAAATCACTTTTTACAGTCAGCAAGCTACTCTTCAGTAATATAACCTGTGCATCATAACAGGCATATATCTGATAAAGCAGCACTACAATCCAAATGTTTCACATATTACCAAGCACAAAATGTCCTGCTACGAAATGTAATTTTAAGGCCTCACGCACACTAATATTTTGGTCATTGCATGTCAAATCCTGGTGTTTTCGGACCCCCGGGAGACTAAGGTTCAGCGTCCAGTCCTGGAGCCAGCAGCAGCCTGTCAAAATCCATGACCGGCTGAAATATGCAGCGGCTAGACGCTGTACCTAGTGGTATTCATTTTTAGGGACGTATGTCTGGAATGCAGGCAAAGGACATTTGATCTGCTAATGATTGGCAGCTTAGCCCACCACTGAGTCTTACAGGAGAAGCACTTCCAAGCACAAGAATTAATGAGACGCCGTGCACATGTAAGGAGATTTAAAAAAAAAAAAAAAAAAAAAAAGGGATCCTGGGAGAGGAAGAACCATTGTCCGTACATTATGAAGAGCGTGTGCATACTGACTGACAGGTTGAAGTTGTGGGGAGCATTGCACTTATATAGGGTGAGGGACTATTTTTTTTTTTTTTTTTTTTTCTTTAAAACAAAGGAAAAGAAAGAACCAAGCAAACATTTAGAACCTGAGAGTTTATTACTATAAGTAACAAAATACATCTGATCTATTCCTATCTACTATTTGCAAAAAAATGTATGTAGTTCTGCTTTAACCCTTGTGCCTGCTCATGAATATCTGGTAAAAAAGTGGTTGTAAATCTCAGACCTAAGATATGAACAAAGCATATCCCTCTATAGTGTGTACTTGTCCCAATCCAGAGCACTAAGTGTCATCTATGTCTGCTGTATAGTTCCTCTGTCATCAGCAGGAATCGCTTCTGACAAGTTTTCCTGACACCAAGATAAAAACGGTGACGGGAGGGAGCTCCAGCTGATTGACAGCCTCAGTTCTGTTCTTGTGTGGTGTATGTGAGATAGGAATCAGGTGGGTATAAATTACTTCACCAGGTAAGCAAAACTGTAGGCAGAGTTTACACCTATGCAAATTGGATGGGATTTCTTCCCATCCAATTCGCTTAACAGGAGAATGTGACTGGCTCTCTATGGAGCCGATTCACATATCTCTGTTGCGGCTGCGGAGCGCACTGCACTGAAACACTCTGCGTCTTTGGCTCAGTTTGAGGGCCGAATTCAGGCATAGATTCTGCCCTGATCTGTCCCTGAAACGGAGAACAGGGACGCAAAGCGTTCTTGTGCGATCCGCAGCCGGTTCCAGTGTGAACCGAGCCTGACTCTAGGAAGAATGCACTGGGGGGGTTGAAAGGATTGATGGGCAAACATTCATTAAATATTAGCTAATTTAATGTAGCAGTCTTGATACATTTCAAACTAGGCTGTCACATCAAACACAGATCACATAATAGCCAACCTAAGGCTAACTTCACACAAGCGTTGAATTTTAACAGCCTTTTTACATGTATTAACGCACCCATAGCATTAATGCACATTTTGCATATACTGCACAAGGCAGTTAGGTTGTATCACACGACATTCAATCAACACCTTTTTCTTTTACAATACTAAAAAGGAAAATAATCACTTTAGATGCTTTGCAACCATACCTTAAAACACACTGTAAATGTCACAGGTGTGCTTGCAGTGCTTTTCAATAGAGGAGAATAGGGGCGGTTGCAAAGCATCAACTCCCGACAACCTTTGCCATGTGTACACCTCCATTTTTAACAATAGTGAGCGGTGTTGACAGGTCACATTTTTACTGTCAACTGCCTATTAGCAACACCTGTGTGAATGAGATAAATATATTCCATTGCATTCCCACAAGCACACTTTTTACAAGTCTGTGTTCCCATCTTTGTGTGATAAAGAAGCTGGATTCCAATTAAACCCCCAATTTGACCCTGGATTTAGCTTAGGGGTCCCACTCAGGCTACCAAAGTCCTGTGAGGTGGTTGTCTCTGTTTATTGAGGGTGCAGCCTGGGGATGAGTCTGTCCTGACTGAAAGAACACAAAGGAGATGAAGAGAAATGTCCCGACAGCCGCACATCTCACCCAGTCATATGGTTGGCATATAAAAGAAGCCTCAGCTCACTCCATCAAGGCCCCGCCCCCAAAATTTTTCACCCCGCCCTCAGGGCTGATTATTATACAGTCTTTATATAGCGCCAACAGTTTGCGAAGCGCTTTACAACATGAGGGCAGACAGTACAGTTACAATACAATAAAGGAGGAATCAGAGGGCCCTGCTCGTTAAAGTTTACATTTTATTAGGGAGGGTCAACTGATACAAAAAAAGGTAATTGTGGGGGATTATCTGATGGAGAAAATAAAAGTAGTCGTTAGGTGTGGGCAGAATAGGCTTCTCTCAAGAGAAGGGTTTTCAGGGATCGTTTAAAAGCAAACAGAGTAGGAGATAATCGGACAGATTGGGGTAGGGAGTTCCATAGGATAGGAAAGGTATGTGAAAAGTCCTGGAGGCAAGCATGGGAGGAGGTGACGAGGGAACTAGAGAGGAGGAGGTCTTGGGATGAACGAAGGGAACAAGGAGTTGGTATTTTGAGACTAGGTTAGTGATGTAGCCGGGGGCTGAGTTGTGGATGACTTTGTAAGTAGTTTTTAGAATTTTGAATTTAATTTGTTGATAAGTGGAAGCCAATGGAGGGACTGACAGAGGAGTAGCAGACGCTGAGCGGTTGGTAAGGTGGATGAATATGGCAGCAGCATTTATGACAGACTGAAGGGGGAATAGCCTATGTAAAAGTAAGCCAATGAGAAGGGAGTTGCAGTAGTTGAGGCGGGAGAGGACCAGGGAGTGAACTAGGAGCTTTGTGATGACATTGGTTAGGAAGGGGCATATTCTAGAGATGTTGCAAAGGTTGAGGCTGCAAATGGACATGGGGCTGAAAGGATAGATCAGAGGCCAGGATTACACATAGAACCTTGGCATGTGGGGACGGGCTGACGGTAGTGCTACTGATCTCGACAGAAATCAGGGGAAGGGGCAGAAAAATCATGAGCTCAGTTTTGGATAGATTTAGTTTGAGGAAGTGGTGCGACATCCAGACGGATATGTCAGTTAGTAAATTAGTGATACATGAGACTGAAGGAAAAAGCTGAGGGGTAGAGAGAAAAATTTGGGTGTTGTTAGCATGGTATATGGTATTGGTTTTAGGAAAATAGTTTCTGTGGCGTGTTGAGCGCGGACATCAGACTAAAGGGGATCAAGAAGGTTATTCTCGGTGATGTGCCAAGACCAGATGTTCGAGGAGTTATGATAAAAAAGGGGAGCCAGAAGATATAGCATAGGCTGGTAAGATTGGTGGGGTCTAATAAGGGCTTTTTAAGTATGGGGGTGACTAACGCATGTTTTAGAGAGTTGGGGAAGAGAAGGAGAGATTGAGGATGCCTAATCATGGAGGTCCTTCATACTTAAGCCCCAGGGTGGGGCCAAACATTGAGGGTGGGGCCTTGGAGTGAGCCGAGACTTCTTTTCTCTCCTAACCATTTCTCTTCATCTCCTCTCTAAACTCCCATTTTGAAGTAAAGAATATGCCTACAATATTAGAACTCATTCATGAACAAGTGGACAGCATAAATCCTCCTCTCTCTAGTTATAAGACAGATGACGGCAGTTCCACTCTATACAGTAAGAATTAATCTATCAAGTGGGGAAAAAGAAAAAAAAAAAAACCAAGCTTGAGCAATGCACAATATAAGCCAGCCTGATGTTCATAAAATTAATGCTGCAGGGTTAAAACCATGAAAGCCAGACAATCTCCTGTAACCTTTAATAACCGTTACCAAAGAAATACAAACATTTGGAGTTAATTACACAGAAGGGACAATTTCCTCATCCTGATTAACTGCAAACTATAAAGAGTTCTTGTAGACAATTACTGGAACGATCAGCAGTTTAAAGTGTTGGAGATACAGGTGGAACATGCTTAGGATTTAAAAGCCGCAGCCTGACATTTCACTTTATCAAAGGCTCTGAATTACAGAGCTGAACAGCATACATGAGGTGACTCTGGGATGTATCGCTGAATCGTGTTCTGCACACTTCTAAACAAGACCGACATCAGGAAGGAGCAGCACTCACACAGAATACAGGCCACGCTTGCCCAGATCAAATGCTATGCGAATTAAATGAATCATGAATTAAAGCACAAGGCGATCTTTTAGCTAGATATTAATTCCCGAGCAATAAGACTAAGGAGCACAAGGGTGATTATAATGCCTGGAAAGTGGTAGAACTACAGTTCACATTTACATTATAGTCAGTGGCCCTGTTGGGGGAATTTTCCTAATTTCTGCAGCTGGAACAAAGCTTATAAAAGGCGTTTAATTTCCAGTAAAATAAAGAATTATAACCTGTCAGGTTACCATCACTGTCTTGTCCAGGTGACAATGGCAAGGGCAAGAAATGGTTAAAATCTCCCCAAAGGGGTTAAGAACAGCAGTAAGAGAAAAACAAAGAAAAAACAAAGAAAGAAATTTGGCCGCCCCATTCTGGGCATATTGAGGATGTGTGGAAAGCCCCCCCCCCCCCCCCCCCACTCATTTCCAGGTATGGGGAAACATGTGACCTCCTCCCATGATACAGTTCTAATGCCTAGCGGCTACCCTGCAAGGCAGCTCCCTATAGACCTCAGGGCTAGGGCTGTCCCTGAGGTTGTAGGTGCTTGGGAGAGCTCAAAGAAGCTTATGCACAAGTATTGGACCGGCGCCTCCCAGCCCTTTAAGGAATTTCAGATTTTGATGATGGGTTTATGATCAGGTGACCACCATGATTGACGGTCACATGATCAGAAAGCTGCTGATCTCAAAAAAACGATCAGGAGCTTTTCTTTAGCTGACAGTAATTGTGCCAGGAGTACACAGGGTACACGCTCTCGGCACAGATGCAGCTGCTAATTGGTACACAAATATGCACCCTCTTTGTGCCAAAGCCCACCCACCAAGCGACCACAATTTTGAATACTGTTGGCGCCTAGGGATTAAAGGAAAGATGTAAATTAAGAATGGAGGCCAGAGTTTCAAGCTCCATGTTCATCTAAAGTAGGATGAAAAGTTCAGCCGAGTGCAAATCATGGTGGACAAAAATAATAGTACTTTGTTTAAAAGATTACAGCTAAGTATTTTTGTTGTAAACTTTGAGGATGAATTACTCCACAGTGCCTGTGGCAACAGATGTGCAATGAGGACTTATTGGTAATGCTTGTCAAGTACACGTGAATATTGGAATGTCCAGAGCCTGGCCAGATAACCATTTTTTTTTCCTTTAAGTTTAGGATAGAGTAGGGAAGGCTTGGATCCCCATCTGTTTTGTACTTCTACCTGCATTAATCCGTTCCTGCCCAGATAATGTCCCACCTACCAGTTCCCAATCATGGTTACAGATGACTAAGAGCCAACTGACAGCTCGGTTACTAAGCTAGGAGCGCATTCTCAGCACAGAAACCTCAGCTGTCTATAAAATGCATTACGTGCAGCATGTGGGCCTTACAGCCCACCCTTCCTGCCGCTGCACATATGTATTAAAGAGGAACTTCAGTCTACTCACATAATTGGTAATAAAAACATCTTTGACATTCTGAAGCTTCCCTCCAACCACTTTGCATATTATTTTATTTACAGTGGGGACGGAAAGTATTCAGACCCCCTTACATTTTTCACTCTTTGTTATATTGCAGCCATTTGCTAAAATCATTTAAGTTCATTTTTTTTCCTCATTAATGTACACACAGCACCCCATATTGACAGAAACACACAGAATTACTGACATTTTGCAGATTTATTAAAAAAGAAAAACTGAAATATCACATGGTTTTAAGTATTCAGACCCTTTGCTGTGACACTCATATTTAACTCAGGTGCTGTCCATTTCTTCTGATCATCCTTGAGATGGTTCTACACCTTCATTTGAGTCCAGCTGTGTTTGATTATACCGATTGGACTTGATTAGGAAAGCCACACACCTGTCTATATAAGACCTTACAGCTCACAGTGCATGTCAGAGCAAATGAGAATCATGAGGTCAAAAGGAACTGCCTGAAGAGCTCAGAGACAGAATTGTGGCAAGGCACAGATCTGGCCAAGGTTACCAAAAAAAATTTCTGCTGCACTTAAGGTTCCTAAGAGCACAGTGGCCTCCATAATCCTTAAATGGAAGAGGTCTGGGACGACTAGAACCCTTCCTAGAGCTGGCCGTCTGGCCAAACTGAGCTATCGGGGGAGAAAAGCCTTGGTGAGAGAGATAAAGAAGAACCCAAAGATCACTGTGGCTGAGCTTCAGAGATGCAGTCGGGAGATGGGAGAAAGTTGTAGAAAGTCAACCATCACTGGAGCCCTCCACCAGACGGGACTTTATGGCAGAGTGGCCCGACGGAAGCCTCCTCCTCAGTGCAAGACACATGAAAGCCCTCATGGAGTTTGCTAAAAAAACACCTGAAGGATTCCAAGATGGTGAGAAATAAGATTTTTTGGTCTGATGAGACCAAGATAGAACTTTTTTTCGCCTTAATTCTAAGCGGTACGTGTGGAGAAAACCAGGCACTGCTCATCACCTGTCCAATACAGTCCCAACAGTGAAGCATGGTGGTGGCAGCATCATGCTGTGGGGGTGTTTTTCAGCTGCAGGTTGCAATCGAGGGAAAGATGAATGCGGCCAAGTACAGGGATATCCTGGACGAAAACCTTCTCCAGAGTGCTCAGGACCTCAGACTGGGCCGAAGGTTTACCTTCCAACAAGACAATGACCCTAAGCACACAGCTAAAATAATGAAGGAGTGGCTTCACAACAACTCCGCGACCTTGAATGGCCCAGCCAGAGCCCTGACTTAAACCCAATTGAGCATCTCTGGAGAGACATAAAAATTACTGTACACCAATGTTTACCATCCAACCTGACAGAACTGGAGAGGATCTGCAAGGAGGAATGGCAGAGGATTCCCAAATCCAGGTGTGAAAAACTTGTTGCATCTTTCCCAAAAAGACTCATGGCTGTATTAGCTCAAAAGGGTGCTTCTACTAAATACTGAGCAAAGGGTCTGAATACTTAGGACCATGTGATATTTCAGTTTTTCTTTTTTAATAAATATGCAAAAAAGTCAACAATTCTGTGTTTTTCTGTCAATATGATGTGCTGTGTGTACATTAATGAGGAAAAAAAATGAACTTCAATGATTTTAGCAAATGGCTGCAATATAACAAAGAGTGAAAAATTTAAGGGGGCCTGAATATATTCCGTCCCCACTGTACATACATAAAACACACATACTGTATCCAATTGAGGGAGGAGACAGTTGTCTTATGGTCATCAACTTTACGGCACATTCAGGACCCTACCAATGTGCTGCTGGTAAAAGTTCTCAGGCATAACAGTATTGTTTACAACCATATTTCACCATTTGAGTACATTAGAGGTGAGAGCTGACCACGGGTAGTGCTTATTTCTGACTCCAATGCAGGAGGTCAATAAAGAGTCCTTTACATACCTAGTAGACTGCATCTGCCTCGTTGTTTCAGGATCTTCAAACATCTTTACAATGGGTTCTGTTTCAGCCTGCAGCTGTTTCAGCTGTGCAACAACTGTGGTTCTCTTCTCTTTGAGAGCTGCACAAAATCAGCAAACATAAAAGATGTTACAAATAATGGAAAATGGTAATACTTGCTAAATACTACAATTATGTACATTATAAACAAACAAACAAAAAAAAAAATACAAAAACCAGCAAAATTTCTGTAGGATTCTTACCCACGGTATAAAGAAAAAAATGCTGAGCAAAGTAGAGTGAAAGCCAGATTGACAAATCTGATTTGGCACAGGTAAACCAAGACCGCCACATCTCCAGGGAACTAACAATATCTTTTTATTGAATCAAAATAATCTGAGTTTCTCAAATCATTGGTTCCCCTTGGTTATTCCTTTAAGTTTATGGAAAGCTAAAGCACGAGTCTGTGCACTGTTTGGAGGTTTCTGTTTTTGCCGAGGAGTACGTTAATTTAACAGTGGAGACTCCGGCAGCGACGATTCAGCACTTGAAATTAAAAGGACTGTATGTTGGGCCACGGTGACACAGGGATATTACAGCATACGAGGGCCATGTTTATTCGCATAAGGATGCACAGGTGTTCATGCATCTCCCCCCGCAGGTAGTCCCATTCATATCAACTGAGACACAGCCGCTGCTCCTAGTTCAACATCCGTGTGGGTGCAAAACCCTGAAAGCACACTGTGTTTGGGGACACACACCTGCACCCACACAGATGTCAAATTGGGAGCAGCGGCAGTGTACCAGTTGATATGAATGGGACTACCTGAAGGGGAATGCCTGAACACCTGTGCATCCCCTTTGAGGTAAAGGTGGCCCCTCGCACAGGTGTATGCTATAGTACACCCATGTGAACGAGGCCATTGCTTGATCATATGATAGAGATGCCGCTCTGTCTGATTTTTTTTTTATTCTACAATACAAACTCAAACAGTGCAAAAGCATTGAAAACACTGACAATTTTACAGATTAGGGGAATGAAGTACAAGAGTTACATCATTAGTGAATATTCAATGGACAAAAAAAAAAAAAAATGGCGGACCCGGAGGAAGAGGGGAACAATATGGCACCAGCAGGGCTAGAGTGCAAAAGAAGAGCTTGGCCCACAACGCTGGAGGAGAGCAACCAAAACAAAATGTGCATATGCTAAACATATAGGAGAATGTATGCCTCAAAATGCTTAGGTCTCTACCAGATACCATCATCCTTTTAATAGTGATGTTGTTATAGCCAAGGGTTACCCCCTACTGAACCCGCAGCATAGGAAAAAAAAAAAAATTAGACTCTCTCGGTACCCAAAAAGTAGCACAAATTATGTAATAAAATAAAAACCTTAATTTATCCTATTCTGAGGGTTCAATAGGGGTAACCCTTGCCTTACTAACATTCTATACTATGCTATGCATAGTAACACATTATGGCAAATGCCGACCTCCTCTACCTGACTTTAATTCAACTTTAATGTAAACTATGCCATTCCTCTTTCTATACCAACTAAGAATTCAGAGGTTGCTATAAAAGCTCCTCATTGCTCCCTTCCATGTCACAGATCCCTGGCATTCCCTAGACAGAGACGCTGTAAATCAACTTTACTTACTTTCATTTTTTTCTTCATCTCAGTTTATCATTTTGTCTGGAATCTATATTCTATAGGACTGCCTTCCTAATTTTATCATGGGGGGACTAGGGTTATAGGAGGGATGGGTAAGGGTGGGTCAACTCCCATGGTGGGTTGCAGGCATACACTTATGTTTTGATAATATTACTTCCATTTTTTCAATAAAACTGCTTTGTAGCCTTAAGGAGGTACCTGCTTTATCCTTGTGGTGTTTATTTATTTTTTTACATGAGGCAGAAAAGCCTGTTCCCCATAAGCACTCCGAAGACAAGGACCCTTGCTATCTGTGTGAAAGCATTGGTCTCTGTGCAGAGTTCTAACACCCCCCCGCGCCAAGTCAGACCTACAGGTCTGCAACCAGCAAAGCTTACACTCCCCTACTGATTGGACACTGAATCAGCAGGTACATGACAAACCTCTACAGAAAGATCTCCAATTCCACACAGAGAGCAATTGTCCTCCTCAGCAGTGTGCTGGCGGGGGAGGGGCTTTTCTATTCAAATTAAAATAAAGGCTGTGAACACCTTTTGTTTTGATACACCTAAAATGAACTGAATATTCAATTGGGCTTTCAAATTCTCCCCCTTGGATTAGGACTGCGTGTTACCTCAGCATAACTTACCAAAAGGAATCTCCTTGTCTGGATACAAGTTCTTATACACATCCATTGCAAAGTCCACCATGTTGGTGTCACTGAGCAAGTCCAACTTGCCCATAAGGAGTTCTTTCTCATTGTAAATCTGCAAAGACAAAGCAAAATATGTAGGTGATGCAAAAGACAGATGGCAGTCACTAAAGGAGAAAACACAGGATTTTCATTTTGTTTAAATCAACAAGGATATGACTTCCAGAGGCATACTGCATTGTTCAATGACATGTGACAACACCTGAAAATAAACCAGCACTGAGAAGAATATGAATGAAGGCTATCATTGCTAACCATCTTCTTAAAATGCTCGTCGTCTGGCTGCCACTCACATCAACACTGAGTTACTGGACTGAAGAAAGTATGTAGCAAGTGGAGTCAGAAATACTGATCAGCATTCAGGGTCAGCGACTTACAAAACACTAAATCTATAAGATAAGCATAACATGCAAGCAACTAGTATTTTCATAAGGATAGGTCCACACTGGTAGACTTTCTCTAGCAGTACAGATTTTAAGGTAGAACTCCAGTTTTGTTGGAAGGGAAAACACAAAGTCCGCTCCATAACACCTCCTCACCCCAGCCAGCAGACCATAAAACCACAACACAGTCCCGGAGTGAGCATCCATCATAATGCTCACAATGGCAAGTGCTCATTGGTCAGTACAATCATGTGACTGTGTTGTAAAATGAGAAACGTATCTGAAGCTCTTTCTTCCAGTAAGGTGTCCTGGATGAAGAGCTTCTCAATGTGGACATGTGACCGCCCTGACCAAGGAGCACTTGTCACCGTGTGCATTATAATGAATACTCCATCCAGGGCTGTGTATTGTGCTGTACGGACCACTACACCAGTGTATACTGACTGCTATGTGCAGGGAGGTCTGGAGGGGTGGTCAGGATATTTGGTGTTTGTTCACCTTTTCATTAAAAAAGTGAAGGTCCCTATAAAGGCTTTATTCACACTTGTCCATCATGTGGACATGCAGAGCGCCTTTCATTCTTAAAGCGGTTGTATACCCTCAAGAAAAAAAAAAAAACCCTGTAAGGCAAAGGCAAAATGAGCTAGTATACACTGTATACTAGCTCATTATGAAATACTTACCTTAGAACGAGGTCCCCGTATCGCAGGCCTGTCCATGCCGAGGGAGCTGACAGTTTACCCTCAGTGTGTCCTCCGGGTTCGCGGCTCCAGCGGTGTGAGTGGCCGGAGCCGCGATGACGTCACTCCAACGCATGCGCGGGAATCCTCTTCCCGGCAATGTCCGGCAGCGTCTGCCGGACCTTTACCCGGGCATTCACAGCGCATGTGCCGCTGAAGTCAGCATGCAAAGTGAATATCTCCTAAACCGTACCGTCCTCGCCTTTCCGGTGTTGTAGGGGGGACGCGCCACTCGGGAGCCGGTGCATGTGCCTGACGGCCACAATTGCTCGCCACAGAGCAGGAACGTGGATCTGTGTGTGTAAACACACAGATTCACGTCCTGTCAGGGGAGAAGAGACAGATCGTGTGTTCCTAGTATATAGGAACACTGATCAGACTCCTTCCCTAGTCAGTCCCATCCCCCCACAGTTAGAATCACTCCCTAGGTAACACAGTTAACCCCTTGATCGCCCCCTGTTAACCCCTTCCCTGTCAGTGACATTTACACAATAATCAGTGCATATTTATAGCACCGATCACTGTAAAATTTGTCAACGGTCCCAAAAAAAGTGTCAAAAATGTCCGATCTGTCTGCCGCAATGTCGTACTCCCGACAAAAATAGCAGAATGCCCCCATTACTAGTAAAAAAAAAAAATATATATATAATAAAAACGCCATAAATCAATAACCCATTTTGTAGGAGCTATAACATTTGCACAATCCAATCAATATATACTTATTGCGATTTTTTTTTACCAAAAATATGTAGAAGAATACATTTCGGCCTAAACTGAGGAAAAAAACTGTGTTTGTTTTTTTTTTTAAATTGGGATATTTATTATAGCAAAAAATAGTGTTTTTTTTTCAAAATTATCGGTCTTTTTTTGTTAATAGCGCAAAAAATAAAAACTACAGAGGTGATCAGATACCAACAAATGAAAGCTCTATTTGTGGGGGGAAAAAAAATTATCAAATTCTGGTACAACGTCGCACGTACAGCGCTAAAAGCTCTAAATTGGCCTGGGCAGGAAGGGGGTGAAAATGCCCGGTATTGAAGTGGTTAAAGAGAAACTGAAGTTCCACTGTAAGAAAGAGCGAGCAGGCAAGCTTTGATTGCACAAGGAACATGCAATGTCTCTTCTGCAATAAACCGCCTCGCTGTCTTCTTTGGCACTGTAAACTGCGCTTACAGTGCTGTGCCTGTGTCCTGTTGATTTGTGCCCTCCGTCGAAAAGTGGCCGCGCGTGCGCAGAACGGAAGGGCATTCCAGCTGATTTTCCGATCAGCTGGCATGACGTCACCGAAGCGCATGCGCACATCGTAGGAGGCTTTTTTCGTCGGGAGATACCATTTCACGGGCACAATTGAATGCTATGCAAACAGCAGAGGGACACCGTATTTTTTCATATTGTGCCTCGCTGTTGTGGGGCAGGTTTACAGTGTGCTCAAGGTCCGGTTTTGTGTGTTTAACGGCGGGTTGCAACACAGACAAAACCCGCCCTTTAATGGTGAGGCTCAATCTGACAACTACGGTGTCCCTCCGCTCTTTGCGTAGCTTTCAATTTCAAAAGCCTCCTACGACGTAGGCATTCGCTACCGTGACGTCACGCCATCTGATTGGGAAATCAGCTGGAGTGCCCTTCCGTTTTGCGCATGCACTTTTCAATGGAGGGCACAAATCGACAGAACACGGGGACAACTGGCTCCTGTGTATGTGCAGGAGTGATGTCATCCTGTGCCAATAGAGAGGCCTGAAGACCAACACTCAGAAGATGAAGATATGAGATTGTTGTATGGGGGAGGATTCACCCTTTAGTTCTGCTTTATTGGCAGACCATATGCGGCAAGCAAGGCGTGTGGTCCTGTACATGAAAAACCCACAATTGAAAAAAAAATATATATTAATAATGTGCAAAGTGATTCCTGAGCTTCCTGGTGGTGTGAAGGACAACCCACTGAAAGTAATGGGATGCTCTATGTGAGAAGCACAACAACCCACATCACAGTATGATGGGGGCTATTGCCTTGAGAATATTGGACAAATCATTTTTTTTTATGCATGCTAATCTCATATTGAAAATTAATAGGTTGCTAGAGTTATGAAAATTCTCGTTAGATGATGTAATGTATTCTTTCGTTTGTTTAGAAAGAAACACAAGATCTCCCTCTTTCCCTCTCATAGAACGGCAATCTGACTTGTTTACATAGGCAGACCGCTGTTCTGCCTCTCTACAAATGTTCCCGGTGTACATTGCTTCTGCTGGACCCGCTGATTGGCTCCCCGTGTCCGATCCTAGCGGGAGCAAATCGCCGACGGTACGCGCGCCACAGTCCTTGTGCACTAAATCAGGTACGTGGTTTTGTACAGCCGGGCCGCGGTAAATATGCGGTAGGTGGTACGGAAGCAGTAAAAAAAAAATTAAAAATACTGCATTTCACTATATAAGCTCAGATTTCGCATAGACTTTAAAGGCAGAAGTGGAACTTCAGCTTTAAGCACTCCTCACCCCCTTACATGCCACATTTGGCATGTCATTTTTTTTGGGGGGGGGGGGGGGGGGGGGGGTTTTAGTGGGACTTCCTGTCCCGCTTCCTCTTCTCGGCCACCAGATATCTTCTGGGACACGTCACAGGTCCCAGAAGATTGCCTGGCCAATAGCTGAGCGCAGCCCGACTCGTGCATGCGCAGTGCACGCCCAGCTGTGAAGCCGTAGGCTGTCACGGCCAGGTGCCCACAGTTGCTATGGTGGAGAGGAGGGTGAGAGGAGCGAAGGCTTCGGGTGTCCGCATTGCTGGACCGTGGGACAGGTGAGTGTCTTTATTAAAAGTCACCAGCTACACTTTTTGTAGCTGCTGACTTTTAATAAACTAAAAAAAAAAAAAAAAAAAAAAAAAAAACGGGTGGAGCTCCACTTTAAGATCCTCTTGCTCACCTACAAGGCCGTTCATGGCTTGGCACACCATTATTTGTCTGAACTTTTTTTTTAAAATTACTACCCCCCTCCCCCGTAACCTCCGCTCCTCAAATTCTGTTTGTCCCCCCTACTCACCTACACTCTATGGCTGACAGAGCCTTCTCCTGCTATGTGCCAAAACTCCAGAATTCACTTCCAAAGAACATCAGAGAATCATCTTCTCTAAACTCATTCAAATCAAATCTAAAAACGTTTTTCTTTAGACAAGCTTTCACTTAAATTGTCCCTTTTTCCTTCACGTTATGCTGTGTATTTCTTGTGTCTTCCTTGTAAAGTGCTTTGAGAAGCCGCATTTAAAGGCGCTATATAAAATAGAGATTATTAGTTTACTGGTAAAAATTAGTGTGAAATGCAAGAGACTCCGGTGGGTGTAAAAAAGATGTTCGCTTGCCGCAGGCGAGATTGGGTGTACCAAGATGGCCGCAACAGAACATCACTTCGGTTGCTCTTTCTGATAGAACACCGGCTGCACCGTTGGATTGTTTTTCGGGTGAGTGCAAGGGTGGAGGGATGTGTGCGTGGTTGGGGGGGGGGGGGGGTGTCCCCTGCTGGCGCTTCTGAAAGCGATCCATTGGCTCCTGAGCTGCTCAGAACGCTATCATGAGAAGAAAAAAAAAAACACAATAGCGGGGATATGGAAAATCATTTCAGACAGAACACCAATAAACTACTTCAAAGCTGCAACCTGTGTGTATATATACGTGTTGCGGTTGGCAAGTGGTTAAAGCAGAGATCCACCAAAAAAATGGAACTTCCGCTTTAAGTGATGGTAGGGCTAGGGGGAAAAAAGAAAAAAATCGATTTAAATCTTGAATCAAGTTGAGAGGTCAAATCGATTCAAAATTTAGATTTTTTTTTTTGGACACCGCGCCAGTCCTCAGGAGCAGGAGTTTTTAGGCGAAGCCGCGGCGTGTCAAAAAAAACTTGGATTTGAATCGTTAATGGAGTTTAAGAAAAATCGCAGATTTTTTTTTTTTTTTTTTTAGAAAATCCCCCAGCCCTAAGTGATGGTGACCCCCCTGACATTCCACATTTGGCATGTTTTTTTTTTGGGGGGGGGGGGGGGGGGGGCAGATACTCTTTTTCAGAAGGTCCCAGCTCCCACTTCCTCCCAGCGCACCGCAAGGGAGATCTCCTCTCCCCCCTCTTGGCAATCATCTGGGACACGTCACAGGTCTCAGATGATTGCCTGGCCAGTCACGGCTCGCGCATGCGAAGCCACAGCCGGGCGCCCACAGTTACAGTGCCAGCGCCGCAGAGAGGAGGGGAGCGAGGCTTCCTTCCCCCACATGGCTGGACCCCGGGACGGGTAAGTGTCCGATTATTAAAAGTCAGCAGCTGCAGTATTTGTAGCTGCTAATTTTTTTTTTTTTTTTTTTTAGCAGAACTCCGCTTT
This sequence comes from Aquarana catesbeiana, assembly GCF_042186555.1. Classification (NCBI taxonomy): domain Eukaryota; kingdom Metazoa; phylum Chordata; class Amphibia; order Anura; family Ranidae; genus Aquarana; species Aquarana catesbeiana. The sequence goes on from NC_133328.1 coordinate 588,959,514, forward strand.
AACATGGCGGTAATCTGCGCTGGCGATGGACGGGGTGATCACATCCTTCAGTGATGACGCTGAGCTCCCGCGGTACAAGATCTCCAACATGGTGCTATCAGGGGGGCGGGGGGGGACGACAAGCCCACTGAATGCGATGCGGAGGGCCGCAATACCTGCAGCTGCTGTGCGTTTATTCTGCAAAAATGGGGCGAGACGGCGTCCCCTCACCCACTGTGGATTCACCTCTAAAAATCAAAACGCTTTTCAGAGGAGCGGAGAGTTTAGCCGCACACCCAGCCTGATGGTCCTCTGGAGACTCAGCACAGGACACACACCATGAGATGATAGGCCTGCACAATGACCTGTCTGTGGTGCCATAACCGCCTCTGTACAGCACTGCTCCCAGCCAATCACAGGACCCCAATAATGATAAACCCCCCGGCTGTACTCCTCTCCAGGGCCCAACATGGCGCCGCTTCTCATCCATACGGGAGACTCAGCCTGCAGGCCGCGGCCTCCCTCCCCTCCTCTCCATATATCCCCCTATCCCTCTCCTATCACTCACCTCTTTCACCGAAAGGAATTCGAGCAGCGGGAAGACCAGGTGCCGGTCCAGAAAGTGAGCGATCCTGGTGGTGAGATCGTAGTCCGCCATGGTGGCCGCCGGCGGCGTGAAGGGAAGAGGGATTCAAAGGCGGTAAAACTTTATTACACTGACACTGTAGAAGCCAGCGTGCGGAGGGAAGAACAAAACAGGCGTGGCTAAGCGATCGCCGCTAGAGGGGGCGTGGGAGTCATTAGCGAGCACTAGAGGATAAACCCCTTAGACACTAAGTGTCTTACTACCCTCCGGGAGCCATATTGGAGTCACATCACTCAGACTCGGCAAGAGTGTTAGATCCCACTGATGAGGAATCCTTATTTATACACATTTATGTATTGATACACATTTATTTATTTATACACATTTATTTATTGATACACATTTATTTATTTATACACATTTATTTATTGATACACATTTATTTATTTATACACATTTATTTATTGATACACATTGAAGTGTACATATTGACAAAACAATTATTTTTTAATTATATTGTGTAAAGGAAATTTGTAAGTTCTGTATATAATTGTATTGTATTTTGTATGTATTGCACACTGCCCTCACTGTGCACACAGCACTAATAATGTTTTCATTACATGTTTGAATACTTCAGAGTCCTGATTAGAATTAGTCTGCCTATGTTACGCCAATTGTTACCATAAACGTACAATTGTAATATTAATGTGATACCTACGTAATCATGTGTATAAAAACCTTCAATTTCGTCATAATAAAGCAGAACAGTTATTTGGAAAGATGCTGAGCGTATCTTTGTGTCTGTTCAATTACTGCAGTAGTTATTATTAATTTGGAACCACTAATCAATATGAGGATAGGAGTTGCCTATCTATAAAATCCCATGTCAATTGTATAGAATATATAGGAATTAACCACTTAAAGAGGAAGTAAACCCTGATGGGTTTTACTTCCTCTTTGTCTCCCTACAAAGGTAAAGCATAATGGGCTACTATTCAGCGCATAGTAGCCCATTATGTGTCACTTACCTGAAGCCGGAGCATCCAATGTCACCGCTGTCCCCTCTTCCACGAAGCATCCATCTTCCTTCCAGGTATCGCGGCTCCGGCGCTGTGATGTCACTCCCGCGTATGCGCGCAGGAGCCGCCAGTCACGGCACGATCTTCTTTAGAAACGGTACGCTCGCCATTTCTAAAGGAGTCTAAAGTGTGCCTGCGGCACATGCGCCGTTGACATCGGCAATCCCCTTTTTTGTAAATATCTCCTAAACCGTGGAGGTTTGGGAGATATTTTGAGCACCTACAGGTAAGCCTTAATCTAGGCTTACCTGTAGGTAAAAGTGGTTGTAACAGGTTTACAACCACTTTAAGCACTTTAGCCCCGGAAGGATTTGCCCCCTTCCTGACCAGAGCACTTTTTACAATTTGGCACTGCGCTGCTTTAACTGGTACTTGCGCGGTCATGCAATGTTGTACCAAAACGAAATTTACGTCCTTTTTTTTCCCCACAAATAGAGATTTCTTTTAGTGGTATTTGATCACCTCTGACATTTTTATTTTTTGCAATATATAAACAAAAAAAGACCAAACATTTGGGAAAAAAAATACATAAACTTAATTTTAGTCATACATTTAGGCCAAAAAGCATTCAGACACATGTCTTGGGTTAAAAAAAATGTCAATAATATTTACTGGTTTGCGGAAAAGTTATAGCGTTTACAAACTAGGGTACATTTTCTGGAATTTACACAGCTTTTAGTTTATGGCTGCCTACCTCATTTCTTGAGGTACTAAAATGGCAGGGCAGTACAAAACCCCCCTCCCAAATGACCCCATTTTGGAAAGTTGACACCCCAAGGAAATTGCTGAGAGTCATGTTGAGCCCATTGAATACTTCATTTTTTTGTCCCAAGTGATTGAAAAAATGACAAAAAAATAAAATTTACACAAACTTGTCACTAAATGATATATTGCTCAAACATGCCATGGTTATATGTGAAATTACACCCCAAAATACATTCTGCTGCTTCTCCTGAGTACGGGGATACCACATGTGTGGGACTTTTTGGCAGTTTAGCCGCGTACAGGACCCCGAAAACCAATCACCGCCTTCAAACTTTCTAAGGGTGTAAATTCTTGATTTCACTCCTCACTACCTATCACAGTTTCGGAGGCCATGAAATGCCCAGATAGCACAAAAGCCCCCCCAAATGACCCCATTTTGGAAAGTAGACATCCAAAGCTATTTGCTGAGAGGCATGTTGAGTCCATGGAATATTTTATATTTTGCCACAAATTTCAGGAAAATTACAATAATTTTATTTTATTTTTTTTTTCACAAAGTTGTCACTAAATGATAATATTGCTCACACAGGCCATGGGCATATGCGAAATTACACCCCAAAATACATTCTGCTGCTTCTCCTGAGTACGAGGATACCACATGTGAGGGACTTTTTGGCACTCTAACCGCATACAGGACCTCAAAAACCTATCGCCGCCTTGGTGATTGGCAATTGTAATTTTCCCAAAACTTCTGGCAAAATTTAAAATATTCTATGGACACAACATGCCTCACAGAAAATAGCTTGGGGTGTCTACTTTTCAAAATGGGGTCATTTGGGGGGGGGGGGGGTTGTGCTATCTGGGCATTTCATGGCCTCCGAAACTGTGATAGGTAGTGAGGAGTGAAATCAAACATTTACGCCCTTAGAAAGCCTGAAGGCGGTGCTTGGTCTTCGGGGTCCTGTACACGGCTAGACCACCAAAAACTCTCACACATGTGGTACTCAGGAGAAGCAGCAGAATGTATTTTGGGGTGTAATTTCACATATGCCTATGCCATTTTTGAGCAATATATCATTATCAAACAAAAAAAAAACAAAAAAAAACGTATTGTAATTTTTTCCGAAACTTGTGGCAAAATATAAAATGTTCCATGGACTCAACATGCCTATCAGCAAATAGCTTGGGGTGTCTACTTTCCACAAAGGGGTAATTTGGGGGGGGGGACCTGTCCTGGTATTTTATGCACAACATAAGAAGCTTATGCCACACATCACCCATTCTTCTAACCACTTAGAAGACAAAGCCCTTTCTGACACTTTTTGTTTACATGAAAAAATATTTTTCTTTTGCTAGAAATTACTTTGAACCCCCAAACATTATATATTTTTTTAAAGCAAAGGCCCTACAAAATAAAATCGTGAGTGTTGCACAAAGTATTTGCACACCGATTTTTCAAACGCAATTTTTTTGAAAAAAAAAACACTTTTTTGAATTTTAATGCACTAAAACACACTATATTGCCCAAATGTTTGCTAAAATATAAAAGATGATCTTATGCCAAGTACATAAATACCAAACAGGACATGCTTTAAAATTGCACACAACCGTGCAGCAGCGACAAACTACATACATTTTTAAAAGCCTTTAGAAGCCTTTGCAGGTTACCGCTTTAGATTTACAGAGGAGGTCTACTGCTAAAATTACTACCCTCAATCTGACCTTCGTGGTGATAACTCACATTCTTGCGTTCCCCATTAAGCGAGAGCACGGGGGGCAGGTGTGCTTTTTTTTAATATTATTTTTTTTTTTTTTTTACAATGTCCCTTTCATTTTTTTTTTAATATGTTTATTGTTATCACAGGGAATGTAAATATCCCTTATGATAACAATAGGTAGTGACAGGTACTCTTTTTTTTTTAAAAGTGGGGTCTATTAGACTCTAGATCTCACCTCTGCCCTCAAAGCATCTGACCACACCAAGATCGGTGTGATAAGATGCTCTCTCAATTTCCCAATGGCACTGTTTATATCCGGCGAAACCGAAGTCATTAAATGCTCATAGCTTCTGGGTTCTTAGGGCATAGAGATGATTGGAGCCGTTCTGGTCTCCGATCAGCTCTATGGTCAGCTGGCGGAACCACCGCCTGCATTCTCAGATTCCCCGTTGGGACAGGAGAGCCCGAGAAAACTATGGAAGATGGCGGGGGGATGTTCCCTCCTACTGTTTGTAAAAGCAGTCTAGCGGCTAATTAGCCGCTAGAATTGCTTTTACATGAAAGCCGACTGCTTTCTCATACCAAGATGATACCTAAACCTGCAGGCATCATTCTGGTATAACCACTCAAAGTCCAGGAACATACCAGTACATTGCTGGTCCTTGTTGGACATATATTGTAATGTTCTTTTTTTCATGCAGCCTGTGGGCTGAACAAAAAAAAGAGATTGATCGGTGGGTATGCCCACCATTAGAATACCGCCCTGCATCCACCAACTTCTAATGATGGGCATACATGCACCCTTTTTTTTTAAACTGTGGTGGTGAAATCACCTCCTTCAGCGCTGGAATCGCTGATTTACGTATCATGAGAGCAATCCCTGTTACTGTCAAGATAAATAAATCAGTGCTGCAGCTGAATGGTGTACCTGAAAAGCAAACAATGGTAACAATAAAACATTAACTCAACAAAACAACTTATTTTTTTATTGCAATCTGTGCCTAAAAAATATATGCTAAAGCATTGGGGCAATCCGCCCCTAATTTTAGGAGCAAATCGCCCCTCCACCCCTGCTCCCATGCTTCGGCATATATGTTTTTTTTAACTGTGGTGGTAAATTCACCACCTACACCGATGAAGTCGCTGTTGTTGTCAAAATATAAAAATCAGTGCTACAGCTGAATGGCGTTCCTACAAACAAAATAATGGTTAACAATAAAACACAGTAAACAGTAAAGTATAAAAGAATTACATACCTGCAAAGTAAACATGATACAACATAGTAACACTAAAACATTGCAGTTTTAAAATAGAGCCGAACAATAGAGAAAGAACAATAGAGAGAGAGGAACAATAAAACAACAACTATTTTTTGGCTTTTTTATTTTATAATGTTTTTATTTTTTTTTACTTTTTGTTTATTTCTTTGACACTTTTATTTGTAACTGTAACTGTAAAGGTTCCAGATTCGGGTTTCTAAAAATGCGATGGCATCTTTGGAGACTCTGTGAAAGTGTGCTCTATGACTGTGCAGTGCTGTACCCTACGCTAATACTCCACTAGTGTGTGGTAGCGTTGGAAACATTCACCGATGCAGAGACCAGGTTAGTTAGGACAGGAGGCACAATAAAAGAGAGTGTCACGCCTGTATCCGCGTTTCCTACAGACACGACATCTTTTTTAGGGTGTTCTTTGGCCTGAGGTACCACGGAGGACTTCTGAGAAGTGCCTCTCATGCACCCGGGTCATTGCATTTGCATTGGGAAGTTGGGCCACAGCACCGTCTGGAAACAGAAGGGCTGTGATGATCTCTTCCTGGAATTTAAGGAAGGATCCAGTTCGCCCTTGTATAGCATATAAGTGTTCAGCAGAGCCAATTGAAAAAAGGTATACAGACACTTTTTTGTACCAGCATCTGGCCTTACGGGCAATTAGGTACGGCGCCATCAACTGGTCATTGAGGTCCACCCCTCCCATATTAAGGATATATTCGTGGACACAGAGGGGCTTCTCAACAACACCAGTTGCCGTTTGAATTTGGACCGTCGTATCTGTGTGAAGGGAGGACAAAACGAAAACATTACGATTATCCCTCCACTTCACTGCGAGCAAATTATTACACTTCAAGCAGGCTCTCTCCCTCAGCCTAAGTCGAGATTCTACAAGCCGCTGGGGTAAGCCCCGACAATTAGATCGCATGGTGCCACATGCGCCAAATCCATGATCAAACAAGTGAATAAAGAGTGTCATGCTCATGTAATAATTGTCCACATACAAGTGGTACCCCTTTCCGAATAAGGCTGACACCAAGTCCCGCACAAACTTTTACCCTTTAAAACCTCCATAGGCGATGTTTAAAAACAGAGGAGGTCTAGGGCTAGAATTATTCCCCTGTTCTATTAAACCAAAAAAGCAAAAAAAAAAAAAAACACATTTTGCATTTAAAAAAGTCCCTGACCCTTTGCAAAAACGCAGAGGCACAAAAATGCATTGATATAACCACTCTAACTTAACAAGTCAATTGCCTCATTCAAAGGCCCACATTCCTTTCTTGTTTACCTGAATCAGGGATGGAGGTACATTCATTGTGCCTCATTTAAATTCCCAAAACTCCCCCCTTTCATTTGTAAATATCTCCTAAAAGGTGCACGTTTAGGAGATATTTACAGTACCTATAGGGCCGCCTTTCTAGACTTACCTATAGGTACAAATGTCTCAGGTAGCTTTACAACCTCTTTAAAGAACTTAACTATAGGCAAATAGAACTATAAACTTTTTTTTTTATTATTTTGGATAGAGTAAGGCACAATTCACACCAATGTGTTTTTTTATGCTTTTTTCAGAAATGCAGGCCATTTTTTTAACATGGGTTCCTATGGAACACGTTCGTACCAATGCATTTTTGTGCCTCTGCGTTTTTGCAAAGGGTCAGGGACTTTTTTAAATGCAAAACAGTGTTTTGCATTTAAAAAAGCATGTAGTGCATTCTTACGGTGATTGTGCCACATTTTGCGCTTTTAAATCTGCCCAACAACAAATTTTCCACCAAAAAAAGCATAAAAAAACGCAAATCGTGGTAAAAAAAAAAGCGTGAAGCACAGCAAAAAGCACTGCAGAAACGCTCAAAAGCATAGAAGTGAATCAAGGAGGGTTAGAACCCCTGTCATATTTTATATTGCCCTCTGTGTCTCATTTCAGAGATTTCTCTTCATTCCCTGTCCCATAGCTAAACGGAAAGTGACAGGAAATCCCTTCAAATTAATAAAATCTCTAACTAGTGTACTCAGTGTAAGATTTCCCCTTTATTACTTTTCTGGGGAGGAGACAAAATTTGGGTTTTACTTTTACTTTCAATGATAATGGTAAACAGGACATATAGAAAGGGTTATTCTCCAAAACTAAAAAAAAAAGTTTGCCTTTAGTTATACTTAGAGGCAGGGCTGATCCTGGGCTTGTGCGTGGGGTGCACCGCACCGAGGTGCCACAGAGGTGGGGGCGCCAAAGAGCCAGAGTGCTCCCCTCCCTCCTCCTCTCCTTGGCCTTGTCTGTGTCACACACACAGTGGCATACCTCCCAACTTTCTGAGATGGGAATGAGGGACACCTATCAGCAAAAGTATGCAGGCATAGGACACACCCCCTGCCACACCCCCTTAAAGGAGAATTGTACAATAAGATCAAGATTGGGTAAACCCACAAGTGCTTTTTATACCACTACTATTCCTTTATATTGGCTTTTGAAATTTACAAATGCAGCAATTTAGAAATCAGATGAAAGGTTTAGCACTGGAAAACATTTTTTGATAGATAAAAAGTGCATTTTATCTACAACTATATGGATCAGACCAAAATGAGGGACAAATGAGGAGCAATGAGGGACAGAGGGACATTGTTCCAAATCAGGGACAGTCCCTCAAAATCCGAGACAGTTGGGTGCTATGCAGTGGCATCGCTACGGGAGAGCATGTTTATTCCTTGCCCCCCCCGCTTGTGCCCCCCACTGGGGGCTGGGGGGTCACATGCGGCAGCACGCAGAGGCTGGGAGCTTTCTCTGTTGCCTGTGTCCTCTCCCACACATGCTTCTGCAGCCCAGCGCGCATAGTACAGGAGAGAATAGAGAGAACCGAGCAGAGGAATGAGCCGCCCGTCGCCCACCTAGGCACAGATGAGCGAGAGATGAGCTCCCTCGGAGGCTGTGCCCGCCCTGGATCCAGGATCCTGCTGCTACCCATCGGGCGCCTCCAATCAGGGTGGGAGATCTTGGCGGACCTAACAGGAGGAGAGGACTCGGGAGGCAGGAGATCAGGCCACCAGCTGACTGCCAGGAGGAGAGGTGAGTGAGCCATCACACAGAGGCTGAGCAAAGTCCTTAGTGGGGTGACTGGGGTTGACATTTGTGAAAAGGGGGTATTTGTGAAGTGGGGGGGTGATTTTTGAAGTGGGGGGTCTTTGTGAAGGGGGGTATTTGTGAAGTGTAGGGGGTAATGTTGGGGGTTAATGTGCGTCCGCTGAGACCAGTGATGGGGGTTAATAGTGCGTCTGCTGAGACCAGTGATGGGGGTTAATAGTGTGTCCGCTGAGACCAGTGATGGGGTTAATAGTGTGTCCGCTGAGACCAGTGATGGGGGTTAATAGTGCGTCTGCTGAGACCAGTGATGGGGGTTAATAATGCGTCCGCTAAGACCAGTGCTGGGGGTTAATAGTGCATCCGCTGAGACCAGTGATGGGGGTTAATAATGCGTCCGCTGAGACCAGTAATGGGGGTTAATAGTACATCAGCTGAGACCAGTGTTGGGGGTTAATTGTATGTCCGCTGAGACCAGTGCTGGGGTTTAATAGTGTGTCTGCTGAGACCAGTGTTGGGGGTTAATTGTACATCCGCTGAGACCAGTGCTGGGGGTTAATAGTGCGTCCGCTGAGACCAGTGATGGGGGTTAATAATTCGTCCGCTGAGACCAGTAATGGGGGTTAATAGTACATCAGCTGAGACCAGTGTTGGGGGTTAATTGAACGTCCGCTGAGACCAGTGCTGGGGTTTAATAGTGCGTCTGCTGAGACCAGTGTTGGGGGTTAATTGTACATCCACTGACGCCAGTGCTGGGGGTTAATAGTGCGTCCTCTGACACCAGCGTTGGGGATTAATAGTGCGTCCTCTGACACCAGCGTTGGGGATTAATAGTGTGTCCACTGACACCAAAGCTGGGGGTTGATAATACATCTGCTGAGACCAGTACTGGGGGTTGATAATACATCCGCTGAGACCAGTGCTGGGGGTTAATAGTGCGTCTGCTGAGACCAGTGTTGGGGATTAATAGTGTGTCCACTGACACCAATGCTGGGGGTTGATAATACATCTGCTGAGGCCAGTGCTGGGGGTTAATAGTGTGTCCGCTGAGACCAGTGCTGGGGGTTAATAATCCATCCACTGACACCAGTGCTGGGGGTTAATAATGCATCCACTGACACCAGGGCTGGAGGTTAATAGTGCATCCGCCTGAGACCAGTGCTGAGGGTTAATAGTGTGTCCGCTGAGACCAGTGTTGGAGGTTAATAATGCATCCACTGACACCAGTGCTGGGGGTTGATAATACATCCGCTGAGACCAGTGCTGGGGGTTAATAATGCATCCACTGACACCAGTGATGGGGGTTAATAATGCGTCCATTGACACCAGTGCTGGGGGTTAATAGTGTGTCCACTGACACCAGGGCTGGGGGTTAATAGTGCATCCGCTGAGACCAGTGTTGGGAGTTAATAGTGTGTCCGCTGAGACCAGTGCGAAAATTATTAGTGCCCCCCCCAGTTTTGACTGTGGTATCTTATGTGTTCCCCCCCCCCTATATATTGTTCCTAGAGTCTCCACTGCACACACACCACGCAAGCTTTGGTCTGAAATGCCCGACAGCGCTGTAACAAAGTCCCGCCTCCTAGACAGGCTGCTGTGAGATAGACAAAACACTGATCCAATGCAGTGAAATTGAATTAGTGTGACGTGTATCATAGGAGCCGAGAGCCGGTCTAGGAGGCAGGACTTTGTTACAGTGGCTGCCCGGGAGATTCAAATCCAAGCTCCGTGACAGCAGGAGATCGTCGCCGCTCTGTGTGAGTCAGGGGCACTGGTAGGATGAAATTGGTGGGCACTGATGAGCTGCATTTGATGGGCACTGATAAGCTGCATTTGGCGGGCACTGGTAGGCTGCAATTGGTGAGCACTGGTAGGCTGCTATTGGCGGGCACTGGTAGGCTGCTATTGGTGGGCATTGTCAGGCTGCATTTGGTGGGAACTGATGGCGCTGCATTTGAGGGGCACTGGTAGGCTGCATTTGATGCATTGATCTCTCGTATCATTTCCACAGTCTCTGACCATTCCTTTTATCATGTCATCAGTCTCTGACCATCTCTTGTTGTATGTCTGCAGTCTCTGACCATCTCCTGTACTATGTCTGCAGTATGTCTGGGGGCTCTTTTTAACAGACTCTCTAACAGAAGCCCCCTCTGTGTGCATCAGAGAGACCCCCATCCAGGTCCCATTAGTGTACTCTCTTCCTGTATTTTCTTTATTGTTAAAAGATCATGGGAGGATCCCAGGGTAACGAAGACTTAGCATCTCTGTGTTTGAGTCGTTGCCATAGAAACATTTGTAAAGGGGAGGGGTTAGTAAGATGACCATGCCCATGTGGGGGGGCGCCAGAAATATTTCTGCACACAGGCGTCTGTGACCCTAGGATTGGCCCTGCTTAGAGGTGGGTCTGAGGTGCAGAGCTGGGATTGGGGTACAGAGGTGAGTAGAGAGAGGGGGTCCAATGTTGGGCAGGGCAGGGAAGGGTTGGAGTGCAGAGGTTAGCAGAGAGAGTGTGGTGCAACAGTGAGCAGAGAGGGGAGCAAAGGTTAGGAGAGAAGGAAGAGTTATGGTGTAGAGGTTAGCTGAGAGAGGTTAGGTTCAGAGGTTAGAAGAGAGGGTTGTTGGGATGTAGGGGTCAGCAAAGGGTGATTGGAGTGTAAAGGTAAGAAGAGGGGGAGTAAAATGCAGACATGAGCACAAACAGGGGTTTGGGGTGCAACTTCTCCCCCAGAAATGGAGTACCGGGAGGATGGGCAGTGTACACAGAGAGGAGGCAGTGTGTACAGATACAGGGTAGTGTAAAAAGGGAGTGGGAGCAATTATTCCACGCCAAAAATTTTGCATAATTTAATCACACCCACTTTTGCTGGGGCATGCTACATTCATGCCAACGGTTTCTGTCTTCCTAATGTGTCCTTCATTCTCAAGTCCAAAAGTTGGGAGGTATGTTATTCTTAAATGATGAAATATGTCTAGTCCAACATTTCTAGTTGATGTCTTTCAGGGTCACCAGATTATCGACAAAAAAGAGTGCAGTATAGCAATTCCTTGATGAAGAACTCAAGTATTTAGCAGATAGTCTTTGTTTAAATGTCAGTTTTGAACAGGGTGAGCCTTTAATAATAGTGCATATGATTTTTTTGCGCTGCTTTCATGTAAAATAAATTAATTTATTGGCTATGACTGACTACCTCTGAGGACTTGGAGAGTAGGATTGGGCTTTAAAACAAACCAATTTGTCTATTTGAGGCAAAGCAAAAGAATCACTTTTTTTTTTCTGTTAACCAGTGGGTTGCACGAAAAAACTCAAACGATTCCCCAGTCCACACACTCGATGTGGATGCGGGACTTCTCACCCCCCCCCCGAGTCAGTGTATTCTGTAGTCTTCAGTGCTGATCAAATGGAAATTTTCCAACAGGGCGATTGAACAGAAGTTGATCGGTAGATCGCCTTCTGTTCACCCACAATGCCCACACATGGATCAAAGTTCAACGGGTCCCTGCTGAACCGGCCAAATTTCAATCCATGTATGGGCAGCTTTAAAGTGAACCTGTTGCTTTGATAAAAGCATATGTTTACATAAAGAAAATTGGAGACACTTTTAGACCTTAGCACAATCACAATGTTAGCTGGACAGAATTAGCAGTTTACTGGTTGGCCTTTAAAATGCTCATTTGGAAAACTAAAGGTCGGTAACACTGAAAATCTCACCCTGCATGAACAATGAAAATGTTAATAGAAGGGGATCCTCCAAAGCTCCTGTCTTTTGAAAACCAAAATGTTCTTTTTTTTTCAGGCCAGTTTAACCACTTCAGCCCCGGAAGGATTTACCCCCTTCCTGACCAGAGCACTTTTTGCGATTCGGCACTGCTTCGCTTTAACTGACAATTGTGCGGTTGTGCGTCATGGCTCCAAAACAAACTTGACGTCCTTTTTTTCCCACAAATAGAGCTTTCTTTTGGTGGTATTTGATCACCTCTGCGATTTTTATTTTGCGCTATAAACAAAATAAGAGCGGCAATTTTGAAAAAATTGCATTATTTTTAACTTTTTGCTATAATAAATATCCCCAAAAAATATATAAAAAAACATTTTTTCCCTCAGTTTAGGCCGATACGTATTCTTCTACATATTTTTGGTAAAAAAAATCGCAATAAGCGTTTATTGATTGGTTTGCGCAAAAGTTATAGCGTTTACAAAATAGGGGATAGTTTTATGGCATTTTTATGAATAATTTTTTTTTACTAGTAATGGCGGCGATCAGCGATTTCTATCGGAACTGCGACATTATGGCGGACACATCAGACATTTTTGACACATTTTTGGGACCATTGCCATTTATACAGCAATCAGTGCTATAAAAATGCACTGATACCTGTGTAAATGACACTGGCAGTGAAGGGGTTAACCGCTAAGGGGCGGGGAGGGGTTAAATGTGTCCTAGGGGAGTGATTCTAACTGTAGGGGGGATGGGCTGTGTGTGTCACTACACTGATCTCTGCTCCCGATGACAGGGAGCAGAGAACAGTGACACTGTCACTAGGCAGAACGGGGAGATGCTGTTTACGGCATCTCCCCATTCGTCATCTCCGTGAGGCGATCGCGGGTATCCCCGCAGCGTTCTAGTCTGCGGGACCCGCAACCCCACACGGCGGCACACACGGCAGCAAATTCAAAGTAACGTACAGGTACGTTACTTTGCGCAGCCGTGCCATTCTGCCGACGTATATCTACAGGAGCCGGTCGGGGACCAGTTAACTGACTGCTGATGAGAGTTCACTTGGCTTTTATCAAGTGGCAATCAAAAAGATAGCACGGGATTCTCTTTGTTTAAGGCTCCATTCACACTTATACAACCCCAAAGTTGCACTGACTTTGGAGTGCAAATTTGGAGTAACTTTGATGCAACTTTGGATGGGTTTAACTTGGATAACACTTTGGCTTTGACCAGTGAAAATGGATAACTGTTGCACAACTGTTGCACTGTATAACATTCAGGTATGACTTTCATGCAATTTTTGAGGGTTAACTTTGAAGTCTGTGACCCTCAAGTTTCATTAAAGTTGGACCAAAGTAGTACATGAACTACTTTGAAGTCGCTGCAACTTTAAGTCACACATATATGAATGATTATCATTGGAAACCAGGGGGCATGACTTTGATGTCCAAAGTGACAAGACGCACAAGTATATCAAACCCGAGAACAAAAATGTAATATATTTCAGCTTACCATTCCTTAAATGTGGTGGCTGCATTCGTTTTCTATGGGCGGCATTCACAGAATGCCAAGTATTTTTCTCAATGGATGTGTAGCACCCTGGTAGTAGGCAGGGTTGTTAACAAATTAAGCTTGCTAGGTGGTAACTAGCCTGACTGATTGATAGGGGATTCACTGGCTTTTCCCTAACTCTGGATTGATGCACCACTCTCTTCTGTCACTATTTGGCATCATTGCCTGTGGCATTAGTATGACTAGGGCATAGTGAATTCAGATTAGGAGTGGATGGGTTGTCTCAGCGAATTGGCAGGGGTTTCTTTAGTCCCTTGGCCTGCTTGGAGAGCCTGTTTGTTTGGGAGGAGTCAGGTGATCGGGGTTCTGTGCCACCCGGACGGCTGTCTGGGTGGACGTGTGTCACAAGGCTCCGGGTTGCTAGGCCAGAATCCTGAGGCCTATCCCGGGAGCATCTGGCTGCTAGGCTGTCTGGGGCCTATCCAGGTTTGAGAGAAGCAGCGCGGGGTTGGGTCTTTCGGCTGGAAGCCCAACCAAGTTGCAGAGGTTCCACCGGACGGGGAACTGCATCGTTGCCAGCTGTGACAGAGAAGCAGTTGCCACATGGGATGACCACTCCTGTTACCAGAAGCAAGTGAGGATCAAGGTCAGACATAAAGGAGACACAGTTGCCATTAAGGGACAATCACTCTGGTTATCAGAGGCCAGTTATAGAAGTCTGAAGAAGTACCAGAGCAACCTTATTCACTAGCCGGGAACGGTGAAGAAGTGAGAAAGCTTCAGCAGAATGCCAAGCCAGGGACCCAGTGGGTTAGCAAGGGGTGTCGCTTGAGGGGAATACAGCGGGTTAGCTGTGGAAGAGCTCAGGGAATCCAGTGATGACTGGGATCTTGAAGTCTAGTGAGAGACCGGGCACTCAGTGAGTGAAGATCTACAGTAAGATACTGTGAGATGTGAGAAAAGATCTATAACGGGTTACTGTGAGTTATGTGTATGGATCTCTATCGACTGTTCAATGTTCAGTTGCCATAGGAGACAGCAGGTCTACAAATAGAGTTGCTGCATCCAGCTTAAAGGCCCTCTACCTGTATAGATGTCTGCCTATCTTTGTCTCCTAGTCTGACAATTGCTATTGCATCTGCCTAAGGGTGTCCTCACCCTAAACCCTCTCTCCCTCAGTTCTTGTTAAGAAACAATAAATCTCTTTTGTTCGCATCCAAAAAGTGACAGGCGCCCATGTTTTCAACTTGCATTACACCCACCATGCCTAGTAACCCATACTGTGAAGAAGGATGTCAGCTCTCCCTAACTTTAGAGGTCGGGGATGCTGCTCCTGATGCAAGACATTCTCTGATTGGGCAAAGTAGAGAATCAGAAGTCGCAACATCACAATCTCCACCTTGTCCAATCTGAGAGCACTTTGCATTCAGTGTTTGCTATGCAGCAGGTTAGCTGTTTGGCATTGAAAATGGAAGACAGCGGTGTTCTCTGAAGAAGCTTTGTCTATATTAACACTTTTAAAAAGATCTTCAAACTGCAAGTTGAAAAGTGAAGTGTACAAACTGAAATTAAAGGAGACGTAGGGCTCTCTTGGCCATACTTCTGTGGGTCATAGGAGTGCACTAAAACCCGCTGCCGGCTGAGGTCACAGAGTCGTTCCAGGCTCTGCAGGGATCCCGACAATAATGTCGGGATCCGCCCAGATGCATGCCCGGCAGCTTGCTTAGGCTCTCAGTTGAGAGCCTGAGCCAGCCGCTCCCACCCCCTCCACCCAGCTCTCCCATGAGTGCTAGAAGGGCAGAGCAGAGAGCTGATCAACTGTCTTTGATTGCTCAGTTCTCGGTGTTGGAGCTGTCAGGGGATGGATGCTGCAGCTATCTATGTGAGTATGTATGGTTATCATTTTTGCAGTTCTTTTTTAATGATCTTTACAGGGAAGTATTACCTGTCTATGGTATTTATCGCATAATCATTTGTCTATTTCATTCATGAGGGTAAATTCTTCTTTTATTGGGAAAGTAGTTATTCCAGAAAAGTGACATATCTTTCCTAAAAGTTACTGTGTTAAAACGAATATGCAACCCTGTTTTTGCTGGAAACAAGATATCCATGCTGGAGCAGATATATTTGGTTGTTCAAGAATACCATCTGCTTCAATGTATATTTTTGAATGTTTACGTTTTTTAAGAAGTTGTCAATCTCGTAGTTCATTTATTAACCAATGGAGATGTTTTCTACTATTTAAAAAATGCATAGTATGGTGTAATTTATACCCTGTATTAAAGGCAATAATGAAACATCTAATGGCTATCTTGAATGTCTGTATTGAACTTGACTTTATTAACATGTAATTTTTTTTTCAGCTTTTGGTTCTTTGAGTGTTGATCCTTATTTACAAGCCCAGTCTCCACTTATCAATATCCAGTTTGATAACAATATTATTTTATATATAGGAGGAAGCCCAAAGCGCCATACTAATGCCGCGTACACACGGCCGGATCTTCCGACAACAAATGTTCGATGGGAGCTTGTTGTCGGAAATTCCGACCGTGTGTAGGCTCCATTGGACATTTTCCGTTGGAATTTCCGACAAACAAACTTTGAGATCTGGATCTCAAAAATTCTGACAACAAAATCCGTTCTCGTAATCGTGTGTACACAATTCCGATGCACAAAGTTTCACGCATGCTCTGAATCAATTACGGGAGGGAAGCGCTCGGTCTGGTAAAACTAGCATTCGTAATGGACATAGCACATTTGTCACACTGCAAATTTTAAAATCTTTTAATGCAGCGCATTCTCTTCTTCTTTATAATGCTAAAATAATGAAGTTGTTTTGCTGCTGATATTCACACAGTTCTGACAACCTGATTTCTTTATTATTTCTCGTGATCTCATGAATAATTTTTTTTTTTTCGTCAGATCTCCATATAAATGTTTAGAATTTTTGTTTATAGTGATTTTTTTTGATTTTTTATTCAGACCAGATCTCCTATTTTTATTTTTTATAGTGATCTCCATAATTTTTTCTTTCGTTTTGTGTCAAGTTACCACAACACCATTATTATCTTGTATTTTTTAACCTCAAGGAGGTTGGTGTCCCTTGTTAATTTGACATTGTATTTTTGAAATGTACCTGCCTACCCACAAACAAACTGTCCTTTTTGAAGTTAAACACATAGGCAAATATTTGTGAAAAATAAGGAGCCATTTGTTATGGGTCATAACAAAATAAAGAGGAAGGCAACGCTGGAGAAACTGGAGAAATTTGCAAAGCCTTTGTACCCCCCAGGGCAGACATCAATTATTTTACAGTCAAAATTGTTGGCCTGAGGATTCCTTATAATAGTGAGCACAATCCGGTCCAGGACTACAAGAGATCAGGAACAGCAGCAGATGACATATCTGTCCCCAGGCTGTGGTCTTACAACAGCCTGCATCTTTTGTCAGACCAGACTGAACCCAGGCCATCACTCTCTTGTCTTCCTTCCATGCTTGCTTCCAAGCTGTGACTCTGGTGTTGTAGTTGTGGCAGAAGGTGGAGGAGGATGACCATGGTTGAACTCACAAACGTGGCTTTGGCTTGTGAGTTCACCCCTCAACCCCTTATTTAGGGCTTGTAACATAACTTCCTCACATAAGAGGCATTGGCCCTCCTCCATTTCCTGCATTTTGCAGGCTGCCATGTAGGCATAGTCATCTTGATTATTGGGGGGATCTGAGGGCCGCCGTAGCCTTCCGAAATAGGCCAAATGCTGCCTCCTCCAGGTTACTCCTCTTCCTGGGACTTTCTTTTGGAAGGCGGAGGGGAGGGACCTGGGATTCGGGCAGGCTACTGGGTCCGGCCACCTCCTGGCTGCCACTTTCCATGGCCTCCTCCTGGCTGAGACTTTCCTGTGTATGAAAAAGGGACATAGTTTTGGTTTTTGGTTCATCACACACAATTTTCAGCTCATGACTGTTGCTAATTGAATGTTAATAAATAGAAGAGACTATCATTCTGACGCTAGCATTTTTCATTCTTGTCCCAATCATTTGTGGCTACTACTATCTATTGATATGCAAAACACTTAGTAAAATCAGAAATTACAGATCAATAATAACATCTAATTAACATCATTAATTATTTGACTAGAAATATGTTGAACAATGCTATACCTGGCTCAAGCTGTGCTCCTCCACTTTTTCCTGGCTGGAAGGCCCAGGTTGGATGTCGGAAGCCTCAGCTGAGGTGGAAGGAAGCCTTGAAGGAAGAGTGGAGAGTGCTGGCCTGGGTTCAGTCTGGCCTGTCAGAAAATGCAGTCTGTCATAGTACCACAGCCTGGGTACATAAATGTCATCTTCTGCAGCTCCTGATCTCAGGGAATCCTGAACCTTCTTGCGCTCCCTATTATAAGTGCTCCTCATGCCACCAAATAGGGCCTTCAAATAAGGGATGTCTGCCGTGGGGATCACCAGCTTCACAAATTCCAGCAATTGATCCAGCGCTGCCTTCCTCTTTGGTTTATTGTTATAAAAGGGGTAGTTTACCTGCCACAGACAGGGCAGCTCCCTGTACATAGCAATGAATATGGGGATAAAGTCCTCATAATTGAATAGATCCATTTTCTCTGCAAGACACAACACAAGACAAACCCTAATGTTAGGCTATACTCTCCTAATCTTGTCCCAATATAGGACTCAAACTAGAAGCAGTATAGGCCACTGATGCACCAAGTTAAAATTGTACCTTCGTTCTAATGATCGGCACTTCCGATACTCCTTCCTCTGCTCACAGATCATATGTACGATGCACACGTGTTACGCTTTATATACACTGCGCATGCGTGAAACTCCTCCTGCCCCTGATGTTCTTTCTAGTCTATTCTCCGCCCCTTGTCTTTCAGCGCAGTGGGAGAGCACATGGCGGAGAAACAGCAAGTGCATGCAGACAGCAGAAGCAGCAACGACGAAATGCCGGAGCCACGAACTTCCTGATCCCAGAGGAGATTAAAGGCCTCAAATATGTCTTTTATAGAGATGGTGGAGGTGGTGGACATCTTGAAGAGGGCCGACTATGACGGGAAGCATGGACCTTACTAAAACCTAAATGTGAGAAAGGCCAAGATCATGACTAAAGTTGTGAAAAGTCTGCACAGGAATTTTGGGGTACGGAGATCCAAGGATCAACTGAGGAAACGCTGGTCAGATCTAAAATTGAGGGAGCACGATCAGTACAGAAGGATGAAGAGAGTTCTTCAAAAAAGTAAGTAGTTGTCATGTGTTCCTGTTATTATTATTATTACATGCATGCTGCTCCATGTGCTTTTCTTTACTGTTGTACAGTTTAAAATGGCAAGTTTCAGGTTCGTGGGCACAGTAATTGTTCGTAGTAAACATTGTTCGTTCGCCCACTAATACTATGTTTTTGGCAGATGCAGGTTAACTACATTTGTTCATGCCTATTTGTATTAAAATAAGTTTGTTGTCTAGATGGGTTTGTAACTATAATGAAATGCTAACTTGATTCAGTGTAAGGAGAGGACACTCAGCAGCTGTTTACACATCTGGACACAGGAGCACTAGTGTGGGACACCAGAACGCCCTTTTTAGGGTGTCCCACACAGGTGCTCCAGTGGATACTAAGGGTGTCTCCATGGGGAAAAAATGTACAAAAAAGTTAAGTATTCCAGATTTATAAAGGGAAAAAAATAATGTCTTCAGCTTGGAACTCTGCCAAAAAAGACAATTGTATGACACTTCCAAGCAATCTTTCATATTACTATTTCTCGCATTAAATATCTGTGTGCTAAGTATACCTTTTTTTTATTCACATAGGGGAGAAAAGACTCAGGACATCTGAGGACACCAGGGACCCCCCACCTCCTAAAGAAAAGGAAATCGCCACACCACAACCAAAAGATGTGGAGGAAGGAGAGGTTTATGAAGTGGGCGAAATAGTGACCACAACAGGTGAGTGTCTGAGACCACAGCTTCACGTAATAGATGTATGCCTGCATATTTATAATACATGGTGTGTTTTTTTATTTTAGGTGATGTGGATGTTGTGGAAGAAGAATCTAATTTCACAAGTGCAAGTGCACACGTCATCGGGGAAATCATGGTGTGCAATCGTGATTTACAGAAGATCCAGGAAGACATCAATGATGTAGAGGGTTCTTTACTGTAAGAGCGGCAAGGATGTGGAATTCCCTTCCACAGGTGGTGGTCTCAGCGGGGAGCATTGATAGCTTCAAGAAACTATTAGATAATCACCTGAATGACCGCAACATACAGGGATATACAATGTAATACTGACACATAATCACACACATAGGTTGGACTTGATGGACTTGTGTCTTTTTTCAACCTCACCTACTATGTAACTATGTAAAAAGAGGAAAAATGTAACTATGTGGAAAAAAGACTCAAAAACATCATTGATGTTTTAGGCAGAATCTAAAACACCCCAAAATTCTTCAAGTTTCTTTGTATTTTTATTATTTTCACACATTTAAAATATTTTTTAAAAAGACAAATTTTGAAGATACATACACACAGTTTGTCAACATGTGCTATCTGCCATCACGGGATATCAAGGTACGCTTTTTGGGGGTGCAACCCCTTCCTCGCAACTAAAGTAGATGAAAGGAAGGGGTTGCACCCCTGAAACACGTCCATTGATCTCCCATGATGGAAGCTAGCACATGTTGACATTAGGCATGGGATCAGGAGGGAAATCCCAATTTTAACTCTCATTTTGTGTGCATCTTCAAAATTTGGCTTTCACAGGGGTAACATCACCCCATCTGATGAGGGCAAGATCAACACAGTTTGGACATACTAATGTCTGATATTGCCTTCACTTTGTCAAAGTTGAACTTTGTAAGTTCCTGAGTTGTGTATTGTTTTGTGGTTTTAAACATGCTTGTTTAAAGACAAAAAAGGCTATTTGTATTGTCAAAAACAACAATGTTATTACTAAAATATGTTGGTTTATTCAAAAACCCTTTTCTAAAGCACATTTGAATGTGCACAGAGTAAAAAGTTTTCTACTCAACTTGGCTTCTTCTTTCAAGGCTCAAGATCATTTTTTGGACTAAGTTGGTGTTTACACTGAAATGGGGGTTATTTACTAAAGGCAAATCCACTTTGCACTAGAAGTGCACTTTCAGTGCAGTTTCAAGTGCAGTTTCATGTGCACTTATGCAGTGCCCTTGGAGTGCAAAGTGGATTTTCCTTTAGTAAATAACTCCCACAGTGCTTTATAATTTGCCACATACCATTTTCGTGATTTACCAAAATTCATTCATCGTGCTGAAAACGATTTATATTTTTATCAGTAATGCATTACATACATTAACAACAAAAACAAGGTGTGTGTGTGTAGCAGACCCACAACATAATAATAGTTCGCTAAAGAAGAGGTTGTCACCTCATGTAGCAAATAAATTACATTTGCACTATTGAAGAAAATGGCCAAAAAGAAAAGCCCATTGGATAATTTAGGAGACAGCTAAAAGAAACACAAGCAGTAACTCAAAGTAAATCTTATTTCAGTTTAACTAAAAATTTTTTTTTAAATGTTTCTTAATCATTTTCTGGCATATCAATGGCCCCCCTACCCGCAAAGTACTCGACATACTTCTGTCTTACTTTGCGGGCGCTTTGGGG
The DNA here is from genome assembly GCF_042186555.1 of Aquarana catesbeiana. NCBI lineage: Eukaryota > Metazoa > Chordata > Amphibia > Anura > Ranidae > Aquarana > Aquarana catesbeiana. Next base: position 588,980,806 of record NC_133328.1, read on the forward strand.
GGGCAAGCCAGGAAGGTCAGCTTCAAGCGCCGTCAGGTTTTCTTCTTGAAGTCCGGCCTTTAGGCCCAACTGAGGCCACATAGTTCATTGAATTTCTCCTTTAAATAAGTGGGGAGAATGCAGCATGCAAGGATTATATGGTTAAGTTTATATTCCGCCATGTTGATTGCCATAAGGAATAGGCGGAATCGGCTGGTCATTATCCCGAAAGCGTTCTTCACCACTCTGGCCAGCCTGTAGTTAAAAACCCTCTGGTTCGGGGTGAGGGTCCTCATTGCTTCAAAATGGTCGGCTGGTCAGAACGAACTAACAGAAAGCACTGAAAAACAGAAAAAAACAGAAAGGCCTGAGAAGAGCGAGCTGAAAATCAGAAACGAGTGGACAAGAACGCACTGCTAATCAAATACGTACTATAAAATATGCACTGAAAAACAAATGCGAACTGACTATACGCACTGAAAACCAGATACAAACCCACAAGCACAAACTGAAGAGCAGGAACGAATTGAAAAGCACGAGGCTAAAAAGCGTGAATCGTCTTTTACCAAACTTCTACTAACACGAGATTAGCAGAAGGAGCCTAAAGGGTGGCACACTTGGTATTGAACTTCCCTTTTATAGTGCCGTCATACGTGTTGTACGTCACCGCGTTCTTGACGTTCGGAATTTCCGACAAGATTTGTGTGATGCAAGACAAGTTTGAGCCAACATCAAAAAACATGGATTTTGTTGTCGGGATGTGCGATTGTGTGTACGCGGCATAAGTGTAGCATTTTTGTAGATTTTAATGAATCATTCATACAGAATGTTGTTCTAGGCCTAGATTACCCCACAACATCCAGGAAGTGACGTCACCATTGAGCACCCTTGCTTCAGGAAATGCAGAGATCCACCGGCCACGTCCCTCCGAGCCCATAGCCGCACAGGACCCTCCGGACTGACCGCTCCAGGGACGGGGAACTTCACAGTGTCATATGCTTCATAATATACTCTCCTTGTGAGTAATATTCTGTATGATTCATTAAAATCTACAAAAACGCTACACTTAGTAAGGCGCTTTGTGCTTCTTCCTCAGCTCATTTCAAGTTGCTTCTTGTTTGCCCACTGAGCTGCCACTGAGTGATAAAGCTTAGAGACTTCCATGGACTTTATGGACATTTTTTATTTGCATTTTTTACCTAGAGTTATTTATTGGTTTTAATATTTGACATCTGCAGCATCTTCTGGACACACTGGCACTTGCCTTGCACCAATAACCCACAACTTTGTTTTGCATATAGTAAAAACCACGTATAAGGCTGGGTTCACGAATGTGTGGCCGCGGGTTCGTGCCTGGGGTCCGGTGTGTGTCTATTCACCGGTCCAGGCGCAATTCAGGTCTGAATTTTTGCATGAATTAGCACCTGAACCGGACCCAAAGACGCACAATACCCTTCTGCAATCCGGACCATGGTTGGCCCGCACCTGTGTCATCCGGCTCCATTGAGAGCCAGTCACACTCGCCTGTCATGCACATTGGATGCAGGGAAACCCACATCCAATTCGCATATATGTGAACCCAGTCTTGATGAACAGTTACATATTGGATATTTCCCAACATAAATTCTAACTTCCTCAGGTTTACCTCTTGCTGTCCTGTACTGTATGTGTGAGAAAACATGGATTCAATCACATAACCTCATAAACAACAGAGGTGTGATCACAGCATGCAATTAATTTAAATGTGAAATTTAATGAAACCTGAAAATATGCCAGTAATTTCGGATTTCTGAAATGTTGGCAAGATCACAATGAAAATTGTCACTCGGAGCGCAGAAGGCAACATTTGGAAGCGATTAAAGCCTTGTTCTGGCTAGTAGTATTCTCTCTCTCACCCAGCCATCACGAACACTCTTCTTGATGGAACCTTTAAACAATTTAATCTGATCTATGCATACACACAGATTAACCTATCACTCCTGCAAATTGCGCCTCCCTATTACTGTCCCTCTGATGGTGTGAGTCATTCATTTTATGGATGCTTGGGAGATTATAAATGTAGAAAATTTAAAGGCTGCCTGGGTCCCTGCTGACAGTGCAGTTACAAAAAAAAAAAGAATGACATATTTCATACATTTTAAAAAGGAAATTAACGCCCTATGGTGCCTGAACTGGTGTTGAGTGTGGAAACATCGAGCCTGAAACATGTTTAAGAAATATGATACCGAAAGAAGACTTTGAGAGCTATAACTTTGTTTTTGAAAGAATTTTAGAATTTGTTAACTGGTTTAAAATCTGTACTTTGCTGGCCCGCGATCCTGGGGGTATTCAATAAAGAACATGGAATGCAAAAAAGCATTAAAGAGAAAATTAGTTGTGTTTGTCACCATAAACTTTATAAAACAAAAACAATTGTAGCTGAAATCCAGGTACATTAAAAAAAAAAAAAACACCATTAAATGCTGTTATATTAACCATTAAAAAAGTACATGTATTTTTACCGACAACTGGCATCAGTACCTAAATCTGTTATTATGTTAGCTTACGGTAATTCTGTGTACTACAACACTCACACTGGGTGACAGAGGGAAAGTACTCCAAGGAAACCATGACCTTCTATCTTTGAGTAGGAGGACCATTTCAGTGTGCTGCTGCTCCTTCGCATCAAATTACAGGTTGAGGTGGCTCCTGGACCAGGCTGTACTGATTAACTGCAGTGTAGTCTACAGAGAGGTTTAAGGACTGGATATGTTAGCTGGACAGAATTACATATTCTATATGTAGTTTAAAGTTTATTTAAAGCCAAAACTTTTTTTCATATTTTTATAGGGGGTAGAATCTGTTTAGTTCTTTTTTCAGGTTTTTCATTTTTTTGCCAGCTTTCATCTGTGTCTCATTAGAGAGTGTTCCCTTGGATTCCTGTCCTGTAGACCAGGGGGTCTCCAAAGTACGGCCGTGGGCCACACCCAGCTGGGAAGTTTTTTATGAGTCTTGAGTCCTTAGACGGGTTGGTTTCTGCTCAAGCTATGTCGGGTAGCAGGAACTGCACAGCATACTCACCCCTGACAGTATACAGTGCAGGTACCACAGCCTGACAATGCTTGCCCAACCCGGCCCCTCACTAAGTTGTCGATTGCTAAGACCACCGGCTAGGACTTGCTGCATCTCCCGGGACTGTCCCAGATGCAGCACTGTTTCCCTCTCCTCCTTCCTGGTCTCACAGAATACTTTGACTGCAGCGGTAGACATAGTCTCTCGCTGCTGTCAGTCAAACTCCAGTGAGGAGGGTGTGGGGGCATGGCTTCCTGGCTCTGTGTGTATCTATGGTCACACACAGCCCAGATCAGGAGCATGTCTGCACGGGTGCCCCCATAGCACACAAGTTGCTAAGGGGGCACCCAAAGGAAGAAGGAGCGGATGGTGCCGGCAGGAGACCGCCAAATGGGAGGTAAGGGACTGCTCTTTACAATATCATTGCAAAGTATAACCTCTTTTTATTTTAATTGAAACAATATCATTTTAACTTTATCTGTTCGCTAGAGTTTAGCTTTTAATTGTCTGTACTAGAACATTTTTTAGACCATGGGTAGTCACCAGTTAAGATATCATGCCAACATGTTGGTGTGGTGTATGAAGTGTCAGTGTGGAGAGTAGAGGCCTGGCAAGTGAGTGGTTGGGTTTTTAATTCCACTGGGGGAGATTGAGGATAAGAAGTCATCATGTAGAATTCAAGTAGAGGATAAGAAGTCATCATCGTCCTCTACTACCACCATCCACTAACTCACTCACTGCCCAGGAGATCACCAATCACTTAAAAAATAAGATTGCTACTATTTATGTTGAAATCTCAACTCTACAGATATCCTCCCCACTTAACACCCAATGTCCACAGGTACACTCAACACTTCCCTTATTCAACCCTGCTACTTTAGATGAGGTTGCTAAACTTTTTTCTAACGCCCACCTTATCATCTGCCCCCTTGACCCTATTCCCTCTCAAATACTGCGGTCACCCTCTGGCACTATCCTACACTCTCTAACTCACATCTTCAACCTCTCCCTCTTTTCTGGCATCTTCCCCAACTCTCTAAATCATGCCTTATGCCCTGTACACACGGTCGGATTTTCCGACCGAAAATGTGTGATAGGACCTTGTTGTCGGAAATTCCGACCGTGTGTGGGCTCCATCACACATTTTCCATCGGATTTTCCGACACACAAAGTTTGAGAGCAGGATATAAAATTTTCCGACAACAAAATCCGTTGTCAGAAATTCCGATCGTGAGTACACAAATCTGATGCACAAAGTGCCACGCATGCTCAGAATAAATAAAGAGATGAAAGCTATTGGCCACTGCCCCGTTTATAGTCCAGACGTACGTGTTTTACGTCACTGCGTTTAGAACGATCGGATTTTCCGACAACTTTGTGTGACTGTGTGTATGCAAGACAAGTTTGAGCCAACATGCGTAGGAAAAAATCCATGGATTTTGTTGTCGGAATGAACAAAGTCCGACCGTGTGTACGGGGCATAAGTCACCCCCATACTTAAAAAGCCTTCCTTCGACTCAACCAATCTTAACAACCATGCCCCATCTCCTTGCTCCCTTTTTCCTTCTCTGTCAAGATTGACATGCCATTGTGCTAGGTGTAATCCTTGCCTCTAAACTCTCCTTTCGGCCCCACGTCCAATCAATTTCTAAACCTTTGCAACATCTCCAAAATATGCCCCTTCCTAACCAATGACACCACAAAGCTCCTAATCCACTCCCTGGTTATCTCTAGCTTCCGCTACTGCAACTCCCTCCTCATTGGCTTACCATTACATAGGCTATCCCCCCTTCAGTCCATCATGAATGCTGCTGCCATCCATCTTACCAGCCGTTCAGTGTCTGCCACCACTCCCTGTCAATCCCACAATTGGCTGCCACTCTCCCAACTAATTAAATTAAAAATACTAATAATAACTTACAAAGCCATCCACAACTCTGCCCCCAGGTACATCACTAACCTAGTCTCAAAATACCAACTTAACCATCCTCCCATGCTCGCCTCCAGGACTTCTCCTGAGCCTTTCCCATCCTATGGAATTCCCTACCCCAATCTGTCCGACTAGCTTCTACTTTGGCCACTTTTAGGCAATCTCTGAAAACTTTTCTCTTCAGAGAAGCCTATCCTGCCTCCACCTAACAACTGTACTTTTATTTTCTCCATCAGCTCTTCCCCCATCATTATTATGTTTAGACCTTCCCTTTTATATTGTAATTTCTAATGCGCAGGGCCCTCTGATTTCTCCTGTATTGATTTGTATTATAACTGTACTGTCTGCCCTCACATTGTAAAGCACTGCACACACTGTTGGTGCTATATAAATCCTGTATAATAATGATAATAATAATGTAGATGCTGGGATACTATGGAATAATTTGGTATGATCCTCCTCAAGGCAATGGAGTTGAAATGAGAAAGGATTTCTTTTTCTTATTAATTTTTATGTTAGAAATTACTTGGAACAGGATTGTGCTTATTTAAGTATAGTACAGATTTCTTGCCAGTCTACACCCACAAGGATTAAGCAGTAGTAGCCAAGACATGTTGTACTACTGAGGATAGAAGAAAGGATGAATGCAAACCATTGCTAAATGGGCCCAATTTGATGCTGGCCTCCATTTTTTTGCTTGAATTGCATCTGGTGCTTTACCATATTGCACTTTTGGAAGTGTCCCTGCCAGTTTGTTTTGCAGTCTGAAAGTGACACTCAATATTTGAGCATGGGACAGGTGTGAACATTGCAAAGAACTGTTGTTTAAACTGCTGCCAGAGCATACTGAGCCAAGGAACTTGCACCTGAATTGGAGCAGGGCAATGACCTTGGAGGTACCCAGGAAGCAGGTGTTACAGACGTCAGTAGCTTCTGAATAACAGAACGCTGGCAAATACAGATGGGCTGAGGCCCTGGTAATGTCCCTTTCTGTGTTCTCCAGTACCTGATTTTAGGCTATGCCAAAGCATGTCTGTGATATAACCCCAGAGTCTGAAGTAGTTCCTTTGGCTGGACCCAGGAAGAAAGTTCTCTGAGCTATGGAAAGTTATATTTTGTCTGCTCCATTGTCCCATGCTGGTTTCCCTGAGAGTGGAAAGGCCTGAGGATGCAACGAACCGTTGTGCCATCTGGAAGAATACCTGCAATGTGGTCTATAGCTCTAAGTATGCCTTTTGTTAAATTTCTATGTCATCCAGTCCAGAGAGGGAAAAATGGATACAGGGTGGTTCCTTCTCAACTCTATGCCTTCTGCAAGGGCCGTAGTACAGTGTAAAGCCAATATGTGGGTTGTGACTCTGGTAGCAGATTTGCATCTCCCACCAGATAATGGACTGGGAAGAGATCTACCCAACCTGTCTTAGTTACAGCAGTACTTAAAGGTGTATGTTAAACTGGACAACAGACTGGAGTTCCCGTCTCAAAAACTATTCAACCGCTTGGGTATTCACTGCCAGATTATATACATTGTGGGTTCAGGGAGTTCCAAACACTCACTGGAACCTGAGATCTTACTATCAAATGGCATTCAACTTTCACTTCCGTAAGTTTAGCAATGGGAGACATATCCTCCAGAATAAGGTTCTGATAGATTGCCCACAGGCTATACATGTTGAACCATATGTGAAAGCCTGCAATGAGAACAGAAGGGTTGCCTCAATGCTGGACCCTAAGTACTATACCTAGAGTTCTCTTTTTGTAAAGTTCAGTTAGGTTAGGGTCTACTTAAGAGAATAAGACCTTAGTTGGTGTAATGCAACCATGTTTCTTTAGCTGTTCTATGTTTGCATCATGTTGATGCTTCACTGTTGATTGTTAAACAGGTGCACACTTTCTAGCACACAATATTACACACAACTGACAGTAACAAACAAGAAATTATTCAGTCTTTATTCATCTATAATAAAAACATAATGTATGGTCATGTGTATCCCCCTTTTGTTTGCAAGGTAGATGTTCTCTATGAAGGTTTAAGGGATCTGCACTTCTATTCTTTGCTTGCACAAGAATCATTAGTGTGTGCAGTCTGCTGTGAAATCCCTATTGATAATTCATAAAAGACATCTCCATATTCCAGTTTTGATTTCTATAACTTTATATGGCAATGGTTACACCAGTGGTATGTAATCTGCTATAAGAGCAATGACTTCACAAAATAAAACAATAAAGCCAATAAATGAATAATAGTGAAAGACTGAAAAGATTATTTTATTTACCATAGCAATAGTCGTCCATTGATCAATTGTTTAAAAAGATTAATAAAAATAAAATTCTACTAATAAAGCATGCCCCATTTCTGGCTGCGGCAGCGTGGGTTAAAGCTCTTACTTTCATTCAGACAGCACTCGCCCGTTGTTGCAGACTGTTTGCAACTGAGATTTCCAATTCTATTCTGTAATTGTTGGAAGTGCAAATGAACGTCTCTCCTCCTATTGCAGAACACCTTGCTTGCTGTGAAAAGAATGCAAGGTCTTTTGCTGAATGGACAATAGGGCACAGTAAGCGACCCATAGGGGTGAATTTACTAAAGGCAAAAAGACTGTGCACTTGCAATCTTTAAGAGCAATTGCTTTGCAGAGCTTAGTAAATGAGATGAAGCTTTGCTTTGCAAAGAATACCCAATCACATGCAAGAAAAATAAAAAGAACAGCATTTTTGCTTGCACATGATTGGTGGAGAGCTTCCCTCATGAAACTCTGGAGCAACTGCACTTGCAGAGTGTATAGTCTATTTGCCTTTAGTAAATCCATCCCACAGTGTATTTCACTGTGCAGTCATATGTTTTAACTTACATTGTGCAGGTATGGTCCAATTTCGTCACAACCAGTAAGTCTTCCTTGAGAAATGCCATATTTCCATCACTAGAGTACATGCATGTTTAGAAGATGAAAAAAGGTGCAAAAACAGAAAATTGTATACTCACCTTTCCGTAATTTTCCTTTCCTGTCGCATCTCATGGCAGCATACACCTACGGGTTGTGGCTCCGCCCCCGCAACCTGATAGGACCGCGTAGCTATTAAACTCTGAGAGAGCCCCTGCCCCAGCATTCTCCGTATATATATACCTCACCTCAGATGGGTGGGCATTTGTATGCTGCCATGAGATGCGACAGGAAAGGAAAATTACGTAAAGGTGAGTATACAATTTTCCGTCTTCCTGTCGCATCATGGCAGCATACACCTATGGGGAATAACTCGCAAACTGGGTGGGTATGAGCAAAAGATACGTTTTATTTAGAAGGTATTGAGGAGTTAGCCTGAATAATTGCTCTCCCAAATTCAACCGTGGACAATCTAGCGGAGTCCACTTTATAATGAGAAATAAAGGTGGTTTTTGAAGACCAAGTGGCTGCTTTGCAGATGGTTTCGGCTGATACCCTGCAGTAGGCCGCCCAGGAGGTCGCCATTGCCCTTGTGGAGTGTGCCCTTAAGCCCTCAGATACTCGTGTGTTGTTAGATGCGTAAGCTCTTTTAATGATCTTCACCAACCATGCTGCGATGGTGCGAGAGGTTGCTGCTTGTCCTCTTCTAAAGCCATGAGGAATGACTAGTAGGTTCTCTGTCTTCCTCAGATCGCTGGTTGCCAAGAGGTAGGCCTGGATATTAGACTTTATATCAAGTGGGTGTGGATCACCCTGTTCTGTGGAGAGGGTGGGGAGACATAGCTCTTGGTTAAAGTGGAAAGACGATGACACCTTCGGGATGAAGTGATCCGATGGTTTTAAGACTACCTTGTCTGGATAGAACATTAGGTATGGTTCCTTAGCCTGTAGGGCCTGAATTTCCGAGACCCTTTTGGCCGATGTAATTGCTATTAGGAAGGTGACCTTGAGAGTTAGGTCCCACAGGGAAACGTCCTGTAACGGAAAAACTGGCTCATGGGATAAGGCTTCCAACACTACCGAAAGATCCCATGTCGGGAAGGAAGGTTTTCTAGGTGGTCTCAACTTTAGGCAGGTCTTCTGAAATTGGATGATAAGAGGTTCTTGAGCCCATTTCACTCCTGTCATGGCGGACAGGGCTGATACATGTACCTTCAAGAGTACTAGACCTAAGACCTTTATCTAGTCCTAGCTGGAGAAACTCGAGGATCTGAGCAACTGATGGAGATGCCGGGTTCCAAGATTGCCGTTGTGCGATTGAGAGAAAACACTCCCAGATGCTTTTATAGGTTTTATTGGTCGTGCATTTCCTGGCCTGAAGGAGAGTCTACCACTTTCTGAGAGCATCCTTGGACTAAGAACCTAGTCCTTTCAATCTCCAGGCTGTTAGATGCAACCTCTCCGGAAATGGGTGAAGGAGTTGCCCCTGCGACAGTATATCCGCTGTCATTGGGAGTGTCAGTGGTTCTGCTGTGCTCAATTGGAGGAGCGTCGTAAACCATGGTCGTCTCGGCCAAAATGGGAGGACTGCTAACACTGTGGATTTCGACCTCTTGAGTCTGAGTAAGAATCTCGTAATGAGTGGCGTTGGCGGAAAGATGTACCCCAAACGGAAGTTCCAGTCATGCTGTAGGCAATCCGTGCCTTCTGCCGATGGGAAAGGAATTCTGGCTAGATACCTCTGGCATTTCGTGTTGACCGGTGTTGCTGCCAGGTCTATATCCGGTATCCCCCAGGTTTGGGTTATGAGGGTAAAGGCTTGGTGACTTAGAGCCCACTCGTTGTTTGATACAAAGGTCCGACTTAAGTGTCGGCTAGTTGGTTTTGAACTCCTGGGACATACATTACCGTTAATCCCGACAGGTTCAGCTGTGCCCACTAGAAGACTGGATGGATTTCCTGCATCATGGAGCGACTCCTGGTGCCCCCTTGCCTGTTGATATAGGCAACTGCCACCCTGTTGTCTAATTTTAGCAGGACCTCCTTCCCCCTGAGGAGGGGACTGAAGGCTAACAGAGCTTGGAATGCTGCTTTCATCTCCAATATATTTGAAACCACGTTCTGTGTCCTGAATGTCCAAAGGACCTGGACTGCGTGATGGCGGTAATGTGCCCCCCAGCCCTTCAGGCTGGCGTCTGAAGTGATTACTTCTTGAGGAAGAGGGACTATATGCCTGCATCTCTTCAGATTGTTCAATCTGGTCCACCACCAGAGTGATTGTTTTACATCTTTCTGGATTATGATTGGCTGAGACAATGACACCCCGTTCCACTGTCTTAACAGTGATGCTTGCAGGGGTCTGGTGTTCCACTGGACCCATTGTACCATCGGTATGGTTGCTGAGAATGACCCCAGTATGCTGAGGTACTCCCGGGCTGGTAGTGTGGTAGAAGCTAATAGCTTTCTTGCCTTCTGAATTAGACTGGGAATTTTTCCCTGCGGAAGTTCTATCGTGTTGAGACGGGTGTCTAGTTCCGCCCCCAGGAATATCATTCTCTGAGTGGGCTGTAAGTTGCTTTTCCCCCAGTTTATAATCCAGCCAAAGTTTTGTAGGGTGGTGATCAGAATGGATTGATGCCATAGAAGGGAATTCTGATTGTCTGCTAGCAAGAGGATGTCGTCCAAGTAATGATGGACTCTCAATCCTTGTTCTCTCAGTAAGGCTATTACTGACAGTAAGACTTTTGTGAATGTCCTTGGAACGGTGGAGATCCCGAACGGGAGACTTCAGAATTGAAAATTATGAAGACCTACCGCAAAGCGGAGAAACTTTTGAAATGAGATGTGAATGGGGACGTGCAGATAGGCGTCTTGTAAATCGACGGAAAGCATCCAATCCCCAATATTCATGGCCCGAAGAATTGACTGGAGGCTCTCCATTTTGAATGTCTCGACTAAGATTGAGCGATTGAGATTCTTTAAGTCTAGAACAGGACGGAGATCCCCTGTTTTTTTCTTCACCGGAAACAACGGGGAGTAGAATCCCGTTGACCTTTGGGATAGTGGGACTTCCACTATGGCTTCCTTTTGTAGCAGATCTTGGACGTATCTTGTTAGTAGCGTCCTTTTTTCCTGAGATGCCGGTAATCTGGTTACAGAGAATTGGTCTCTTGGAGACCGTGTCTTGAATTTCCATCTGTGCCCGAACTGGACAGTGTCTATCGTCCATGGGTCCTTTATTGTATCCGCCCAGACCTGCTTGTATCTCATGAGTCTGGCCCCCACTATAGCTGGTTGGGCGGACGCACCTTCAAAAAGACTTTTGATCCCCTGTGGTAGGGGTCTTAGACTTTTGGAGCTTGAGGAATGATGACTGGGGGTTCTTCCAGTTCCTCCTATACTCTTTCCCAGGCCTGTAGGATCTTGCCTCCCTGTATTTATCCGGGAGATTTCTTCTAGAAACAGGTGGTCTCTGCTGTCTGGGCCTCCTATCTGAAGGAATGAGTCCCGATTTCCCTCCGGTGACTTTAGAAATGGCCGAGTCCAGTTTTACTCCAAAAAGATTTATGCCATCAAAGGGTATTTTACACCAGTTAGACTTTGAGGAGGGATCTGCCGACCAGGGTTTTAACCAAAGTGCCCTTCTGGCCATTACTGAACTTAACATTGCTCTTGAAGTGGTTTTAATTATATCCACAGAGGCTTCTGCGACAAAGTCGCCTGCAAGACTGAGCTCTTGGAGGGCTGAGATAAATTTCTCTTGTTCCACTCCTTCTGACACCAGTTTCTCGGCCATCGTGGACCAGCTTGAGATAGCTTTGCCGACAACAGCCAGTGCTATTGCTGGCCTGCAAGCGCCACCTGCCGAGAGGTAGGTTCTTTTAAGATCCAGATCGATCTTCCTATCCAGGACATCTTTGAATGTGACTGCATCCTCTATTGGGAGTGTTACGTGTCTAGCGAGGTGCATCAGAGAGGAGTCGACCACTGGAGGAGCTTTGCTAATCTGTTGCTAAGGCCGGTCTTTTTCTCTGGCTTTTGCCACTCATCCTTAATTAGATCCTCAAGTTCGTCAATGAACGGGAAGGTCTCCGGGTCTTTTTTAAGATTTGGAAAGTATTTCCTCACTTTTTGAGGAGTTTCTTTTTCCTCCACCCAGTCGATCGCCTCCTTTACTGACTTCACAAATGGATCGATTAGTGAAAAGTCAAAGCCGGTGGATGCCTCTAGATCATCAATGTCAGAGAGAGGGTCTGACGTCTTTGATGATGATGGAGCAGCGGATGAGGTATTTTGTATGGGTCTGCTGGTTTCTGGCCCTGCGATTTGCAGGGATGGTTCGTTCGGTTCCCTTGTGTCTGTTTCCCTGTCTTTAGTTGCCTCGATGAAGCACGTGCAACAGGCTAGTTTGTCTGGAAGTGCTGTAGCACTGCAAATCCAGCAGGAGTTCCCGGGTGGACGGGAAGACTGGGTGACAGGAGATTTCCTGCATGCAGGGGATTTCTTGTGATGGGAGTGACTATGCCTTGATTTTGATCGGCTTCTCCTGCGACTTGATCTGCTCCTCCTGCGACTTGAGCGGCTTCTGCAACTTGAGCGACTTCTGCCGCGCTCTGAGCGACTCTGCCTGTGGCTTGAGCGGTTCCTTCTTGAAGGCTACCCTCGTCTTGAATATGACGATCTGGAAGACCTGGTGGGGCTGTTCAATTTAAACAGCATTAGTGAAGGCTCTCTTTTTTCCTTTCTTCATACTTACCCATCATCCCCTCTTACCTAGTAGGCTGGCGATGGTCTACCGGGGCAGCGGTCTCCATGAAAGGTGATGAACCAACCTATAACATATAGGTAGTTTAGCATGCATGAGATATAGCAGTTAGTGAGCAAGCAAAGAAGCCAGAGAGCTTACCTGGACGTGGAGAGAGTAAGAAAGAGACAAGGCAGTGCAGCTGGATAGTGTAGCAAAAAAATCCGGTCAGAATTCCTCCTAGCAGGCTCAGGAGTGAAGAGACAAGAAAAACTGATATTGCAGTGTTTTTAAACTTGCCGCCGTCGCGTTGGTGATGACGTCACGCTCGCACATGCGCAGAAGCGATCCGAGGTGCTCAACGCCATCTTGGAAGCTGGAAAGGGGGTGCCCTGGACGAGATACCGCTGTCTGCGCATGCGCGAAGAGCTGAGATGCTCAGCGCTAGCACAGAGAGCGGAGAGGAGACACAAAGCTGGATGCTATGGGGACAGAGAGAAGGGAAGTTACCCACAAGTGCACATGAGAAGAGCTGGACACCGCTGCAAGACAGAAACCTATTTAAGGTTTGTAATGCAAAATAACATATCCCTGAGACCATCAGAGTGGGGTTCCTTTCGTTAAGCTCATTTAGAGGCTGTTCAGGAGAGGACTTCCAACCAGGAGAGGCTAGAACGTGGCTGGGGCGAGAGTTTGGTAAGGGATGCATGTTCGGTCCTTGACAGGTGAGGGAAAAAAGGAGAATGCTGGGGCAGGGACTCTCTCAGAGTTTAATAGCTACGCGGTCCTATCAGGTTGCGGGGGCGGAGCCACAACCCATAGGTGTATGCTGCCAGGATGCGACAGGAAAGTCCTTTTCCCTTTCCTCCATTATGTGATCCCCACTGTCTCATTACCATTTATTAGACACGTGCGATTCAATTCAAATCGAAATTCGAACAAAATTTTCGTTATTCGGAGATTCAGATGCATCAGAATCTCCAAATCACAATAGTAACGAATTTCAACAAATCAGAAATAAATTATAATGAAAACCACAAGTTTATTTATATTCAGAAATTTAATTTGGATGACATGATGCCATAGTTTTGTGTCTTTTGTTAATATTTGAAGCATCTGAAAAAACGAAAATGAATTAAACTTAATAACATATGAATTAATACTTATGTTTCACATGAAATTCTTTTTTGCCTTAAAATTTTTCATTGGTATAAAAAAATGTACTACATATGACATAGAAACATATTGCAATAAATACAGTAAGGCATAAACATGAAACTACAAAAACAAGGAGACAGAGAGGCGCAAGCACCTAGTGCATTACCGCAAAAACATTTATTTGAGCAAATAAAATGGATAAAAGTTGGATACTTACAAATGTGCTCTTACAAAACAGCTCTGAGAAAGAAATGCGTCAGCTTGGCCATATAGCGGGATAAAATTGGATCTTATACTATATGGCATCTTGTAGCCTCGACCTCAATGCACTGTCCAATTGGGCAACTAAGTGGGAAATGAGGTTTAATGTTGATAAATGTAAAGTTATGCACTTGGGGGCTAAGAATATGCAAGCATCATACATACTAGGGGGAGTACAACTGGGGGAATCAATGGTGGAGAAGGATCTGGGGGGTTGGTAGATCATAAGCTCAATAATAGCATGCAATGCCAAGCTGCAGTTTCCAAAACGAGTAAAATCCTTTCTTGTATTAAGAGAGGTATGGACCCCAGAGAGAGAGATATCATTTTGCCCCTGTACAAATCATTAGAAAGCCCTCATCTAGAACATGCAGTTCAGTTTTGGGCACCAGTTCTCAAAAAAGATATCGGGGAACTGGAGAGAGTGCAGAGAAGGGCAACCAAACTGATAAGAGGCATGGAGGATCTCAGCTATGAGGAAAGATTAGAGGAACTGACTATATTTCCTCTTGAGAAGAGGAGATTAAGGAGGAATATGATCAACATGTACAAATACATAAGTGGTCCATATAGTGAACTCGGTGTTGAGTTATTCACTTTAAGATCATCACAGAGGGGGCACTCTTTACGTCTAGAGGAAAAAAGATTTAATCTCCAAATACAGAAAGGTTTCTTCACAGTAAGAGCTGTGAAAATGTGGAATAGACTCCCTCCAGAGATGGTCCTGGCAAGCTCAGTGGATTGCTTTAAAAAAGGCCTGGATTCTTTCCTAAATGTACATAATATAACTGGGTACTGTAATTTATAGGTAAAGTTGATCCAGGGAATATCCGATTGCCTCTTGGGGATCAGGAATTTTTCCCTGCTGCAGCAAATTGGATCATGCTTTGCTGGGTTTTTTTTTGTCTTCCTCTGGATTAACTGTGGGTGAAGGATTGTGTATATGGGTTTGTATTATTATTATTATTATATATTTTTTTAATTAATTATATGTATCTATGTAACTATGTGGTCTATGTGTTTTTACCAGTTGCACTTTTGTAAGTATTCAATTTTTATCCATTTTATTTGCTCAAATAAACTTTTTGCAGTCATGCACTAGGTGCTTGCACCTTCCTGTCTCCTTGTTTTTGTAGTTCCACATTGGATTCCCCTATCCATAGAAGGCTGCATCCGCCTAGCATTTGAAATTGTTGCACAGTCCTATTCAACAGTGGAGGATCTCTGAGGACCTCTGGAAGTGATTGTTTTGTACTACAAGGTATTAAAGTGAAATAAGATCATTCCTACTTATTGTGTTTGGTTGGCTGGAGGTGTATCCATCAGAATCTCTGAATCATAACATAACGAATGAATATGAAATTAATTTCGTACCATTCGTTTCTTTCCTTGTCAAAAGAAGTTTATTGAGTATACAATGTTATAAAGATACATAAAGTAAGTTTACAAGGATCTATAAAGTAAGCTCATTGTTTTACAGTAGGGTTTATATAGGTAAATATCATGAAATTTCAAATATTAAACATTGGGTTCACGTAAACCTAAATTAAAGATATATATCATTTCCTTAGTTACTTTTGTAGGTATTTAAATGATTTATACCTACTATACATATTGTTTACAAGTAGAGTGTATATAGGTCAAATAAATTCTGATAATGAGCTTTAATCGTAAGGTGGAGAAAAGGAAAGAGAAAGAAGAAAAAGGGTTGAAAGGTAGAGGTATGGTCCACAAGGTTGTCCCGCTCGTCAGTTTATTATTCTTTTTAGTTCTCTTTGAAGCCTTAGAATGGGTGTCTCTGTAAGTCATTTAATCTGTTACCATGGCAACAGGACAGAGTCATTGAAGTTTGACCCATTCGTTTCTTTCAGATACACATGAATTCTGTCAATATCTTCCAATCAGCCCATTCCATTCTGTTTGTGGTTTGGACTAGCAGGGACTCAGAGTGCATAAGTATCCCCGAAATAATGAATTAACACATTAAAACAAATATAGCCAATCTTCCGAAATAACTTCTGAAAATACGAATGAGTTGTGAACAACAAATATATGAAACAAATCTGAATATATGAAATTAATTCTGAAAATGAATCATTCTAACCTAACCAATATGACGAAATGAAACGATTAATCTAACTAATGAATCCTAAATGAAATGAAACAATTTTTTTTGTTGTGCACATCTCTACTATATATTGAGATTCTGTTTATCGAACCGCCGCATATATGTAGTTCCTTTATATTAACCTTGCGCGTTATAGAGCAACCTGATGCTTAAAAACAGCATCATATACACAACACAATCACTCTACTACCTTTGTTTCTTGCACAAATGTTTGTGTCCTATATTCCTGGCTATTCAACGATTTATTTGCATTCTGTGACAAGTTTATGAAAAAAATCAATAACAAGACTATTGCACCATAAAAAAGGTGCAAATAACTATTTTAGTATTTTAAAAAGTGACAGTTATTTATGATGCCTAGCGCTTTAGCAAACTACATTTATTTCAGTTTTGGTTTACACATAATTTAAGTGTAAGGGTCTAGTTCCATTTTAAACTGGTCAAGGGCTGCAAAAAAGGACTAAGAGAGCTACGTATTGTCCAAAAACACCAGTTTGCCTTTGTCAAAGTATGTTGCAAGATTCAAGAAAAAAACTCCTTCTGGTATTTTGCACAGTAAAAGAATTTGTTTTGGTTGAAGAGAAGGATAGGCTGTTTTGTAAGAAGCTGTAAAGAAGATCGGAGAGATACGAAACACCTGTGTTATTCTCAGCCCTGCCAGATATGTCTTGTGCGAGATGTCTAGGCTGAACTCTACCACTTATCAGTAATCCCAACCTGCAATTACATTTTATAAGAAAAAAAACAAAGCTCATAATATTCTTATCCTTTATTTAGTGGCAAATGTATAAAGCAGGGAATCTGACCTTCACCAAACACTGAAACCCCAAACAATTGAATCACCACTGGTATTTGGTGAAAGTCACATTCACTGTTTAATAAATACGTCCCTTAGTGTCGTTGAACTTTTTTTAGTGATTTATGATATGCTGTATAGTAAATATACATTGTTAAGAACACTATTTAATTAAAGCAACAGGAGACAAGAGGTATGAAGGCCCTACTTGTTAGACATTATAATGTAGTAATGACAAACTTAACATTTCAACCTCTTGCAGACCAAAAACCCTAAACGAAGCACATTAGGTGTACGTAACATGTCTTGCTCCTCTCTTCATTCTGTCACTCCCCTCACTGCTTTTGGGGAATTCCCAGCTGTCAAAATGATAGATGAGTCTTGCTGAATATTACAACAGGCTGTGGCCCCTTTGAGGCCTACAAAGGGGCAAATGCCCTCTTTGGTCTTAGGAAGTCAAATCCTTGAAATCGCTCTTCAGCAGGAACTTGGAGTATAGGCACCTTGATCCAGAAACCCAATAGGGGCCGAGAAAGGACCTAGTGCAGGTCCTTGAGGACATTGGGAGATTAGAAACAAGAAAGTTTCAGAGATGCAAGTCTCTCAAATGTTCACAAAGATCAGAAGACATCCCCCAATCTGAAAAGTAGGGGGACACCATCATGCAGACCAAGTTTCTCAGCAGACGTGGCACCTTTGAAGTGCCAGACTCTTTTCGGACTGACAAGAGGATAGCGACACCACAATGCACTTTAGCCAAGATATTCTGTTGGATTCCAACTGTTTATTAAGAGCCAGAAGTTGAATAAAACACAATTTTACTGCAGATAAGTACAGTAGTATCCTGGCCCCTTACCGTGTGATCAGCTGCCAACCAATGACAGCTGATCACGTGATGTAAACAGAAGATCGTAATCAGCTTCTTTTTTCCTCACGCTGACAGCATCAGAGGGACATTGGTCCTGATCCCGGAGAGCCACTGCTGCTATGCAGTGCCCACCAGTGCCACCTGCCAGTGCCCACCAGTGCCTCCTACCAGTGCCCACCAGTGTCACCTATCAATGCCCACCATTGGCACCTATCAGTGCCCATCAGTGCTGCCAATCAGTGCCCATCAGTGCCTCATCATCAGTGTCACCTACCAGTGCCTATCAGTGCCCATCAGTGCCACCTATCAGTGCCCTTCAGCAGGGCCGATCCCAGGTGGGGTGCACAGGGTGCAGTGCACCCGGGCGCCAGAGAGGTGGGGGTGCTGAAGCGCCAGGGTGCTCCCCTCCCTTCTCCTCCTCCTCTCTGTGTCCAGAGGCAGCTCCCTTCACAGGTCTGTACTAATGGAGGGGGGTTTGTCCTGGGGGGGTCTGTACTAATGGAGGGGGGTTTGTCCTGGGGAGGGATCTGTACTAATGGAGGGGGGTTTGTCCTGGTGGGGGTCTGTACTAATGGAGGGGGGTGGTTTGTCCTGGGGGGGTCTACACCCAGGAAAGTACACCCAGGACTCCAGAGGGAAAGGGCAGTGCTGAGAGAACACCATCAGAGAGAGAACCCCGCTGCCCTGCGCCACCAGAGGGAAAGCCACACAGCCTGGCGCCATCCCTGGCGGAGAAAGGAATGGGGTCATTGCAGGAATACAGATCTGGGTGCTACCCAGCGGAGTCGCCGCGGCAATTCAGAGTGAGCTGACTCCTGATCAGAGGAACCGTTGCTGTATCGCTGGGTCAGGTGAGAGGGCTGATCGGCCATTATCTACTAACGTCCATAGGAATTGCAGTCTCTGACCATCTCCTGTATTATGTCTGCAATCTCTGACCATCTCCTGTATTATATATGCAGTCTCTGACCATCTCTTGTATCATGTCTGCAGTCTCTGACCATCTCCTGTACTATGATCGCAGTCTCTGACTGTCTCTTGTATCATGTCTGCAATCTCTGACCGTCTCTTGTATCATGTCTGCAGTCTTTGACCGTATTATGTCTAGGGGCTCTTTCTAACAGAAGCCCTCTGTGTGTGCATCAGAGAGACTCCCCTCCAGGTCTCATTAGTGTACTCTCTTCCTGTATTTTCTTTATTGTTAAGAGATCATCGGAGGATCCCAAGGTAACGAAGACTTCTAAGGGGAGCATCTCTGTGTTTGAGTCGTTGCTATAGAAACATTTGTAAAGGGGAGGAGTTGGTAAGATGACCACGCCCAAGCGTCTGTGACCATTAGGATCGGCCCTGCCCTTCAGTGCCACCTATCAGTACCTTTCAGTGCCAACTCTCAGTGCCCATCAGTGCCGCCTTATCAGTGTCCACCAGTGCCCACCAGTGCCACTTATTAGTGCCCATTAGGGCCGCCTTATCAGTGCCTATCAGTACAGCCTATTTGTGCCCATCAGTGCAGCCTATCAGTGCCATCTCATCAACGCATATCAATGAAGGAGTAAAATGACGTTTTTTAAAAATGCTATAACAAACTATGAAACTTTTTTTTTTGTTTTCAAAATTTTCTATCTTTTTTTGTTTTTTTAGCAAAAAAAAAAAAAAAGCCAGCAGTGATTAATTTATTGATTAATTATTTGTGTGGAAAAAAAAAAATAACATTTGGGTACAGTGTTACATGACCGCTCAATTGTCATTCAAAGTGTGAGAGCGCTGAAAGCTAAAAATTGGCCTGGGCAGGAAGGGGGTTTAAGTGCCCAGTAAGCAAGTGGTTAAACAGTAGGACATAAAGTGGACAGCACTGGGACACCATTAGCAATGTTCCAGGCCAGACAAGCCTTAGACTTAGTACACCAGGGGTTAACAGGATCAACAGTCACTAAGATCCCTCTCTCAGTTCTCTACTCACAGTGTCCCTGGGACTTGGATGTCTGCCTCCAGACTAAGGCAGAAAGTTTCCCCAGTGGAGCCTCCAGACCGGATCCTCAGTGAAACCCTTCTTCTAACTCTCTAAAGCCGTGTACACACGAGCGGAATGTCTGACAGAAAAAGTCAGACGGAAGCTTTTCATCGTCTATTCCGATAATGTGTATGCCTCATCTGGCTTTTTTTTTTTTAAATTCTGACGGACCTAGAAATGGAACATGTTCTAAATATTTCCGACGGAACCAATTCCTATCGGGAAAACCGCTTGTCTGTATGCTGTTTCGAAGGACCAAAAACTACGCATGCTCTGAAGCAAGTACGAGACGGAAGCTATTGGCTACTGGCTATTGAACTTTCTTTTTCTAGTCCCGTTGTACATGTTGTACGTCACCTCGTTCTGGACGGTCGGACTTTGGCGTGACCGTGTGTAGGCAAGACCGCTTGAGCGGAATTCCATCGGCGTTCCGTTGGAGAAACCTTCGGAGTTTATTCCGACGGCAAAACCGGTCGTGTATACGCGGCAATAGAATTAACAGCAAAATAGCCCCCCCCTCAGCTTTGCACAGCTGGTACTTTGATGAGACGGGCAGGATCTTCAGCTGGACTGGCAAGAAGGGCAGAAGCCCTTCAAGTTGGGAACCTCCCAAACTATGTATACACTCCCCAACCACCATCTGTGCACAACTCCCCAGGGATTGGCTGTAGCTGCATAAATATTCAGGCTGTTCATTTGACTTTCCCACCAAATACATTCTGGAAGCTTCCAGAAGACTGGGGGAAGCAATCAAACTTGCAGCCTTCTGAGCCCAGAGCAGCCTAAAGCAATCACGTGCTGCTCTGCTGATTACAGAATTGCTACAGCACTAAATTAGCCTAACCAAATCTAGCTGTGAGGGTGCTATAGTAAGAAGACAATGACTCATCACACCTTGTCCCTGCACTAATGTCACCTAAGGGAAGATGGAAGAAGCAAGGAGGGCTGAACTAACTAGCATGAATCAGGATGAAAGAACAGAGGGATATACCAAATACAAAAGATAAACAAGTTGTAGTGGAGCTGAGCTACAACTAGATATCAGTATAAAACAGAGCATCAATAACATAATTCAGTTCAATAGAAACATATATCAGAAGTAGAATTCAACAAGGTGTGTGTCTAGAATGCAGATCTCACATCAGGGCAAGGTGTGTGTGCTAGAATGGAGATCTCACAGATGAAAGAAGTACCAGGGAGAGGAATTGGCACGTACCTGGTCTGAGGCCGAAGTGCTGGGAGGGCTCCCCTTGCGGCTAAGTGTAACGCACCCCTAAAGGTGGTACAAGAAGTGCAGTGCCCAAAGAAGCACAGGTTGCCAGTAATCTCCTGAAAAGCTTGACCGGTGATCACCTGATGAATACTGGGATAGGCAGGATGCAAGGTAAGGCATACACAGGAAGCGGTGATGGAAGCCAGGCCAGGGGTCATACACAGTGGATCAGTCAGTAGCGGAGGCAGGTAGCAGGAACAGGAACAGGCCAAGGTCATACACAGGTGAGCAGGTAAGTAGTAAAAAAGACCATAATGCAAGCTGGGGTCATACACAGGTGAGTATTCCATTGGTGACTAGGGATGAGCCGAACACCCCCCTGGTTCGGTTTGCACCAGAACATGGGAACGGACCGAAAATTCGCACGAACGTTAGAACCCTATTGACGTCTATGGGACTCGAACGTTCGAAATCAAAAGTGCTCATTTTAAAGGTTAATTTGCATGGTATTGTCCTAAAAAGGGTTTGGGGACCCGGATCCTGCCCCAGGGGACATGTATTAATGCAAAAAAAACTTTTTTTTCGGGAGAAGTGATTTTAATGATGCTTAAAGTAAAAAAAAAAAAAGTGAAATATTCCTTTAAATATTGTACCTGGGGGGTGTCTATAGTATACCTGTAAAGTGGCGCGTGTTTCCCGTGCTTAAAACAGTCCCTGCACAAAATTTAATTTTTAAAGGAAAAAAAGTCATTTAAAACTGCTTGCGGCTTTAATGTAATGACAGGTCCTGGCAATATGGATGAAAATCAGTGAGACAAACGGCATGGGTACCCCCAAGTCCATTACCAGGCCCTTTGGGTCTTGTATGGATATTAAGGGGAACCCCGCACCCAAATTAAAAAAGGAAACAGCAGTATACAGGCTCTGTACTCTGAACAGCAGTATACAGGCGGTGCAAACAAGACAGGGACTGTAGGTTTGTTGTTAAGTAGAATCTGTTTGTAATTTTGAACTGGTACATTTTTAACGTGTTTAGCTCCAGCCAAAAAATCTATTTTAAGCTTTATGGAAAACATAGGGAAGGGTTATCACCCCTGTGGCATTTGTTTTGCTGTCTGTGCTCCTCTTCAGAAGATTTCACCTCACTTTTTGTCCCAATGATAAATGTTTTTTGAAAATTTGGGGTTTTTTGTGAAACAAGGATTGGTGATAAAGCATCAGTGGAAAGGAGAAATGTTTTTCCCATATTAACTCTTACAGGAGAGAATTTCCCTTCCTAGGGGTAGATTTCATCTCACTTCCTGTTGTCTCCTTCCGTTTGCAAGTAGGAGTCGTTTGTAAGTTGGCTGTTTGAAAGTAGGGGCCTTCCCTAGATACTCAGCAGAAATTTGGGCCTTAGGTGTTGTTGTGGCCACAACACTGTAAGCCCTCATGGGGCCCTGCTGTGAAATATTAGATCAAGAATTGTAATTACATGCCCCTGTTGAACAGGGGCAGAAAAATTGGGCCTTTGGTGGTGGTGGTGGTGGTGGAGCTGGTGCCACAACACTGTAAGTCCTCACCTGCTCTTGGTGGGAGCAGAAATGGGCCCTGCTGTGAAATATTAGATCAAGAATTGTAATTACATACCCCTGTTGAACAGGGGCTGAAAAATTGGGCCTTAGGCACTGGTGGCTGGTGCCCAGAACCAAAAATGTTCTTACAAGCTATCAGCGTGATCATTGAGGAGGAAGAGGATAATTACTCAGGATAGTCACTCAGCATCAGCATAGGCAGTCTTTGAAGGGATCTGAGATTTCAAAAAAAATTATTCGGTTACATCAGCATCAGGGGCTTGGTAGCTGGTGGTGATCCAAGACTGATTCATTTTTATGAAGGTCAGTCGATCGACCGAGTCGGTGGACAGACGCACCCTGTGATCGGTTACAAAGCCTCCAGCAGCACTGAATGTGCGTTCCGAAAGAACGCTGGATGCAGGACAGGCCAGTAGCTCAATTGCATACTGTGCAAACTCTGGCTAGTGATGCATCCTCAAGACCCAGTAACCCAGAGGATTTTCGGTGGGAAAGGTGTCCAAGTCAGATCTTGCCCCTAGGTATTCCTGCACCATGTAAAACAGACGCTGTTGATGGTTGCTGGAACCGATCATACCTTGGGGCTGCGGACTAAAAAATTGTCTGAACGCATCGGTCAGGCGGCCACCTTCTCCACCGCTCCTTCTTTGACTGACCGAAGCCTCAGCAACACGTTGTCCAGAAACAGGAGTTTGTAACCTCCCAGTCTCTGGGAACATGTTGGATGGCATTTAAACATAGAAGAGAAAGGGGACTCCCATAGCTTAAAACCATAAACACGTTTTATTTAAAGCAGATGACAGAGTGGTACTCATATATTGATAGCTTGTATCAGGCAACAAAATGTCATCAGAAAAAACGTCAGGTTCAAAATTTGTATTCACTGGGAGATGATGCGTGGCCTAACCTGAAGCCTTGCATCATCTCCCAGTGAATACAAGTTTTGAACCTATGGGAGTTCCCTTTCTCTTCTATGGGAGTTGCCATCCTGACCCTGAAAGCACTAAGGACTGCCGCACAGTGGCATACACTGTGACTCGTGTCACCCCTGCAGGGGTTAAGAAAGCTGGTGAGTGTCTGCATGATTACAGTACGAGACACAAACACCTGGGCACCACAGAAATACAAGTAGCAGATGCGTTTTGGATATACCTGCCTATTTTAAACGTCAAGAAATCTATAAGGACTGTTTAAAATCACCAACGTTGCACTGAGCACAAGTCACCTTTTACCTTAATAAGCCAATTATATGTGTCTGATATTATTATTCTAAACGTCAAGAAATCTATAAAGACTGTTTAAAATCACCAACGTTGCACTGAGCACAAGTCGCGTTTTACTTTAATAAGCTAATTATATGTGTTTGATATCATATTGTTGCATGGAGCACAAGTCACTTTAATATATGCACTTCATTTAGTTACTAATTGTATTATACCACTCCCCAGTCCACATTCCTTCTCCTCCCCCCCCCTCCCCTTTTTCCTCACCACATAGAGTGGATCACTTTTCATATGGTAATAGTTCATGTGTATAACTGGTCTCAGGTGATTTATCACATTAGAAGATTGAATTTAATTTTATTTCATTTTATTTTATTCTTTTAAAATAATTGGTACACGTTAATGAGGACAGCGCCACACCCACATATTAACCCCTTATTCACGTGGATCAAGGAGGGTTGCCAGCCATTATTGGTCCTTCTCCTTGATACCACGAATACGAGGATCCTTACCAGGCTTTGCAGGATCAGGGAGGCCATGCAGCGTAGGTTTGCTGAGGCATTCGGTCCGGAGTCCTCTGGGTCACTAAGGACGACATGGTCCACAGCCACCTCCTTCCAGCCACGTACAAGTCCATGTGTTTCTTGGGACTGATCCCTTAAAGACTGCTGCTGATGCTGAGTGCCAGGCTCCACCTCCATACTGACACAATCCTCCTCCTCGTCCTCTTCCTGTGTGATTGGCGGGCACGCAGGAACACTGTCTGGATAAAGGGGGCCTTGAGAGCTAAGGAAGTCCTCCTCTTCCTGCCTCTGTTCTGCCTCAAGTACCCTGTCCATTATTCCACGCAGCGTGTGCTCCAACAGGTGGACAAGAGGGACAGTGTCACTGATGCATGCACTGTCACTGCTCACCATCCTCGTGGCCTCCTCAAATGGTGACAGGACAGTGCATGCATCCCTGATCATGGCCCACTGGCGTGGGGAAAAAAACAAGCTCCCCTGACCCTGTCCTGGTGCCATAGTCGCACAGGTACTCATTGATGGCCCTCTGCTGCGTTTGCAGCTGCTGCAGCATGGCCAACGTTGAGTTCCACCTGGTGGGCATGTCACAGATTAGGCGGTTCTTGGGCAGGTTAAACACCTTTTGGAGGTCTGCCAGCCGAGCACTGGCATTATATGACCGGCGGAAATGCACACAGACTTTCCTGGCCTGCCTCAGGACATCCTGTAAGCCCGGGTACCTGCCCAAGAACCGCTGCACCACCAAGTTAAGAGTTAAGGACATGAGCCAAACAGGGCACATGGGTCATTTGTCCCTGTTGGTGGGCAGAGAGGAGGTTGGTGCCATTGTTGCAAACCACCATTCCTGCCTTAAGTTGGCGTGGCGTCAACCACCTCTGAACCTGCCCCTGCAGAGCTGACAGAACCTCTGCCCCAGTGTAGCTCCTGTCCCCCAAGCACACCAGCTCAAGCACCACATGGCATCTTTTGGCCTGCATTCTTGCGTAGCCCCTTGAACGGCTACGGAGCACCGCTGGTTCCGGGGACAAAGCACAGGAAGAGGCCATGGAGGAAGAAGAAGAGGAGGGGAGGGTGGAGGAGAGAGGTGTGTCACAATCATTAGTAGTGGCATTTTCAAGGCGTGGTGGCGGAACAACCTCCAACACTACTGCACCTTGTCCTGCATCCTTCCCAGCTGCCAGCAGAGTCACCCACTGTGCGGTGAAACTTAGGTAACGTGCCTGTCCATGCCTGCTGGACCATGAGTCAGCGGTAATATGCACCTTACCGCTGACTGCCCTGTCCAGCGAGGCATGGACATTGCCTTCCACATGCCGGTAGAGAGCCGGAATCGCCTTCCGTGAGAAAAAGTGGCATTTGGGTACCTGCCACTGAGGAACCGCACATTCCACAAACTCACGGAAGGGGGCAGAGTCTACCAACTGAAAAGGCAGCAGTTGAAGTGCTAGCAATTTTGCCAAGCTAGCATTCAACCGCTGGGCATGTGGATGGCTGGGAGCGAACTTCTTTCGGCGGTGCAGCAGCTGGGGCAGGGAAATTTGCCTGGTACAATCTGACGTTGGTGTACCGAAAGCAGATTGCCCACAAGTACTTGGCTGTGACACACCTAATTCTACACCTTCATTCCTCTCACTGCAGGTCTCAGAGAGGACTGAAGGTATAGTGGGGTTGGAGATCTCAGCCGGGGAGGAGCAAGATGAGGTCCTCTTTGTTCTTTGGTGTGTGTCTTTTAGATACGCTTGCCAACGAACTGCATGGCAGTTCAACATATGTCTGGTCAAGCATGTGGTGCCCAAGCGGGAGATGTTTTGGCCACGCGAGATACGCTTGAGACATATGTTGCAAATAGCAGCGGTGCGATCTGATGCACTCGTCTCAAAAAAGGCCCACACCAAAGAACTTTTGGAATAACGCGCAGAGACAGCAGCGCCCTGCACATGCGGAGCTTTTGGGTGTGATGCAGTCAGTGTGCTGCCCTTAGGCTGGTCCCTGGAGGGCATCCTGCCTCGTTGATGATGTGCCTCTTTCTCCTCCTCCTCCTCCTCCTCCTCCTCTCTCCTATCAGGCACCCACGTTGAGTCAGTGACCTCATCATCCCCTCCCTCCTCATCACTGGAGCAAACCTGGCAGTATGCTGCAGCAGGGGGAGCATGACTGCCAGATTGCTGTCCTTCTTGGGCAGCCCCTCTGTCCGTGCTCACGTTACTGCCTTCATCTAGCTCAGTATCATCATCAGAGCCTTCTAAACGCTGGGCATCCTCCTGGAGCATGTACCCAACACTGTGGTCAAACAGTTCGAGGGACTCCTCAGGAGGACATGGTGGGGCTAAGGAAGGAGTCACTGATGCCATTGAGCCGAGGGAAGAGGCCGCGTTGGCAGCTGCTTTGCCAGACAAAGTACCCTGAGCATGGGTGAGAGAGGATGAGGAGGATGAGGACGGCTTGGTCATCCACTTGACCAAGTCTTCCGCATGTTGCGGCTTAACACGGCCAGCTGCCGAAAAAAAGGCCAAGCGTGTCCCACGGCCACGTGCTGATGAGGATGCACCGTCTCCACGACCAGCACTGTTGCCTCTAGACACAGAGCCTGCTTGCCCTCTTTTATTGGCTTGTGACACTAAGCTGGGATATATATATATACAGTATATATATATATATATATATATATACTGATACTGCAGCTAGCAAAATCATCTGCCTGCCTGTAGTATGAGAACACCGCCAACCTTCTACAGGTAGCTTTAGGTGAACACTGTGCAGAGCTCGCAAAAAACGAACTTGTAGCTTATTTAGCTGCCTGCGGTAGTGATAGGAAAAGGAAAACACCACCAACCTTCTACAGGTAGCTTTAGGTGAACACTGTGCAGAGCTTGCAAAAAACTAACTTGTAGCTTATTTAGCTGCCTGCGGTAGTGATAGGATCAGGAAAACACCACCAACCTTCTACAGGTAGCTTTAGCTGAACACTGTGCCGAGCTCGCAAAAAACTAACTTGTAGTTTTAGCTGAACACTGTGAGGAGGACGCACTACACTAACTTGTAGCTTTAGCTGAACACTGTTCAGAGGACGCACTACACTAACTTGTAGCTTTAGCTGAACACTGTGCAGAGGTCGCACTACACTAACTTGTAGTTTTAGCTGAACACTGTTCAGAGGACGCACTACACTAACTTGTAGCTTTAGCTGAACACTGTGCAGAGGTCGCACTACACTAACTTGTAGTTTTAGCTGAACACTGTTCAGAGGACGCACTACACTAACTTGAAGCTTTAGCTGAACACTGTGCAGAGGTCGCACTACACTAACTTGTAGTTTTAGCTGAACACTGTGCAGAGGTCGCACTACACTAACTTGTAGTTTTAGCTGAACACTGTTCAGAGGACGCACTACACTAACTTGTAGCTTTAGCTGAACACTGTGCAGAGGGCGCACTACACTAACTTGTAGTTTTAGCTGAACACTGTTCAGAGGACGCACTACACTAACTTGTAGCTTTAGCTGAACACTGTGCAGAGGTCGCACTACACTAACTTGTAGTTTTA
Source organism: Aquarana catesbeiana (assembly GCF_042186555.1). Classification (NCBI taxonomy): domain Eukaryota; kingdom Metazoa; phylum Chordata; class Amphibia; order Anura; family Ranidae; genus Aquarana; species Aquarana catesbeiana. The sequence goes on from NC_133328.1 coordinate 589,008,691, forward strand.
GCTGAACACTGTGAGGAGGACGCACTACACCAACTTATAGCTTTAGCTGAACACTGTGAGGAGGACGCACTACCCTAACTTGTAGCTTTAGCTGAACACTGTGCAGAGGTCGCACTAAACTAACTTGTAGCTTTAGCTGAACACTGTGAGGAGGACGCACTACACTAACTTGTAGTTTTAGCTGAACACTGTGCAGAGGTCACACTAAACTAACTTGTAGCTTTAACTGAACACTGTGAGGAGGACGCACTACACTAACTGTAAATAGTCTAGCTGCCTGACTGTGGTGCTAATAGGATCAAAAGAACACCAGCAATTTTCTTCAGGTAGCTGTAAATACTGTAACAAGACAAGCCTGCCTGTCAGTAGGAGGATAACAGGAATGGATCTAGCTAAACTGAATACAGTGTGTATATATATATATATATATATATATATATATATATATATATATATATACAACACCTGGGATGCATATATATACACAATACACTGTAAGTGCAGCTAACTCACTGACTGTCCTGCCTAATCTATCTAACTCAAATGAAATGACACTGTCTCTCTCTCCCAAGCACGCTGGAACACACTCCACAGGGCCGCCGTGCAGGCGGCCTTATATAGTGTGGGGCGTGTTCTAAACCCCCTGAGCCATAATTGGCCAAAGCCACCCTGGCTTTGGCCAATTACAACTCTCTCTACTGACGGCGCTGTGATTAGCCAAGCATGCAGGTCATAGTGCATGCTTGGCCAATCATCAGCCAGCAATGCACTGCGATGCTGCAGTGAATTATGGGCCGTGACGCGCCACACGAATTTCGCAATTCGACGAACGGTCGAACAGACGATGTTCGAGTCGAACATGGGTTCGACTCGAACACGAAGCTCATCCCTATTGGTGATATAGGTAACGATGAGTGCAGAAATCACTGCAGCTGTGGATACTAGGGAGTATGGTGTTTGTTCTGCAGCAAGGGTCTCCAAACTGTGACCCACATGGCACATCTGGTCTGCTACAAGATTTTATCCGGCCCACAGGGTCATTGGCGTCCCCATAATGTGCATTGATTGAGGATTAAGGTCAACAGATACTGCTTATAGTCCCTGATTTCTATCTAACGGGGGGGGGCTCTGATGGGTGCCCTGATAGAAGGGGTAATTGTGATACTAGAGGGACTCTGATGGGAACTCTGATGTAAGGGGACTCTGATGAAAGGGAGTTTCTGATGGAGACCCTGATGTAAGGGGGACTCTAGTTTTTTTTCAGCCTGCAAATATTTGAAAAAGATTTGATGTGGCCCTTGTACTGAAAAGTTTGGAGGCCTCTGTTCTAGAGGACTGATCTAATAGACCTTTCCCCCCACACTTCATTTCCTACGCTTGCACTAAATCACAGATTTCTAGAAATGTAAGTAATTTGGATACATGACAGGGTCACATTATGTTACCTAGCAACCTAAAACTACATCTGCCAGTTTCTTCTTCCATTTCTCACTAAATAAGATTTGTGTTTAAAATGTCTTATAAAAGCATCTTATAAATTTCATTTTATTGGTTGCTTTCTATCCAAATCATTTTACTGAACTGCTTTTTAAAAAATCTTGAAAAGAAAATGACTATAAATCACAGGGAAGCACATGGCCCAGCAGGAAAGTGCAGTAAAAGTGCTCAGATGCTCCACGAAATAAAGAGCCTCTCAGTATTGCCATTTTATGTCCAGTTTTAAATGGAAACATGTGTTACATTGAAATCCATTGTTTTTTTGTTTTTTTTCTAAAAATATGTTTGTAAAAAAAAAAACTGATAATATACTGTATTTCCATTTAGCTACTGACATTAAGATTTTTTATTGTTCAGCATAATAAAAGAGAAGACACAAATTTATTTTAAAAGAGAACTATTATAGGGAGTTTTATATTGCTCCAGAACCTCATGAAGATAAGGGGTGGCCATTAGCTTGAGGGAAAAGACTTAGGTTTTAGAATAAAACCCTCCTGTCTCTATATTGTTGAAGAAATACCATTTGTGTTAACTTGAAACCCCAAAGCTGAAAGACCCATGAGGTTACTGTAGGTTGCTGGTGGTTACTTTTCTTTTGTGCTGCGTATGTCTCGGGTGACCAGCAATAGTGATGCTGCTGCTCCGAGGTAAATTAGTACCAGAACTCATTCCAGCATTGGGATCCTGGCACTCTCTGTTACTGACTCATATGCACTCTAGTTACCTCTCGGTATCCTGCAACCCCTGTGTCTCCAATTACTCCTGTATCCTTGGTGATCCCAGAATCACCAGTGGCTTACGTATGTCCACTGACCCCCCGTGCTCCTGTGCTCTACCACTTTACAAAACTGCAGTCCAACCACATGTTGAATATGCCATCTATCTTTGGTCACCAATCGGGAAGGAAGGATGTGATGATCCTCCAATATCACTAAAGAGTGTTGAGACCCATATTAATAATAAGCGTTGTACTGTTCTGGTGAGTCTGATGCCACGTACACATGGGCGGACTTTTCGATGGACTGGGTCCGGTGGACTTTTTGACTGACTTTCCGATGGACTTTCGAATGAACGGACTTGCCTACACACGATCAACCAAAGTCAGACGGATTTGTACGTGATGACGTATGACCGGACTGAAATAAGGAAGTTCATAGCCAGTAGCCAATAGCTGCCCTAGCGTCGGTTTTTGTCCGTCGGACTAGCATACAGACGAGCGGACTTTTCGACCGGGCTCGAGTCCGTTGGAGAGATTTGAAACATGTTTCATTTCTAGGTCTGTCGAACTTTTGGGGGAAAAAAGTCAGCTGGAGCCCACACACGATCGAATAATTCGACGGAGTCCAGTCCGCCGGACCAAGTCTGCAGTAAAGTCCGCTCGTGTGTACGTGGCATGAGTGTGCTTGGGGCATATGGTGACACAGGCACTGGTCAGCATCATACAGAGCACTGGTTTTCACGAAGTGGACTGTTTTTTATGCACTATTTCTTTCACATTTTTTTTTAATTTATGGATACTATCATAGGAGTGGTATATTGCAGAAGCGTTATATGAACGTATATGTTTTGTGCACAATCTTCAATGCTATTATTATGTATTGAGTATTAGCGATGCTTTGTTACTAAATTGTTGGTAACAAAACTTGTTTTATGTGCATTAAGGCTTGGTTCACACTGATGCGACATAGGATCCAACTTGTGAGACCTCAAGTCGGATGACGTGTGAAATTTGCAGTCAAGCCAGTGTGAACCAAGCCTTAGGGGAGCACATTTTGAGAGTGGCAACTGTACTTAGGGCACTTACACAAGTAGTTTCACATTACCCTAGGTGCGGTATGTTTAAATAGTTTCTCAGCAAAGATGTGCTTGAACTGGAGAGAGTCCAGAGAAGGGCAACAAGGCTAATAACGGTGAAGGGGGACCTCAATTATGAGGAATGATTACAAACATTAAACTTCTCCCTGGAGATAGGTGCTTGAGAGGGAACATGATTGCAAATCATTAAATGGTGACTAGCGTTGGGAGAAAACTATTTCACCTAAGGTCTCTAAAGAAGACTCATGACCACAGAATAAAGTTGGACAAGAGGTGGTTCAATCTTAAACTTCATAAGATGTACTTTACTGTTAGAACCATAAAGATGTGGGACTCCTTTCTACAGTTGGAGGTTCCAGAGTGGAGTGTAGATAAATTCAAAATTTTTTAATAGATGTGCTTGTTAGCAAACACAATGTACAGGGATATGGAAAATTGTAGTGACATAAACACACACACTCACTCCGGTTGAACTGGCTGGACAGGTGTCTTTATTCAACCTTACTGACTATCCCAGATAGCAAGCAATTGTGGTGCAAGTTTGAAAATTACTTACTAAGCTATTGCTAGATTTGCCATGCTTCACAAGTTTGTTGCACAATTGCAGCAAGTCCACATTGCATGACTCCAGATCAACTTTCTTTGCGAACATTCTGCAAGTCTGCTGCAAGTTCTGTTATGTTGTGCAATAGTCATCCCACCACAGGGGTCACTGTGGCTGAATTTTAATGCTGTAGTCTTGCAGAGCTCTTGCTGTAGACTCACCACAGCAACTTTGCTCTTGCTAGAGACTTGCCATGCAAATGTTCTACAAATTCGAAAAGTGTCAACTAGAACTTGTGCTTCAAGCAGTGGCGGCCTGTCCATTAGGGGCGCCACCCCCTATATGCAATGGATAGAGTCATGCATAGCATGACTCTATCCACGGCTGCCGTGGCCACCCCCTATTTATGCGCACGGCCCCCTTTCAGGACACCGGACGCATGAATTACAGAGGCCGGGGTGTTTTTGAAGCACCTATTCAGAGCCAGAGGCTTTAATAGGCTTCAAAATAGGATGGGCTTGGGTTGCAGAGAATGCTTTCCGATCCCACCCTTGTGTGTTACAACAGCAAATTAATATTCGCTGTTGAAACACTGGTCCTCAATCCGGCCAATCAGAAGCGGGTGTGAGACCCATTTTCCGATTGGCCAAAAAGAGAGGACTCCCGACTGGCCACCAAGGAGGAGGGGGGAATGGAAGCTGCCGCCGTCACCGCTGTGATGACTCGTGGAGAGCAGGAGAACAGGAGGCCATCGCTGCCGAGCAGGAGAGGCCGCCGGTGATGGGGTAAGTGCTACTGACCGACCGGGGGGTGGGGGGTGGCATACTGTTTGTCGTCCCCCCCAAAAAAATTCCACCGACCACCACTGGCTTCAAGTGCTCTGCAAGTGTATAACTTGCCAGTGAAGATGTGCAGCAAGTTAACAGACTTACAATTCAACACTGCCACTGCCAGTTATCCTTGCTATCTGGGATATACAGTATCTCACAAAAGTGAGTAGACCCCTCACATTTTTGTAAATATTTTATTATAGCTTTTCATGTGACAACACTGAAGAAATGACACTTTGCTACAATGTAAAGTAGCGAGTGTACAGCTTGTATAACAGTGTAAATTTGCTGTCTCCTCAAAATAACTCAACACACAGCCATTAATGTCTAAACCGCTGGCAACAAAAGTGAGTACACCCCTAAGTGAAAATGTCCAAATTGGGCCCAATTTTCCATTTTCCCTCCCCGGTGTCATGTGACTCGTTAGTGTTACAAGGTCTCAGGTGTGAATGGGGAGCAGGTGTGTTAAATTTGGTGTTATCGCTCTCACTTTCTCATACTGGTCACTGGAAGTTCAACATGGCACCTCATGGCAAAGAACTTTCTGAGGATCTGAAAAAAAGAATTCTTGCTCTACATAAAGATGGCCTAGGCTATAAGAAGATTGCCAAGATCCTGAAACTGAGCTGCAGCACGGTGGGCAAAAACATACAGCGGTTTAACAGGACAAGTTCCACTCAGAACAGGCCTCGCCATGGTTGACCAAAGAAGTTGAGTGCACGTGCTCTGCGTCATATCCGGAGGTTGTCTTTGGGAAATAGAGGTATGAGTGCTGCCAGCATTGCTGCAGAGGTTGAAGGGGTCAGCCTGTCAGTACTCAGACTATACACCGCACACTGCATCAAATTTGTCTGCATGGCTGTTGTCCCAGAAGGAAGCCTCTTCTAAAGATGATGCACTAGAAAGCCTGCAAACAGTTTGCTGAAGACAAGTAAACTAAGGACATGGATTCCTGGAACCATGTCCTGTGGTCTGATGAGACCAAGATAAACTTATTTGGTTTAGATGGTGTGTCTTGCCTACAGTGAAGCATGGTGGTGGGAGTGTCATGGTCTGGGGCTGCATGAGTGCTGCTGGCACTGGGGAGCTACAGTTCATTGAGGGAAACATGAATGCCAACATGTACTGTGACATACTGAAGCAGAGCATGATCCCCCTTTTTCGGAGACAGGGCCGCAGGGACGATCCCAAACATACCTCCAAGATGACCACTGCCTTGCTAAAGAAGCTGAGGGTAAACGTGATGGACTGGCCAAGCATGTCTCCAGACCTAAACCCTATTGAGCATCTGTGGGGTATCCTCAAATGGAAGGTGGAGGAGTGCAAGGTCTCTAACATCCACCAGCTCCGTGATGTCGTTATGGAGGAGTGGAAGAGGACTCCAGTGGCAACCTGTGAAGCTCTCATGAACTCCATGCCCAAGAGGGCAGTGCTGGAAAATAATGGTGGCTACACAAAATATTGACACTTTGGGCCCAATTTGGTCATTTTCACTTAGGGGTGTACGCACTTTTGTTGCCAGCGGTTTAGACGTTAATGGCTATGTGTTGAGTTATTTTGAGGGGGCAGCAAATTTACACTGTTATACAAGATGTACACTCACTACTTTACATTGTAGTAAACTGTAATCTCTTCAGTGTTGTCACAAATAAACATATATACAAAAATGTGAGGGGTGTACTCACTTTTGTGAGATACTGTAGCTTTCAGGGATGTGCTGGCCATGGCATGACAGCTGCCCAGAGACAAGATTCCACAGATGCCCATCTGTAAATGCACTGCAGCTGTAGCTTGACCCGGCTTGCCTTTGACTCTGTTGTACCTCTCTTATCCTGACCCTGGCCTGTATCTGGACTTTTGCCTTGCTTCTTGCATTATCTGCCTGAACTCACATTGCCAATCTCTGCTTGCTTCCTGACCATTCTTTGTCTGATGTCTATACCTGCATTTGATCGGCTTATCCGACCATGCATCTGGTACCTCCTACTATCTGCTACCTTCAGCGTAGTGTCTGCTAACCCATCTATGTCTGCCATCTGGCTTCCTGGTCCACCCGGGTACCATACCCCGCACAAGCAAGAAAGGTCAGGCACCCTTACACCACCGTGCTCTCATGACCACTCCTTGCAACATCGGTGGTCCCTGAGCCAGGGTTGTACGAAAAGGCTTTCCTCTGCTCGTCAGGTTCAACCGTCAGGTACATGACAATAACTATGAACTTCCAGTGACTCCTGTGTCTCCAGAGACCCCAGTGCTTCTGCATCTTTATTGGTTCCCGTGTCTCCAGTGACTCCAGCACTTTTGTGACTTTAGTGCCCCAGCATCTCTAGTGACCCCAACATTTTTGTCTCTCCAGTGACCCCAGAGCATCCTGGGTCAACTAGTGACCTCTCTACTCTGTGACTCCACAGCAACCTCTTTCACACAGTGACCCCGATAACATCTTATCACACCATTGTTCTCTGAGGCTTTAGTGACACCTGCTCCACGCAGTCTTGGGTATGCTCCTGTAATTCCAGAACTGGCTTTCTCTCAGTGAATATGGACCCTGTCCGTAAAAGTATATAGTAGACATGGAAATTTAATTTCCTTTTGTTTTTTTGTGGGTTTCCTCCAGGTCCCTGGCTTTCTTCCACAATCCAGAAATATACTGGTAGTTTAATTATCTCTCTCAGACATGAGCCCTATAACAAATGTAGCAGGGACATCAGAATGTGAACTCCTTCAAAGAATTGGGACTGACGGAAAAGGCTCTATGTATTCTGTAAAGTACTGTAAGATATATAAGTACTATATGAATACCGGGAATAAATAAGGATAGTTTGTCTTTTTATATTGAATAAAATAAATTCAGAACATGAGTGGATAAAGGACAAAGGACTTATTCCTCCTAATTAGAAAATAAATACTTTTGTGGTATAATAACAAAGTTAACAAATAAAGTTTTAATTTAGGTTACTGGCTCTGTAAATCATATGTCACTTGTCAATCATATAAAAGCCTCAGTCACCACAATCCCTGTGAAAAATAGTCCAGTAAATTGTCTTCACTAAATTTCCTTGGTAAGCAGGAAAAGTTTGTAAGGCTCATATAGTAATTAAAGTGATTCACGACAATTAAATGCACCTAAAGCAACACAGTGCTGATGACACCCAATGTAAAGTGAGGGACCACTTCCTTCATTCTCCTTCGTATTGATTTTATTACATGCCAGTGCTTGCCAATCAAAACAAAACTCTATCTATCTATAAACAAGTTTCCTTAAAGTCTCCTTAAAAAGGGTCTAAATCCATTAACAAGCACTTTTGGAAATCTGATCAGAATTACTTTTGACACGAGCATTCCTTTATAAAAAAAGAAGTATGCATGGACTACATTTTACCAACTTAGTCATGCTCTGCTTAAATGAACCTTTATTTTTAATGTATTTATCATTAAAAGACAAAAATTAAAATATATTTATATGGGCGAAATATAGAATAAACAACAGTGGGTTACTATGATAAAACAATCTAAAGAAGTTGTTTATTTAGACCTTGATGATACAATTGTAATTAGGAAATAAGGAGATAACACTGAGGATCGGAAAACTCCCTAAGGGCATCTTGACCGGGAGCTGGGGTAGTGTGGGTGGCCTGGAACCCCACAAGGACAACATCCAGGGAATTTATTAATTGCCACTTTATTTTATTTTACCTTATTCATTGTCACTCTTGCTTATTGGGACTTCACTGGACTTCACTAACACCATCTACCCTTTGTCCTGTCCTTTGCCAAGCACAGGACATACTGCATTTTTTATATCTATATTTATATCATGTTCTGAGAAGTCACTTTTTTCTTTGATGGTTTTAGCATCCATGGTCATACACGACTATTTCTACTTTCTGGTAATCTGTCTTCCCTGGATGTTGTCCTTGTGGGGTTCCAGGCCACCCACACTACCCCAGCTCCCGGTCAAGATGCCCTTAGGGGGTTTTCTGATCCTCAGTGTTATCTCCTTATTTCATAATTACAATTGTAAGTATTTTTTAGAGAGTAGGGTTTTTATGGGCTAATTTTTATTTTATTTTTTAATTTTTATTATCAATTATTTTCCTGGGAAGGGTCAGATCTTAGAGAAATTCTTACTTATCATATTACATTTCAGACTACCACCACGTGCATGGTCCTGAAGAGTAGAGCAATCGACAAAACGCGTAGAGCTGCTATATGCCATGTTTATCCGTCATGTCCATCATAATTTTTCAGAATCTGTATCATGTAATTATGAAAACTCATTTGCCATCTTTTGTATATGTGTATATATAAATTTTAATGGAACATTTACCTTTTTATATTGAATTATGACTACCATTATGTATTTTATTATTGATGTATGTAATAAATATTCATTTTTCTATACCTACGTGCTTCATTTAAAATCCCATTACCCTCTCCTCTGTTCTCAACTAAATAGGGATGGAGGCACTGGACCTTACCGGGTCATCGCCTCATTTAAAGTCCCTTTGTTCTCCTTTATTTCGTTTGTACAAGGAAGTAGCCACATCTGTTCATTACATTTTGTGGACTCCACTTGCTTAGTAGTATTGCAACATGGTTGTGCTTTGCTGATCATTTTATGTCACTGCATATCTACCAGACAGGAGCTGTCTCACTGAAAACAATAAAATGAAACACCCATGTGTGGCAGTTTGGGAATTCTTGGACCCAAGTTTTTCTCATTCATTACAAAAAAAAGTACTTATTCAAAATAATAACACAATTTGGTAAGGCTGCCACTTACCCTGTTTATTTGTGGTATTTTATTTTAAATTCAAGCATTTATTGAATCCAACCATGGAGTTATATGGCACAAAGTTACTCCAACAATAAAAAGTAACAGACAATAATATCCCAACTTCTGACACTTAAAGCAAATATAGAATCAATGACTACAGAATCAGTGAGGTTACAGAAGTAGATACAAAGATAAAGAAAAAGTTCCAGATTTGTGGTATTTTTTCCCATTTATAGCACATTAATCTTAACCCCTCTGCACCGTCACCTCCTGGCTCTTTAAGGCGTTTCAGATGCCTGGAGGCGGGGTTTATGATCATGTGACCACCGTGATTTGCTGCAGCCATTAGCCCATCGGTGACTGTACCAGGAGCGTGATGTGAGGGGCATGCGCTCTCCACACAGCTATGTCTGCAATTTGGATACGCAAATATGTGCCAAGGCCCACCCACGAGAGGCCGCATATTTGTGTACCCTCGGCGCCTAGGGGTTTAAGAGACTCTGTGGATTTAATAAAGGCATTTTCCTTTATTTCCTTTATTAAACCTAGGGGTTTAAGAGACTCCGTGGATTTAATAAAGATATTTTCCGATGAGTTTAAAAAATTAGCTCTGTAAATTTCTATTATTTAATTATGTGAAATACATTTTTTTTTTGTATTTTCCTTGCACCTGAATGGGTATTCTTTACAAAGTGACTCTTCACAACATTACATTTACTAAGGAAAAGGGGTGCAACTTGCCTTTAGTAAATCAGCTCCAGTGTCATGAGAAAATGTACTGGTTTCAGTTAAAGTGGATGTAAACCCTCACGTATACCCAGTGAAGTAAGTAGCCTCAGATGATACACAGAGATGAAACAAATCTCCCTGCATAAGTTTTACATGTATATCTGCTGTCTTCAGCTTTATATACGGTTTAAAAAATGCACTTCCTGTTCGATTTTTCTCTTCCTGTTCCAGCAGGGGGAGGGGAGTCTTGCCATGCACTCTGAGACAGCTGATTTGTTTAAAGGCACCCCCCCCCCCCTCCACATAGGCAGAGACTTGCAGAGCTGTGCTGTGAATTGACCAGCTGTCTATTAATCTATTTATAGCACCCACCCTGACACAAATTTCAGGCTGGTTTTATCATATGTGTCAGAGAACTTGTCAGAAGTTATCAGGCTGATAACAGAAGAACGGAGCAGGAGAAAGCCATGGGACACAGTGCTTTGAAGAGAGATAAGAAAATACTGCAGATATATGTGCCCAGCTCAAATTTTGTGAATCGGGTTTACATCCACTTTAATATTTTCATGTTATCTCCAATGTGGTGCCTTGAGGCCTTTTAACTCCTTCCCGCCAAGCGCATGCAGATGTGCGTACTCGGCTTTCGGGGGTTATACCGGGATGATGCCCGCAGCTGCAGGCATCATCCCGGTACTGTTTTTTAGAGCCGGCGATCGGCTTTCCAGGTATAACAACCAATGCAGCTAAAAGCCGCTCGGCTGTTATACCGGAGGAGCGGGAGGGGACGTCCCCCCTTCCCGCCGCCTCCCGCTGCTCTTACCGGGCCTCCCGATCCACCGGGAGGCCCGATCACTAATCCGCCACCTCCGGCGGCTAGTAACAGTCTGGAACGAAGCCGTAGGCGGCTTCGTTCCAGCCTCCTAATAGTAAACACGGAAGCGACGTCATGACGTCACTTCCCGTTTACTCTGCTGCCAATGGCGCCGGTTTTAAAAAAATATACAGTATTCAGAATCGCCGAAAATGGCGACCTGAATACTTTGAAGTGCAAAAGGGGGATCGGGGATGTTTACCTTCCTTGTGACAGCAATAAAAGTGATCAAAATATATATATATATATATTTTTTAAACACAATTTATAAATATAAAAATAAATAAAATAAATTAAAACATTTTTTTTTTTAAAGCGCCCCCGTCCCCGCGAGCTCGCGCAGCAAAGAAAACGCATACAGAAGTTGCACCCGCATATGTAAATGGTGTTCAAATCACACATGTGAGGTATCGCCGCGATCGTCAGAGCAAGAGCAATAATTCTAGCACTAGACCTCCTCTGTAACTCTAACCTGGTAACCGTAAAAAAAAATGTAAAACGTCGCCTATGGAAATTTTTAGGTACCGTAGTTTGTCGCCATTCCATGAGTGCGTGCAATTATAAAGCATGACATGTTTGGTATCTATTTACTCAGCGTAACATCATCTTTCACATTATACAAAAAAAAATGGGCTATCTGTACTGTTTGTTATTTTTTTTAATACATGAAAGTGTCCCTTTTCCTAAAAAGTTGTGTTTAAAACACCGCTGCACAAATACTGTGTGATATAAAATTTTGCAACAATCACCATTTTATTCTCTAGATTCTCTGCTAAAAAAATATATATAATGTTTGGGGGCTCTAAGTAATTTTCTATCAAAAAATACGGATTTTATCTTGTGAACACCAAATTTCAAAAATAGGCTTAGTCATGAAAGGATTAAAATCTTTTTTATTCAACTCAACATGGTAAAGCAACCTTGTCACTAAAAAAAAAAGTGCAAATAAAAGATGTACCCACAAACAAGAAAGTAAATACATACCTCTTCTGCTTTGCAAAACTCCGCTCTAACAAAGAGAAATTGTGCCACCTAAAATATTTTCAGAAACCAGCCCTTCTGGGAGTGATAACTTCCTATTGCACTTGTAGCATTCAGAGGTTCCCCATGTCAACTATTATTACAAAACACCTTAGTTTGGCCTCCTCCAGTGATGCAAGGTCTACATTCTCCCTTGTCGCTCAGTCCACCACTGTCAGTAAGAGACCATCTAGACATACCCACACACCTTATATTTTGATTGTAAGATATTTTCATCTGAGTACTATTCAACCTAAACTTAGTAGAGTGTGTTAATTTGTAACTCACATGCCAAATTCCACAGATTTGTAAGCTTAGTATGTCCAGCAATGGTAAGTAACTTTGTCTGCACAACCTGGGACATATGGGATAGAGGCACTGCATGTATTCACAAAATATGAGATACATTGGGGGGATTTACTATAATAAAGGCAAATAGACTGTGCACTTTTCAAGTACAGTTGCACTCATATTCCTTGGTAAATGTAAATGTGGTAAAGCTTCACTTTGTAAAGAATACCCAATCAGGTGCAAGGAAAAAAAAAAGCATGATTGGATAATGGAAACTGGGAGAGTTTTACCACATTTACTAAGCTCTGGGGAAAATGAGTGCAACTGCACTTGCAAAGTACATAGTGTCTATTTGCCTAGTGTGAATGAGGCCTTAGTATTATCATATTTATAGAGGGTTTATATAGCGCTAACAGTTTGCACAGTGCTTTACAACATGCAGGCAGGCAGTACAGTTACAATACTATTTAATACAAGAGGAATCAGAGGGTCCGGCTCATTAGAGTGTAGCACCCTGATGTTTATGCAGGGTTCCTCCTAAATTTACCTGCCAAGTGTAGTTACCTTGGCTCATTGTTAGGGATCAGTTGAGTTCACCCTGTCTGGAATTGCTGCATTTCTCTCTTCTGCCGCTAGGTGGCCAGGTACCTGGTGACATTAGATAAAACAAGGGCAAAGCAAGGACAGATTAGGAGTATATCGGGTATCTCAGCCAATGGGCAGGGGTTTTCTTAAATCCCTTGGCATGCTGGGAGAACCTATATATTTGGGTGGAGTCAGGTGATCAGGGTTCTGTGCCACCTAGATGGCTGTCTGGGTGGACATGTGTTGTACTGCTCGGGCTGCTAGGCCAGAGATTGAGCCTATCCTGGGCACATCTGGCCGCTAGGCTGTCTGAGGGCCTATCCAGAAGCAAGAGAGCAGTGCAGGGTTGGGATTGTGGCTTGCATTCCAACCAGAAGTGACGGTTCTGCCGGCCAGAGAACCTGTCGTGGTCAGAGGTAGAGGGGAAGCTGTTGCCACTAAGGGACCAACTACCTTATTACCAGGGACCATAGTGAGTAGCTGAAGCAAGTACCAGAGCAGTATTCTCACCAACTGGGGATGGTGAAGAATCAGGAAACTTCAGCAGGTGTCAAGCCAGGGACCCAGCCAGTGGAGGTGACGCTTGCAGAGCAGCCTTGTGTGCCAAGCCAGGGACCGAGCAGGCCAGTGGGGTGAAGCTTGATAAGTATCTGGAGTGCCAAGCTAGGGACCCAGCAGGGAGGCGGGGGTGACGCTTGAGGAAGATACTAAAGTGAAGATCAGAAGAGCGCATGGGATTCAGTGGCAGTGAATCAGCAAGTCTAGAGAGATAGACTGGTAGCTCAGTGGGTTGAGAACCTGCAAGAAGTGATTGTAGAAAAGTAAAGGAGTTTGTTGCAACTTGTGTTAGGAGCTGTTCTAAGACTATTGCCATAGGAGACAGCATTCCTACACATGCAGATGTGGTGTCTTGCTGGATGCCTTTCCCTGCATGGCTGACTACCTGTAAAATCTCTGAGTCTGCCAATTAAAATTGCAACTATCTAAGGGTGTCCTGGCCATAAACCCTCTCCCACAGTTCTGTTCAAGAGAAATAAAATCTTTTTGCATTCAAGAAGTGTCTGGTGCCCATGAATCTATCTAGCATTACACCCACTATGCCTTGTAACCCACTCTACACAGAAGGATGTCAGCAGCTATTGGCTCTGGAGGTTCCCATTGGAATAAAGGGACCTTGGGACCTTGCTACAAGAGCTTACAATCTAAGAGGGATATTCATGCAGCATATAGCTAGTCTCTGACGATAAATGTGCCACATGATGTGGAAGACACGGAGAAGACTGAAAAAAGAAGCAACAACTCCAGGTTCAGCGAGGATGTTTCATATTCTATTTCACAACACAAATGCCAAAAGCATTTAAATCTAATTACAGTTATTAAGAAAAATATTTGATTCAGGGGTGACTAGGCTCACAAAGAGTTCATGAAAATTGAACTGTGAATTTCCCATTCAGCTGGTTTGCAAGATGGCACTGTTCTGTTTGTATGCTTCTTAACTTTTTGGATAAGATTTTATCAAAGCATTAAAGAAGAAATCCTTTAAAGCAGTGGTCATCAACCCTGTCCTCAGGGCCCACTAACAGGCCAGGTTTGCAAGATAATGAAATACATCACAGGTGATATCTTTTGCTGCTCATTGATTGCAGTATTCTAGTCTAGGCTTTTCCTCACTTGCGTCTGACAGACGCGAGTAAAGAGGAGTCGTTCGGGGGGGTCTGCGCTGATTGTTTATTAGCACAGCCCCCCACTCGGATGCCCACCCAGGACCACCAGGGATGCTACCAGGGATCGCCGCCACTGATGACCAGAGGTATGGCATCCCTTGTGGCCATGGGTGGCAATGTGTGCCCACACATGATGCCAATGTGTGCCCACACTTGATGCCAATCAGTGCCCACCAGCAATACCTGCCAGTGTCTCCTAATCAGTGATGCCAATCAGTGCCATCTATCAGTGTCAATCAGTGCCACTCATCAATGTCCATCAGTGCCACCTATCAGTGCCCATCCATGTCCATCATTGTCCACCTATCAGTGCCCATCAGTGCTACCTATCAGTGCCCATCAGTGCCATCTATAAGTATTCATCAGTGCAGCCTTTCATTGCCCACCTGTGCCGCCTATGAGTGCCCATCTGTGCCACCTATGAGTGCCCATCTGTGCCACCTATGAGTGTCCATCAATGTTGCATATCAGTGCCACCTATCAGTGCCCATCAGTGCCACCTATCAGTGCCCAGTGTCGCATATCAGTGCCCATCATCAGTGCCACCTCATCAGTGCCACCTCATTGGTGCCACCTCATCCGTGCTCATTAGTGCCACCTTATCGGTGCCAGGCAGTGCAGCTATATCAGTGCTCATCAGTGAAGGTGAAATGTACTTATTTACAAAATTTTATAACAGAAACGGAGAAAAATTTTTTTTTTTTCAAAATTTTCGGTCTTTTTTTATTTGTTTAGCAAAAAATAAAAACTGCAGAGGTGATCAAATATGACCAAAATAAAGCACTATTTGTGGGAATAAACTGATAAAAATGTTGTTATGGTACAGCTTAGCATGACTGTGCAATTGTCATTTAAACAGCGACAGCGCTGAAAGCTGAAAATTGACTTGGGCAGGAAGGGGGGAAAGTGCCCAGTATTGAAATGGTTAAGTGATTTAGGTCATGTTAGGTATTATATGGCCCTTTACTGCCATCTAATATATTTTACAAAAATAAGCCAAATGTGAGATCCTTCTAATGCCCTGTACACACGGTCGGATTTTCCGATAGAAAATGTCCGCTCGGAGCGTGTTGTCAGAAATTCCGACCGTGTGTGGGCTCCATCGGACATTTTCCATTGGATTTTCCGACACACAAAGTTTGAGAGCAGGTTATAAAATTTTCCGACAACAAAATCCGTTGTCGGAAATTTCGATCGTGTGTACACAAATCCGACGGACAAAGTGCCACGCATGCTCAGAATAAATAAAGAGATGAAAGCTATTGGCCACTGCCCCGTTTATAGTCCCGATGTATGTGTTTTACGTCACCGCGTTCAGAACAATCGGATTTTCCGACAACTTTGTGTGACCGTGTGTATGCAAGACAAGTTTGAGCCAACATCCGTCGGAAAAAATCCTAGGATTTTGTTGTCGGAATGTCCGAACAAAGTCCGGCCGTGTGTACGGGGCATAAGACTAGTGTTTAGTTGTATGTACTTTATATGGAAAGTATAGCAAAAAGTGTGGTAAACGTATACTCACCTTTGTAACGTTGCTGGATTCCTGTCCTGGGGTCAAACAACCTATTATACCACATGTACCCAGATAGCAAGTAATTGTGCTGCAAGTTTGAAAATGACTTGCTAAGCTATTGCTAGACTTGCCAGGCTTCACAAGTTTGTTGCACAATTGCAGAAAGTCCACATTGCATGACTCCAGATCAACTTTCTTCACCACAAGGGTCACTGTGGCTGACCCACCACTGCAACTTTTCTCTTGCTAGAGACTTGCCATGCAAATTTGCTACAAATTGGAAAACTAGAACTTTAAGTGCTTTAAGTGCTCTGCAAGTGTACAACTTGTCAGTGAAAATGTGCACCAAGTTAACAAGACTTACAATTCAACACTGCCACAAATTTGTGGCAAGTTATCCTTGCTATCTAGGTAGAGAATATGACTGTCTCCAGGTAGGTTTTTAATGTTTTCCAAATTGGAGTTTTCTGGAGATTCCTGCACTGCTCTAGGCTGCAATCAGGTTTGGTGGAAATTGGTAAAGGTGATGAGCTCCCAAAAAGGAACCAATGTCAGCAGAGCCACCCATTAAATAAGGGGAGAGGAGGGAGCGCCTGCAACAGATACCCCATAATAAGCCTATGGGTGACATCACTGCCCAGACATTCCATCCTTTGTTGGTGCTCGCTCCTGATGCCCACAGCTGGGAAGATCATGAGACTGGACCAGAGAGCCTTGTGAGAATAGGAAAGCAGAAGCATCTTCCTTCTACAGGGTAGTATGAGAATTATAAGGGGGTGGTAGCAGTGGAGTTCCACCCCAAAAAAAAAAAAAAAAAATCATTAATGTGCATGAAAAAGAAAATAAAAAAACATTTGGAGAAATTTTTTTTTTTTTTTACTTACCTCTTTAATGCCTGTTGCTAGGGGGTCCCTCGTAATCTGCCTCCTTCGGAAACTGGGCTCCTGACTTCACTTCCCTCAGCGCAGAAAGGGAGATCAGCTCTCCCCCTCCCTCTAGGCAATCATCTGGGACACGTGACAGGTCCCAGATGATTGCGCGGCCAGTCACGGCGCGCGTCGCGGCTTTCGCATGCGTAGTGGGTGCCCGGCTGTTACAATGCCGGAGCCGCTGAGCGGAGGGGGAGACGAGGGGGGCTTCGTTCCCCTGCATTGCTGGACCCTGGGACAGGTAAGTGTCCGATTATTAAAAGTCAGCAGCTGCAGTATTTGTAGCTGCTGACTTTTATTTTTTTTTCTTAAGCAGAACTCCGCTTTAAGGCTTAGTTAGAGCCTGCAATTCCACTTTAAGTCGATTATCATCTGTACCAGCAGGGATTTTATAGTCATGGCACCTTTGTTCATTGTGACCACACTCTGCTTTACCGTTAGTGTTACTAATTGCAATAACAGGGGAAATGGGCAACGGTGGTGGGGGGGGGTGTTAAAAGGGGGGGCTATCCTCATCTAAAATGTGCAGAAAGACATTGGCAGTTTGTAGAGCTTAGTCATCATGTCAGGCAGCAAATCCATAAATAAGAAAATGTATATGTGTGACTTTTAAGGTATACAAATTAATAAACTATAAAAATGTGTAATCAATGTTAGTAAACGTGATTATTTAATATTGTACAACTCCTAAATCAAAAATAATAGGTTCTAAAAAATCTCCACCAGATACATATACAGTTATATACCATATGGAATCTCAAAGGAGTAAATTACCATTTCCCAATCATTGTAACATTATACATCTATTGCATCGAAAAGTGGACAATACTCTGCAAGTGAGTGGTTGTAGGTTCAGGGAGCAGTAGACTTAAGCTACATTCACAATGGGAATCTAGGCTGGTGTGAATTGTGGCAGCAGGAATTTCCTGGCTCCTCCTCTTCTTGGTGTGCCACCATAAGAAGCCGGTTCTTATTGGGGCACACCTGCAGACTAAATCCTGAGCTGCACTGCCTGTGTCCACAGGCACAGACAGCACAGCTCAGACCTGCCCCCTGGCTCTCTCATCACTGGCTTTGACTGACAGCAGCGGGAACTAATAGCTCCTGCTGCCTTGGCAAAGTCGGCGAGACCGGAAAGTGAGAGGAGTGATTCGCTGCTCTCAGGCACACCTCTGGATTGAGTAAGGACTCAGGCAAGTTATAGGGGGAGTTTGGCTTCAATTTGTTAGTGCATTTAAATCTGCTTCTACCTTTAACATAACCTTACCCCCCCCCCTACACACTGACAATGCTACTGTTAGCTGTTCCCCCTGTGCTCATACATCCATAGTTGCGTCTCATTAATACAGGTGTGTTACTGGCCAGATCAAAACCAGAACAGGTAAAAACAGAGGTGAAAAAAGCCAAAAAAGAAAACAAATGCAGCCACCACATCTAATGATTGGTAAGTTGCAATATTTTACATTTTTAGTTTTGGGTTTAACAACCAGTTCTGGTTTAAGTACTTACGTTTTAAAAAAAGTAATGATTTGTTATTAATTACAGAGCTGCATTAATTGGCATCTTTTATATTTGCCTAGAGTTCAGCTATAAAAGTATGGTCATGGTCAGAAGGTCACTACAAAGCAAAAAGTCGAGATAATGAATACATAAAAAGTATTAAATAGGAGAATGAACACACTACAATATATATTAGGAGAAGAAGATGTGAAAATTTACGCTGGCGCTTTAAGCGGAAATCACTGCATAGCCGTGTGATTAACACCAATTTTTGTTTTCTTCAGATGGTGTTGTGCCAAAGGAATACGAGCTAGTTGGACGGTGCGCTCGTTATGCACTTTCTGGAATTAGACCTTTAATTTCTGTGAAATCAGACATGGGTGAAGACAAGCCGGAGAAAAGAATAATAAAACATGGAGAAAAACATGTTTATCCAGCAAAAATCATGGCATGTAAAGCGCCTTAGATCATGCCTCCGGGGCGTATTCTGTCGCCTCCGAAATTAATATTATTAGACCTGCCAGAACCAATAAAAAAAAACAGAGGTTGTCATTTGAATTTTTTTGTATACCCAGCTAGGTGTGGCTCCATCATTGTTCCCTTGTGATTCAAAGAGAATATTATTGCGCCAGCCTGGATTTAAAGGGAATCTACGGGGTAATTTCAGTGAGCATTTACTGTGTGTTCAGTCGCTGTTGTAATGTCTTCATGAAAGTATATCTTAAAGAAAAAATGTGGTGTGTAAAAGAGTTAGAACGCTTGCCAGGTTTGAATTGCTTTATGCGGTCCTGTGGTGAAGAGTCATCCTCTCTACTGGATCTATTGACCATTGTTACAGAGACAGACTGTGATTGGAAATTCTAAATTTTACAGGAATAGAAGCAAAATTTTTCCAATGGGGGGAGATGAGGATTCATATATAGTTACATAGTTAGTCTGGCTGAAAAGAAAACACAAGTCCATCTAGATCAATCAATAAAAAGGGGGGAAATATATATATATATATATATATATACAATCCTATATACACTTTTATACATATTAAAAAGTAAAGGTCCCAATTTTGAATCTTGGGGTACACCACTAACAACCCTAGACCATTCAGAGTATGACTCATTATCCACTACTCTCTGAATACGGTCTTTTAGCCAGTTTTATTACCATTTTTGAAAAATTCAAGTATACTATGTCCACGGCAACTCCTTTGTCTAAGGTTTTACCAACCTCCTCATTTGTCTGATAACTTCTGTCTTTCATGAATCCATACTGTCTGTTGCTTAAAATATTTTTTTTCCAGCAAGAACTCATCTTAGTGGTCTTTTATTAAACTCTCCAGTATCTTCTCAATTATATAATTTTAACTAGCAAGTCTATAATTACTTAGTAAAGACCTTGATCCCTTTTTAAATATAGACACCACATTGGCCCTATGCCAATCCAGTGGTACTATTCCAGTCAATAAAGAGTCCCTAAAAATTGGAAACAATGGCTTTGAAATGACAGAGCTCAATTCTTTTAGGATCTGTGGATGTATGCCATCTGGTCCAGTTGCTTTATTCACCTTTATGCTGTCTAAATATTTCTGGGTCATATCACTTTTGAGCCATTGTGGATCATTTGGGGCTGTGTCACTACCATCCCCATTATGGACATGAGCTCCCCCATGCTCCTTTGTATATGTACACAGAGCTGAGGAAGGTACTTAATAAATTTGCCTTCTTCTTTTCGCCTCCAGTCACCCACTCCAGATTATTTTGTGAAGGGCCTACATGCTCAGACCTGACCTTTTTATTATTAATATATTTGAAGAGATTTTGGGGGTTTGTCCTACTATCTTTTGCAATCTGTTGTTCATTTTGAATTTTTGCAGTTTTGATTACCTTTTTACATGTTCTGTTATATTCTTTGTAGCATTTAAACGATGATAGTGTTCCTTAATTTTTTCATTTTTTTTAAAAGCTCTTTTCTTATTATTTATAGCTTTTTTAACTTTGGCCATGAGCCAATCAACTTGGTTCTCTTTCACACTTGCTTTGAGATCACTTCTCACATAGAGGCAGACACCTCCACCTTTACGTTTTACACTGTCTCTCTGAAAGAGAGCATAGCCAAGAATATTAATAGCCCAGTCATGGGAAGAATGAAGCCAAGATTTAGCAATACCAATTAAATCATAGTTCTCTTTGTGCACCAAAGCTTCCAACTCTATTTTTCTTGGCAGACCTCTTTTTTTTATAATCACTTTTTCTTTATTAAGGCAAATTTCAACGTACAACATTGAAATACACATTGCACAATATATCTATATAAATCTTTTCATTAACATACACCACACTAACCCCTACCTCGAGAAAAACACAACGTATCCTTGATCATGTTCTCTTCAAAAGAGAAAAAAAAAAGGGAAAAAGCCCACCCACTTACCTACCCATAACCAAAACTCAATTCGTGCAAAACATTATTTAAAGTATATTTAAGAAGGGGGCTTTACAGCGCCCCATTACACGTGTCAAACAACCAACAATACAACAAAATTTAATAAATAATAAAAAATGTATATATATATATATATATATAATGTTTTCTCCAAGGGCACCTGGGTGCGTCCCGCGGGCCATAGGTTGCCGACTCCTGGTCTAGGCCTTCCTGCACCACCCTCACAACCCCTACTAGATGGGCTGCTCTCCCAGTTGTTAGGGGTAGCAGAGACATCTAGGGCTTCCACCTCTGAGCTTGCCACACCCACATCTTCACCTAACTTGGCAAATCTGTTTGAGTGCTGAAATCCAGGGCTGGCCTTTCTTTTCTGTGAGCCCCTACCACTCCCTCTGACTACAGTAAACCATCTTCCTACCTGATAATCCTGACTTACCCCTCCACCCCATTAAAGTGGTTGTAAATCCTGTAAAAAAATTCTAAAAAACAAAAAACCTGCAAGACAAAGGCATAATGAGCTAGTATGCTTAGCATGAATTACTTACCTGATATCGAAGCCCCTACATCTCTCCAGGGGGTTACTTCTGGGTATCGTGGCTCCGGCGCTGTGATTGGCCAGAGCCGCGATGACGTCACTCCCGCTCATGCGCACAGGAGTCGCTGGTAACGACACAGTACAACTGAAGCAATGGCAAGTAGGTGCCGTTGCTTCAGTTTGCTTAAGGGCGCATGTGCCGATGACATTGGCATATGCAAATGCAGGGATATCTCCTAAACGGTGCAGGTTTATGAGATATCCAGTGTAGCTACAGGTAAGCCTAATTATAGGCTTGCATGTAGTATAAAGTGGTTGTAAAGGGTTGGTTGTAAAGGGTTTACAACTACTTTAACCACCTGCTAAGTGAGCAGAGGGCCCCTTTCAAGGTTGTCAGTTTTGCTCTGTGTTGCAACTTGCTCCTTTAGACCTGTAATGTGAGCTTATAGAATGGCAACCCACTCACATCTGTTGCAGCGTTATCCATCCTGGAGCTGCTGCTCCATTGTTGTATACGTGCGGCACACTGTGCACTGCACAAAGCCTTCAATCATGCTAGCACTAATTATCCCAATTAGAATATTAATATTACTAACAGGAAATTTCAGATGTTACTTACAGGTTAGAAGACTAATTTCAGATGTTACTTACAGGTTAGAAGACTAATTTCAGATGTTACTTACAGGTTAGAAGACTCAGGTTATAATCTCCTGATTTCAATTCTGTTTTTTTAACTCACCACTTAGTCAAATTTCCCACTTAGTCAAAGTTCCAGCAAGCAAAAAGGTGGGCAAGCTCAAGGATGAGCAATCTCAGAGTGAGTTCTACAGATTAGTTATATAGTACCTGTAGCACCTGTGACCAATTAACCACTCCCTTGAGGCCCCTTTCACACGGGCAATCCAATCAGATGTGCCTGTCAGTTTTGCAGGCAGACCTGATCAGACCCTCCAGTCTTTTCTATGGAGCAGATCCGATCAGATTCTGACCACCAAAAACAAACGGATGGTGGTCCTATTCCCCATCCGTCTGGCGGATTGGCTGGCATTGGATGGAAAGGGACAAGCGGTCCATTTCTATTCGATTGCCCCATAGAGGAGAGCAGGACTGTGTCTGTGTCTGCTCTGCATAGTGGAGCGGACATGGACCTGTCATCCACCTGCTCAGCGGAGATCAGCGGAGAGATCCCCCTCTGAACAAAGGGATTCTGCTTCACGGAGGCCTTAATTAGCAGACTGCAGGAAGGAAAGAAAAAAATGCTATTTAAAAAGTGACAGAAAAGGTGTTTTAAAAAGCTGCTAGAAAATACCCCAAAGAAGAAAATAAAACAACTGCACCCCAAGCAATCACCAGCAGTCAAAAGCAAAACTGTTTTTCGCTCTCCACTCAAAAAAAAACAGATGTTTTGGTGATTTGCACCCCTCAATTAAGTACACAATTCTACATTGTTATGCCTTTGATATTCAGCTTCATGTTTAAAGCCCATTCATACCAGCCTAGTCCACTATGGTGTAATGAAAGGTTTTTCTGCCATACAGGAAGGCAGTACAGATAGACCACTATGACACGTTGTTTGTGCTAAGATAAGAAGGTTGTGTTCATTTGTTCAGTTGGGGAACCTTATGCTGGCCATAGATGGATCAAAATGTGTCCAGTTCAGTAGGGACGAGACAAATTTTGATCCATGCTTGAGCATTCCTGCTCAACAGACGTCGATTGGTAGATTGACTTCTGTAGAACAGTTGAACATTGAAAACTCTTCTTGATTAGCTGGCTGCAGACAATGGGTTGCAGCCACTGATCAGTGTATTTTGACAGTAGAGGAGTCTTACTGTTAAAATACAATGGCACAGTCGGGATGATTCCTCCATCCACCTTGCTCGTGTGCATCGGGGAATCCATTTGTTTTTTTTCAATGAGCCTGATGGCTGAACAAAGATCTGCCTGTGGCCATTATGACTTAAACCTGCAGGAGGGCACATGTTTTTATTTTTATTTTTGTGGCAGTTTACTACTGCTTTAAGGTCAGTTGGGGCAATACCAGTAATCTAATCACTATGGGTATCTATAGCACTACGTTACACCTAATGCAAGTTGAGAAGCAAATACAATGGATTAGAAGCTCTGCACTCCTTTAACACTGACAGTACACTTGTATATTGTCAGGTGACAAAACCACAAAACCAAAGCTGGCCATACACTAGTGGAAAAAATGTTTTCCTAGTGGGGTCAAATTGACATTTGTTTTTGGCCCCAGTAACAAGAAAGTTAGAAGGATCAGGATGGAAACTTTTTCTCGAATGAACAAACAGTGAATATGGTTTTTATTCGGTAAAGTCCATTCACATCAAATTCAAATTTTGAAAGCAAATGTCTGCATGACATTCATCATCTCATTGAATGTACATCAAACCAAAGCTCAAGGACTGTTCACTGTCTAAGGATGAAACCTGCAAATGTTATGTGCCTGGCTGTGCAGCAGTGGGGGACCCGGTCACCTGCAACCCCTATGGGGGTAGTGTTACATGCGATCCCGGAGTAGCCCCCAAATGTAGCACTACCCCCTTAGGGGTTGCAGGTGACCGGGTCCCCAGTGCTGCACAGCCAGGCACATAAAATTTGCAGCTTTCATCCATAGACAGTGAACAATCCTTGAGCTTTGGTTTTGTGTTTTATTAGGGGAGTAATAACTTGGATGGGGATGGGAATTATGGGATGCCCAACTTGACAGTAACAAAATCAGGGACAACTTCCACCCTTTATACAGCTCCTCTTGATCCTTCCCTTTTATCCAGTACAACTCCAGTTTCTTCTTCTGTGGAATTTAACAGTCTCTGTTAGTAACACCCTGTTACAGGCTAGGAACTCTAGGTCCCTTGGGAAGTAGCACAATGTGTTGTGAACTGCATCCTGGAGTAACCTTGTAGACACTGGTCCCATTTCCACCACTGCAGGAAATGCTAGCCCACCTGGCTGCCTCTTCACCAGCCCACCTGGCTGCTTCTTCACCAGTCTACCTGACTGACTCTCTTCACCAGTCTACCCGATTGACTCTCTGGAGCTATCCCAGGGCAAGGTAGGAAAAAATGTAAGCACACCACTATCTTCCGAACAGAATTGCTACATGTGGCAGTCTCTCCCCTTGTCAGTCCAGGCACTGAGCTGTAGTACTCACACTGTCCTTTCCTTGCTCCCACAGCCTCCCAGGAAAGCCTCCTTCCAACATCTAATGTGGTAGGATCCTTCCAGGCCAGCCACCTGAGCCCCGGCCTAAGGTAGGGCTCCTCCCCGGCCAAGGGTTCCTTGAGGGCCACTGACAGTCTCCCTCAGGACTGCATCTCCATCTTCCACCCGACTCTCTTGCTGACATGGCTCATCCATATTTAAAGATTGGCTTAGTCCCCTGCCAGGCCCACTGCCAAGAGATTTGTCAAGCTCCCTTAAACATGCAGGACAGCCCTTCTAGCCTCCACCCACTAACTTGTAGAAGTTTCTCCAAACTTCCAAATCCAGGGGGAGCTACCAGAGAGCTGCTTGTATGAGTCACTGAGTCACCCAGACCTGAACTTTAATAAACCCTGACCCAGATTCCATGACTCAGGCTTAGCCCTGAATCAGACTATAGTTTACCTGTTCTCACACTAGTAGCACACTAGAGGGTGCTACAAAATCAATGGAGAGCCCAAAAGAAAATGAGAACTCCCCTTACTGACAGGTGAAATGATGAACAAATTCAATGTACATTTTAAGTCACAATAGTCTCAAGGGAATATGATGAGATATTATCTTTAACCAGCCCACCCAAAACTGATTTATCCACTTGACTGATAATATATAAAGGACGTTTCAACAGATTTTACCTATGTATAGATGCTAGTTACCCAAGTGACTAATTACTGAGTTACATCTTGGTGACTTCAGAGATGTGATTTCTCCTTCAAGTTTCCTGTACTCCACGGAGAGCCCAAGAGAAAGTGAAAACACCCCACATTGAGAGGTTAAGAGATAAATAAAGCATTCCAAGTCATACTATCAAGACAGAGAAATTGAGCGACAAGGTACTTTCAATCTGACATCTCTTCCTGATGTATTTCGTCCAATAGGACTTCTTCACATCTTTTGAAGAAGTCCTATTGGACGAAATGCACCAGAAAGTGACATCAGACAGAAAGTACCTTCTCTGCCATTTTGTTGGTAATTGTGAGATATCTTTGACCATCCCACTCAAAACGGATATTTCCATGTGACAGTTTCTGAAATGTCTGGGGATTCTACTGATGATCTCTCAATGCTCAAGTTCTTGGATCTAAACCCTTGTTGTGGTCAGTTCATGGATTCCCACTCTGGACATTTTTGTTTTATTATGGAGAATGCAACATGAGGTGTTGAATCCAGCACATATGGGTGATAACACCCGATTCTACCAACTAGATTATGGTGGGGGGGGGGGGGGGGGGGGGTGTGCGGTGGATCTCACTGATGGCATATCCAAGACAAATAGAAAGAAGCAAGGAACTGACAAGCCAACAACCTTCACCTTTAAATATAATATCACTAATGATTGGACTGACCATTTCATTGTCAGCCAAGGTAACTACCTAATCCTAATCTAAACTATACTACTTGACCTTCTAGTAATTCCTATCATATAAATTTGTGAGTCAATGAAACTGACAAATTTCTGCTTTTAAATATATCACTGTGCCCTTATTAATAGTTTATAGTTACATTGTTTAGCATATTTCGTCTGGAAAGTATGAGCTGATGTCTGTTAAGTGATGTAATTAATGTCCTGCCAAATGGTGTGTGATTCTGATTCTTTTTAATACTCCGGTTAATTTCCTGAAATGTAAATCAATATCTATGATATTATAATCCCATGAAGAAAAGGACACAGAACATTTCTGAATCATTCAGAGAGTGTGGTATGAGCTCAGTTTCTTTAGAAAGAATTATTAATCATTGATTAACTCTTTGTGAGTTCTAAAATCAGGTCATTCATTTAAACTTGGGCAAGCCATACCATAACTCTCACTACAGTTGGATAGGAGCACTGCCATTATTCTAACCCTACCAACTACAGAAAATAAGAAATATCACATTAAAATGAATAAAATTGCATATAAGCTTTAATATGAAACTGTAATTTCAAAAGTTATCTGCAATCTATATGAATCTGCAGCTTTCATGAACATAACGCCTGGTGATTCTGCCATGAAGGCCCCTGTTTAGGCACTTCCAGTTGTGGGGTGACAACTGTCTCCTAATTATGCTGTTGCTGTTTACTGTTTTTTGCGGTCACATATGTTCCAATGGAGACAACAAGCGACCGTGCTGAGAAACATTGCGTAGGCAAGACGCTTCCAGAATAATGATGTGCAACTGACGCTGGAGTGAGTGCATGCAGACAGGAAGTGGTAGTAAAATGAATAGAAGGAATCAGCAGCACTGAGATGCAAAAAAGGGTGGAAAAAGGTACAACAATATTTTCCTAATACTACTTTAATATATTACGAGCTCTTAGAAGCCCGAGCAGCACTACATTTAGACTGTGGAGAGTGGTCTGACATCCACACACAATCTGATCGCCCTCAAGTGTTCCATAACACAAACGGTCACCTCGGGAGACTGTTTATGCTTAACCTACTATACAGTTTCTTATTTCTGTTGCACATTTCTTGCTGTTGCCTCTATTGGCTAGCTGTATGTCAGGCAGTATATCCTTAGTAGAAGAAATGGCTGCACTCTGTAATCGATCGAAATTCTTTTATTCAGAACATCCCAAGTGTTGACAAAAAACAGAGAGCTGGTAGACGCGTTTCACACACTTCAGGTGCTCTTAATCAGTATATCCTTGGTGAAGGGCTTCTGGGAATCAGTCAAGATGTCTGAAAACTCTGAACCCGGAAAAAGATTGGATGCAGATAATAGCACTGGTAATGAGGGGGGCCGTGGCATTTACATAGCTGGAGAAGGGCATTCACAAGGTAAGCATTCCATGATGTGGAAATATATTTAGCATACATGCTAATTATGGTAAAAGCTGCTGGGGGCCCAAATATTCCTAAACGGTTTAGTTCTGCTTAAATTGTTATATTGCACTACTAAGCAGGTCCCACAACACTTTTATGAAACCGCAACATATGTCCTACTTGTCCAAACATAATTTTAGAAATTATGAACAGAAACAAGATGTTTCAAATGTGAATAAATGTTGCTAACATTACATACATATAAAAGAACCGCATTATCATTATTATACCAAAGAGTTATCCATTCAGCCAGTTTTGTGTTGCCCCCTGCGTGCTCTCCAGCTCCCCTGAGCTCTTTCCAGGCTTTCTCCTTGGTCCCTCCCTTGTCCCCCACAGCTCTTTGGGGTTCACCCCTCCCCTCTCCCACCAGCTGCTGCAGGGGATCTGTCAATATGGAGAGCGGGGGGAGGGGCTGGTAAATGTGTCATTTAACTGCCCTTTTCTCTTCTAAATGGAGAGTCGGTGGTCCATACAGATCACTGACTTTTCATTTATAACCGAAACATAGTAAATTGTGTTTACTATTCTTCAGTTTGTGAATGAACATTAAGCTCTGTACAGAGCTATTCCTGTCCATTCATTTAGGGCAACTGAGGCTGCAGAGATGGGCTGTGTACTCAATCTCCTTTCTCTGTCTCAAAGGTGAAACATCAGAGGTCTGTTTAGACCCCTGACATCTCGCCAAACTCCCCCAATGGGGCGCCTAAAGAAATTGTAAAACATACAGTATCTTAAAAAAATTATTGTAAAAACTAATTTAAATACAAAAATGGTAAAATTTTTTAAAAATAATAACAAAAATAAAGAACTACTGACACCAGTGACAGAACTACAGTGGTCACAAAGGTCGCACTTGCGACCGGGCCCTGGCGTTCCGCCACCAAGCTCGGAGGGAAGGGCCCCGGCCAGGGGTGCCCTTCACGTTTTTTTGTACTGGGGCCCTGAAGGTTCTAGCTACACTACTGATACAAATAATATCACGTGGGCAATCACTGAGGGGGCAGAGACCCTGTTACCAGTTCTAAGAGTAATTTGGGTTTAACTAATGATGTCTGACTTTACTCTGAGTTCTGTGAATGCAACCAAGCAAGCTATTACAGGAGGCGAACAATAAGATGAATTCAGATATTTTAGCTAGATGCGTATACAATTACACTGATGGGGAATCTGTCATTAAATAAGTATAGGAGATACTATAGCTGGTCTCTCCTTTTAAAGTGTTACTAAACCCAGGGCCCTGCATTCACTATATCTGGTCTCCCACAGTACAAAGAACTTGGAAATGCAATAGTTTTAGTAAATATAAACTGCTAAATACCTTTTCTTATCAGCAGTATAGAGCAGTCTTGTGACTCTATCAGTGTCTGGGTAAAGCTTGTAAGAGGAGCTTTCATTCTCCCCTGATTGTTCTATGAGGCAGCAGGACCCCTGACCCTCTGTCTGGACAGTGCTGATTGGCCCTGTGCGGACCACATGCACTCTCCCATGAAAAAAAAGAAAAATTCTCTAGCAACACACACCAAACTGAGCATGTGCAGCTTGCCCCTAGTCTCTGTACTATTAGGAGATAGATTGGGGACTCTGGAAGAAGGGGAGGATCAGAGCAGGCAGGATCAAACAGCTTTTTTACGCAATGCAGAGGATTAACCCGCTTAGGATCCACAGTGAGTATAACAAGCATGCTTTACTGCATATACACACTGATATTACTCTTGTCGGTTTAGTAACACTTTAATTTCTATTTTAACAAATATGTTGAAAATAATGGAGGATGACTTATCATTGTAATTTTTAGTGTTATTGTGGAAACAGAAATGCGCCAGCAGGTACAGTGCCTTGAAAAAGTATTCATATCCCTTGAAATTTTCCACATTTTGTCATGTTACAACCAAAAACGTAAATGTATTTTATTGAGATTTTATGTGATAGACCAACACAAAATGGCACATAATTGTGAAGTGAAAGGAAAATGATAAATGGTTTTCACATTCTTTTACAAATAAATATCTGAAAAATGTGGCTTGCATTTGTATTCAGCCCCCTTTACTCTGATACCCCTAACTAAAATCTAGTGGAACCAATTGCCTTCAGAAATCACCTAAATAGTAAATAGAGTCCACCTGTGTGTAATTTAATCTCAGTAAAAATACAGATGTTCTGTGAAGCCCTCAGAGGTTTGTTAGAGAACCTTAGTAAACAAACAGCATCATGAAGGCCAAGGAACACACCAGACAGGTCAGGGATAAAGTTGTGGAAAAGTTTAAAGCAGAGTTAGATTATAAAAAATATCCCAAACTTTGAACATCTCACGGAGCACTGTTCAATCCATCATCCGAAAATGAAAAGAGTATGCCACAACTGCAAACCTACCAAGACATGGCCGTCCACCTAAACTAACAGGCCGGGCAAGGAGAGCATTAACCAGAGAAGTAGCCAAGGGCCCATGGTAACTCTGGAGGAGCTGCAGAGATCCACAGCTCAGGTGGGAGAATCTGTCCACAGAGTGGGAAAAAGAAAGCTATTGTCGATAGAAAGCCATAAGAAGTCCTGTTTGCAGTTTGCAAGAAGCCATGTGGGGGACACAGCAAACATGTGGAAGAAGGTGCTCTGGTCAGATGAGAACAAAATTTAACATTTTGGCCTAAAAGCAAAACGCCATGTGTGACAGAAAACTAATACTGCACATCACCCTGAACACACCATCCCCACCGTGAAACATGGTGGTGGCAGCATCACGTTGTGGGGATGCTTTTCTTCAGCAGGGAAAGGGAAGCTGGTCAGAGTTGATGGGAAGGTGGATGGAGCCAAATACAGGGCAATCTTAGAAGAAGACCTGTTAGAGTCTGCAAAAGACTTGAGACTGGGGCGGAGGTTCACCTTCCAGCAGGGCAAAGACCCTAAACATACAGCCAGAGCTACACTGGAATGGTTTAGATCAAAGCATATTTATGTGTTAGAATGGCCCAGTCAAAGTACAGACCTAAATCCAATTGAGAATCTGTTACAAGACTTGAAAATTGCTGTTCACAGACACTCTCCATCCAATCTGACAGAGCTTGAGCTATTTTGCAAAGATGAATGGGCAAAAATATCACTCTCTAGATGTGGAAAGCTGGTAGAGACATCCTCAAAAAGACTTGCAGCTGTAATTGCAGTGAAAGGTGGTTCTACAAAGTATTGACTCGGGGGGCTGAGTACAAATCTACGCCACACTTTTCACATACAGTACCTGACCGCGAGATTGTGTTTCCAGCGCAATCCCATAGCGCTGGTTCTCGGCGGCAGGGTACTGTGCATGTCGCGCTGGCTCGCTCATCTGGAAAGGAAAACTTTTTTTTCTTTTCGTGATGAGCTACAGGCAGTGCTGACAGCTGTGTGGTATGAATCATGAGGGGGAACGCCGCGCCAAATATTAAATTAAAAAAACGGTGTGGGTTCCCCCTCAGGGGCATACCAGGCCCTTAGGTCTGGTATGGATTGTAAAGGGAACCCCCCTACACCGAAAAATCGGCGTGGGGGTCCCCCCCAAAATCCATACCAGACCCTTATCCGAGCATGCAGCCTGGCCAATCAGGAAAAGGGGTGGGGACGAGCAAGCGCCCCCCCTCCTGAACCGAACCAACGGCCAGGGTTGTCGGGAAGAGGCCCTTGTCCTCATCAACATAGGTACAAGGTGCTTTGGAGTGGGGGGGCCCGCAGGGCGCCCCCTGCCCCACAGCGCCCACCCCCCCATGTTGAGGGCATGCGGCCTGGTACGGTTCAGGAGGGGGGGTGCTCGCTCGCCCCCACACCCTTTCCTGACCGGCCGGGCTGCGTGCTCGGATAAGGGTCTGGTATGGATTTTGGGGGGACCCCCACGCCGATTTTTTGGCGTAGGGGGGTTCCCCTTACAATCCATACCAGACCTAAGGGCCTGGTATGCCCCTGGGGGGGAACCCACGTCGTTTTTTTATTTAAAATTTGGCGCGGCGTTCCCCCTCATGATTCATACCAGACAGCTGTCAGCACTGCCTGTAGCTCATCACGAAAAGAAAAAAAAGGTGTCGAATCTCTCCGATAACAGCGGCGAGATTGACACAATATTGCGGTCACCTACTGTATTTATTTGTCAAACATTTTGAAAACACTTTATCATTTTTCTTTTAATTTCACAATTATGTGCCACTTTGTGTTGGTCTATCACATGAAATCCCAATAAGATACATTTACGTTTTTGGTTGTAACATGACAAAATGTGGAAAATGTCAAGGGGTATAAATACTTTTTCAGGGCACTGTATATAATGCAAACGCCTCCAATCCAAATAAGAGCAGTCACCATATTTGCCCTGATGATGGATTCCTGTTTTTTCTTGATGTCTAAAGGGATCTGTTATTAAGGATATAGTATAGCAGTAAAAGGCAATATAAGGCATTGGCCACCAATACACAGTGCTGGCAAAATATTGTGTTTGTAAATGACAGTTGTTGGTTGCTACAGCATCCTATCTGAACACAGCTGGATCCAGTAAGGTGTGCAATATACTGATACATATTTTTTACTGGCCACCAGTGGCGGCTGGTGCTCGATAATTCTGGGAGGGGGGGCAAACCAACACCATCCCCTCCCTCGGCGGGAGACGTGGCCGTTCCCCCCCCAGAGACGGACATGAATGAGGGGAACACTGGGAACACCCCCCACGGGAGACAGATGGCCTCCTTACCTTAGGAGCCAAATGTCCTGTCCGGGATGGCTGAGCCACTGTGGGTGAGCCATCGTGGCGGCTGGTGGGTCGGTTGGTCTTCCCCTGCTTCTCCTCCGGCCGTGCGTCTCCCACGGCCGTGCATCTCCTCCCCCCTCCTCCCCCTTATCCTTTTGGCCATTCGGGAAACGGGTCTCACGACCCGCTTCCTGATTGGCTGGGAGGAGAATCAGTGTTACAATAGTGAATATTCATTATTCGCTATTGTCACACAACTAGGTGGGCTTCAGGTGCAGTGCTCTGTGCCCCAAGCCCACCCTTTTTTGAAACCTATTAGAGCCTCTGGCTCTAATCATTTGCTTAAAAAAAAACACCCCCCATTGGAATCAATGCATCAATGGTGCCCTGTATGTAGATTAGGGGCTGGACACATGGATAGGGAGGGCGGCGCCTGTGCGCCCCTAATGGAAGGGCCACAAATGCTTTTCTGCCTAGATAAAGTAATAGCAGGCACTTTGAGGTCTTCTTTAATTTTAAGGGATGATACTTCAATCTACATTTGTATGGTTAGATGGGGGAGGAGAGAGAGAGAGGGACAGATATGTACCCTCCCTTCCTGTAATGTCACTGAGATAGGAAGTAAAGGAAAAACTCTCCAGTGGGAACACAGACAGCAATAGTAATGCTCTTTCAGTGCAATTGAAGAAGGTTAGAACACTTAGTAGAATTTATTACTGTCTTTCTCCATTGTAGAGAGATTTCCCATCACTTCCTGTACTAGTGACAGGTGTCACCAAGGCATGTAGTAAGGGGGAATCCCATCAATGGGCTATAAAGAGCAAAAAAATATGAAGTGGTTCTAATCCTCGCACCCTCTAGTAAAATAAATGCATAATGTATGAAGGCTGACAGGTTCATCTTAGGCTCAGAACAAAGCTATTTGTGTTGGATTTCCATAACTGAAAATCAGATCACAGCACATTGGGTTGTGTAAAGACCTTTTGTTCACTTTTACCGTACAACACAAAAGCAGCAAATTGGTTCAGTATGCCTTTAAACAAATCACCAAATGAAATATTTCAGTACATAAAGCATAATTCTCTCCTAATTAGTGAGATAAGATTATGACAATAGTCTTCATAATTCTTGCACAAACTCTTGCGTGTTCCAGATGAATCCTCTTCTTGGCATGGACAATGCAGGATGATTAAAAAGCATTGAAGCAGCTCTTGCAGTCGAATCAATTCATCCTCGGTCAAGAACATTTGTTCGCTTTTGGAATTTTTATCTTTTCCTTTATATTACTGTCTTCATTCCTATGACGATCCCTAATACTTTTGTTTGACTTACATAAAATCAGTTGCATGCTCTCAGATGATATTGGGAAAAGAACAAGGCAAGTCTTGGCAAATTTGTTCTCAAAGTCACCTCTACAACTGAACAATGAAAAAGTATGGTTAAGATAAATCTGCAGTGTGATTTCATTTAAATCTGAACTCCAGCTTTGTAAAAAAAACCTCCACGAAGCCCCCAACCAGTATTTTTTTTTTTAACTTTATAAATACCTTTTTACTGCAGTCTTCAGGTCAGTTTGGTGACCACGTGGTTCTTTCCTTGTCTTCCTAGGTGGAGGTGGGTGGTCTTTTCTTCTGGACTAGTGACACAACAGAAAGTGAAAGCCCTGGATAGCAATAAGGTAACTTCCCAAAAGGAGTCCAATCCCCCACTCTAACCAAAAGGTAAAAACAAAAAACTGGCTGGACATACACTTTAAGCGTACATAGCTCACCAGTAGAATCCCCAAGAGATTTCAGAAACTGTCACATGGAAATATTAGTTTTTGGGTAATATCTCAATCTTGAGACTATTATGACTTGTGTAGCACCCTCTAGTGTGCTACTAGTGGTAGTGCAGAAAAATGTATGTTGACTCGTGCTTTACCCTGTGAGTCTTTAAATCTGGGTCATGGGTTACTACAGTTCAGGCTGGATGACTCATACGGGCAGTTCTCTGGTGCCCCCCCCCGGTCTGGAAGTTTGGAGAAACTTCTAGAGGTCAGTGGGTGAAGGCCTGGAGGATTTATCTGCAAACTCAAGGAAGCTTGGCCAATCCCCAGGCAGTGGGCCTGGCAGGGTGGTGGAGCCAGCCTTTAAGTGTGGATGAGTCATGCTGACAGGGGTAGTTGGGTGGAAGATAGAGATAAAGTGCTGAGGGGACTCTCATATAGTTACATAGTAGGTGAGGTTGAAAAAAGACACAAGTCCATCAAGTCCAACCTATGTGTGTGATTATATGTCAGTATTACATTGTATATCTCTGTATGTTGCGGTCGTTCAGATGCTTATCTAATAGTATTTTGAAACTATCAATGCTCCCCGCTGAAACCACTGCCTGTGGAAGGAAATTCCACATCCTTGCCGCTCTTACAGTAAAGAATCCTTTTTCGCAGTTTAGAATCATCAATCAGCATCATGGGAGATACGCTAAAGAAAAAACCTACAGATCAACCGACGTCTACACCCAAGCACTGCCAGTGACTTTGCAGATATACTGGATTACATGCACATATATGCACAGCTTATATATGCTATATATATATATATATATATATATATATATATATATACACAGAAAATGTATTGAAAATGTTAAAAAAAAAATAGGTGCATACATCACCATATAGTTACATAGTTAGTAAGGTTGAATAAAGACACCAGTCCATCCTGAGCGAGGTGTCTACAATTGTCTCTATCCCTATACACCGTGTCCCATCAAGACGCACATCCATTATATCTTTAAGATACTCATATAGCGCTGTCAATTTATGCAACGCTCCACACACACACACATCGCACACCCACATCGGTCCTCAACTCACATTACTACACTAGGGCCAATTTTAGATAGAAGACAATTAACCTACCAGCATGTCTTTGGAGTGTGGGAGGAAACCGGAGTACCTGGAGGAAACCCACACAGGCACAGGTAGGACATGCAAACTCCAGGCAGGTATAGTGTCGTGGTTGGGATTTGAACCAGCGACCCTTTTTACTGCTAGATGAGAGTGCTAACCACTACACCACTGTGCGGTCCTAACATATAACACAATAATAAAAACAATAAATGCAGTTGATTTGATTGAAAATGTTATTCTCTTGTTATATTGTCTAACGCGTTTCAGGATTTCACAGGAATCCTTTCTTCTGGGGCATTTTCATAAGGAGAATTTTTTTTGCAACTAATAACAATCTATAATAAAGCATAACATAGGTTTAGAATCAACAAACCAGAGACATGGAATGAGCATCATGGGAGATACGCCAAAGAAAAAACCTACCGATCAACCGAGGTCTACACCCAAGCACTGCCAGTGACTTTGCAGATATACAGGAATACATGCACATACATACACAAGCGCATATGTAAAGTCGACTGGTGCATAAGGGCAAAGAGTAAGATAACTCTGATAGGGTCCCAAGGAGAACCGAGCCCGGAACTCGTGAAATGGTATCCTAGGTTTGTGTTGCTTTCCAGAAAGCGTATAAGGAAGGAAGGAAGTTTGTAGATGAAAATGAGCTTGCAGATACCATTAGTTCAGAGGTGGCACATGGACACAGCACAGTCACATCAGAGAGTAATCTGTAAAAATATATATGCAGGTATAAGAAAATTAGTTTTGCAATAATAACCTCTGTCTATTGCGATCATAGAGGTACAGTACATGGGCATCTCAGCCCAGCAATTGACAAAAGAGTATCAGTAACAATTCTGGCAAGCCCCCGGGGGGGGCATGACATCCGATGAAATAAAATAGAAAATAAAACAATTATCCTCCAAATGCTTTGTCCCCATTTTTTATGGGGACCCAGAATCATCCATCAATCTCCACAATGTATCCCCATCCATGCCCAGCATCATCCATCCCTCTCCACAATGTATCCCCACCCACGCCCAGAATCATCCATCCCTCTCCACAATGTATCACCATCCACGCCCAGCATCATCCATCCCTCTCCACAATGTATCCCCACCCACGCCCAGAATCATCCATCCCTCTCCACAATGTATCAATATCCACGCCCAGCATCATCCATCCCTCTCCACAATGTATCCCCACCCACGCCCAGCATCATCCATCCCTCTCCACAATGTATCCCCACCCACGCCCAGAATCATCCATCCCTCTCCACAATGTATCCCCACCCACGCCCAGAATCATCCATGCCTCTCCACAGTGTATCACCATCCACGCCCAGCATCATCCATCCCTCTCCACAGTGTATCACCATCCACGCCCAGCATCATCCATCCCTCTCCACAGTGTATCACCATCCACGCCCAGCATCATCCATCCCTCTCCACAATGTATCACCATCCACGCCCAGCATCATCCATCCCTCTCCACAATGTATCCCCATCCACGCCCAGAAATCCTGGAGAGGGATGGATGATGCTGGGCGTGGATGGGGATACATTGTGGAGAGGGATGGATGACTCTGGATGGGGATGAGTGTTACATAGTGAAGAGTAATGTACAATGTAACTCTCATCCCCACCCAGAGTCATCCTCATCCATTTTCACAATGCAACTCCATCATGCCAGCTTGTCAGCCTCAGGTGTCCCATTCCAAGGAGATTAAATAAAGTAAGTCCAAATCTAAAGCACAGGGGGCACAGCACCACACACTAACTCTTTGTGACCTACCCTCTCGTATTCTGCATGCACCTGAGATGGCTGGGTCCCATTTCACCCCTGATGAACTGACCACACCCCCTGCCCGAGTCTCGGCCAAGATTGCAAACTAACCTAGCATCAGCAGCCAGCACAGGGGAGGGGGGGGGTGCGGGCTTGTTGATTTGAAAGGCAGCGGAGGCTCAGGCTTTTATTCTTCCTTCTCCTTCTCTATTGTGGGCCAGCGGCTTCCTGCAGATAACAGTTTAATTTCATGAGCTGCTGTAGGGGGAGCGGGCCCTTTGGGACGCCCAGGACCCTTACAAGTGTATTGCCTGTACCCCCCGATAGTGGCCCTGCCTATGGGAAGCAGCTTCCCATGGGGAACTGGACAGAGGGGAGGGACCAGAAGCGCTGACCAGGGACCTGAAAAGAGAAGGTTTGTGGCTGCTCTGTGCAATATTGCACAGAGCAGCCATGAAGCTCCAAAATGCTCAACAAGTCAAATTCTATGCTTTTCAATTACCCCTGTTCACATTTGAGCTGGGAGTGCATGAAAAATGCACATAAAAACATTACGTTTATTTTTTAGGAGCTCCCATGATAAAAGTCTATGGAGTCAAACCAGTTGTGTAACTATCCCTGTGTACCACGTAGGAGCCACAAGTGAAATGGGACCCCCCAACCTGTTCAGCCAGGCACACCGAATATCCACAGGCACACTTGAGTCAAAAAACAGTCCAGTGCTTTGTTTTTTTTGTATTATATTGAGGGGATAAAACTTGGATGGAGAGTAGGGGTTTAATGGGATACCCACTTGACTTCAGACAACCTCAGGGACAACTGTCTTATATACAGTCTATATACACTCCTTTCTCTTCCTCCAGCACTTCTGTAAAAGTCTGTAGCAACAGCTCATTACAAGCAGGGACCCCTGGCCCCTATACTTGTAGAATGTAGTCACTGGTCCCAGCACCACCTCTTTAGGCCCTGCCAGCCTTCCTGGCTGCAGCAGCCCCTTTCACTAGCCCCCCTGGCTACTTCTCCTCAGTCCTTCCAGACTGACACCACAGTCCTCCCAGACTGCACACTCACCAGCCCACCCCACCCCACTGACTCTTCTGGAGAACTCCTGGACAAGCTGACCTGCACCTGCTGTCCTCTCCTTGCTCCCATGCCTCCAGGAAGGATATCCTCCATGTGTCGTAGAGGTTCCCTCCAGCACCCAAGGTCACCCCTCCAGGCTAGGGGGCACCCTCAAGGGTCATCGACAGCCTCCTCAGCACACCTTCTCCATCTTCCACCCGACCGCCCCCTGCTGGCATGACCAAAAAGTATTTAAGAGGTACCCGCCCCCTGCCAGTCCACTTTGCTGAGAATTGGCTGCGTCCCTCGTCAATACTCCAAGCAGCTCCTCCTAGACTCCACCCTATACTTCTGGAAGCTTCTCCAAGGTTCCAGAGAGCAGGGAGAATTATCAGAGGTGCTGCTTGATGCATCCAGCCTCCCTGAGTCACTCAGCCCTGACCCAGATTCAACCCAGGCCTGGCTCTCAGCCAGGCCAATTTACCTACTCTAACAACTATGTACACTAGCACCTAGCTAGAGGGTGCTACACATATGTCAGTAACAAACATGCAAATAACCTCTGTGTCCACAATGCCATCCATGCCCACAGTCCTGCCCACCACCATCACTAATGTCTCAAAGGTATTATAGGACTAGTTCACAGTGGAGCCTGGAATAGGCATAGGGTGTGATGTGAGGCACCACAACGATACATCCTTCCAGTGGTCTGATGTTTTTACATTATCTGGTCACTTTTGCACCCACCTCCATCCTCTGGTCACTTCTGCACCCCCTCCCTCCTTCTAGCTACAGGTCACCTCTGAACCCACCTCCCTCCATCCACAGGTCCCCTCTGCAACATGGTGATGATGTTGTTATAAATCCATCATAATTCCTAACCTCATACCAAGTCTTGGGATAAACCAATTTTCATGTTTTTTATACTGGGAGCCGGTACCTTTTTTGACAGATACCCACCTCCACTTCTTCAATGCTCACCTAGGCTAAAATAAGACATCGCTTGTGGCAAACAGAAAGCTCCACCCCAATAGCCTTCTGCAACACATCACACATCTCTCACAGCTGGGTCTCAAAACCAAGATGGTGTCTCAGAGGCAATAAGAAGAATTGGATGCAGGAAGACAATCCTGGGCATCATGGACTAATCAGTACATGATTATCATAAGTCAGCAGCTACAGTATTTTTAGCTGCTGACGTTTATTATTATTTTTTTTTTAAATGGGTGAAGTTACTCTTTACATACTTGACTATCTGTATTTTTTGATACGATCCACTCCCAGATTATCTTCTATCGTTTTCCAGTGATTGTTCTTCTCGGGACACAGCCCTTTCCCAGACTTGGAATCTTGAAGAGCTGAAAACAGATGTGATATATTTAGATTTCATAAAAGAAAATTCTTGGATTTGCAAAGCCGGCTTAGTAAGGTTGTATTACTAAGCCTGACTGCAAAATGTTATGCTACATTCATTTTCTCTGATTTGTTTCTGCTCTTTTAGCTCTCATATACTCGTCTGCCCCATGCCAGAAAATGGCCGCTTGGTTTCCTGCCCTCTTGCTGTTCTAGATTCAATCGCTCCAACATGCGGGGTGTTTATGTCCTCCGAATTACCGGCTTCTTGACCTCAGCGTGAATGGATGTTTTCATTTCTGGCAGATGTTTCTTTAATTTTATTTTTCATTTCTTGAGACCTGTTTGGAGTATATCCTTAATAAAGAATAAATATATAGTGTTCCCAAGGAAAAGTGAGGGGAAATTTAAGTACAACGTGATGTGAAACCCTATTCATATTTTATGTCATATGGATTAACTAGTCGATCTACTGTGCTGATCCTGGGTGGGCTACAGCCTATTTATAGAACCCAGGAGGAAAAAGAATGATGCAAAATCAGACTTTATAGGACAAGCTGTAATCTTCCTAAGTCATTCTGTTCTATGTTCCCTACCTAAGATTCAGTTCAGTCCAAACCTACCCATCTACTGATGGTTTCTGACTTTTTAATGTGAACCTGGAAAAAAATAGACCTGCTTATAGTATAGCATTGTCTCCAAACTTCAAGAGTTTCTGGGTTGGCCAAAGTTTTTCAGCATACATACAAGCCAACAAATTGACAAATCAGAAAAATGAAATTATCATTTAACCACTTTAGCCCCGGAAGGATTTACCCCCTTCCTGACCAGAGCAGTTTTACAATTTGGCACTGCGTCGCTTTAACTGCTAATTGCGCGGTCATGCAATGCTGTACCCAAACAAAATTTGCGTCCTTTTCTTCCCACAAACAGAGCTTTCTTTTGATGGTATTTGATCACCTCTGCCGTTTTTATTTTTTGCGCTATAAACGGAAAAAGACCGAAAATTTTGAAAAAAAAATGATATTTTCTACTTTTTGTTATAAAAAAAATCCAATAAACTCAATTTTAGTCATACATTTAGGCCAACATGTATTCGGCCACATGTCTTTGGTAAAAAAAAGTCAATAAGCGTATATTTATTGGTTTGCGCAAAAGTTATAGCGTCTACAAACTAGGTTACATTTTCTGGAATTTACACAGAGTTTAATTTATGACTGCCTATGTCACTTCTTGAGGTGCTAAAATGGCAGGGCAGTACGGGGATACCACATGTGTGGGACTTTTTGGGAGCCTAGCCGCGTACGGGGCCCCGAACCCAAGCACCGCCTTCAGGATTTCTAAGGGCGTACATTTTTTATTTCACTCCTCACTACCTATCACAGTTTTGAAGGCCATAAAATGCCCAGATAGCACAAACCCCCCCCCCCCAAATGACCCCATTTTGGAAAGTAGACACCCCAAGCTATTTGCTTAGAGGCATGTTGAGTCCATGGAATATTTTATATTTTGACACAAGTTGCGGGAAAATTACAAACTTTTTTTTTTTTTTGCACAAAGTTGTCACTAAATGATATATTGCTCACACAGGCCATGGGCATATGTGGAATTGCACCCCAAAATACATTCTGCTGATTCTCCTGAGTATGGGGATACCACATGTGTGGGACTTTTTGGGAGCCTAGCTGCGTACGGGGCCCCGAAAACCAAGCACCGCCTTCAGGATTTCTAAGGGCGTGCATTTTTGATTTCACTCCTCACTACCTATCACAGTGTTGAAGGCCATAAAATGCCCAGATGGCACAACCCCCCCCCCCAAATAACCCCATTTTGGAAAGTAGGCACCCCAAGCTATTTGCTGAGAGGCATGTTGAGTCCATGGAATGTTTTATATTTTGACACAAGTTGCGGTAGAGTGACAA
Organism: Aquarana catesbeiana; assembly: GCF_042186555.1. NCBI lineage: Eukaryota > Metazoa > Chordata > Amphibia > Anura > Ranidae > Aquarana > Aquarana catesbeiana. Next base: position 589,050,036 of record NC_133328.1, read on the forward strand.
TTTTTTTTTTTTTTTTTTTGCACAAAGTTGACACTAAATGATATATTGCTCAAACATGCCATGGGCATATGTGGAATTACACCCCAAAATACATTCTGCTGCTTCTCCTGAGTACGGGGATACCACATGTGTGAAACTTTTTGGGAGCCTAGTTGCAGTCGGGGTCCCAAAAACCAATCACCGCCTTCAGGATTTCTAAGGGCGTACATTTTTGATTCACTCCTCACTACCTATCACAGTTTCGAAGGCCATAAAATGCCCAGGTGGCACAAACCCCCCCAAATGACCCCATTATGAAAAGTAGACACCCCAAGCTATTTGCTGAGAGGCATGGTGAGTATTTTGCAGCTCTCATTTGTTTTTGAAAATGAAGAAAGACAAGAAAAACATTTTTTTTTTCAATTTTCAAAACTTTGTGACAAAAAGTGAGGTCTGCAAAATACTCACTATACCTCTCAGCAAATAGCTTGGGGTGTCTACTTTCCAAAATAGGATCATTTTGGGCGGCGGGGGGGGGGGGGGATTGTGCCATCTTAGCATTTTATGGCCTTTAAAACTGTGATAGGTAGTGAGGAGTGAAATAAAAAAATTTACGCCCTTAGGAATCCTGAAGGCGTTGCTTGGTTTTCGGCTAGGCTCCCAAAAAGTCTCACACATGTGGTATCCCCGTTCTCAGGAGAAGCAACAGAATCTATTTTGGGGTGTAATTCCACATATTCCCATGGCATGTTTGAGCAATATATCATTTAGTGACAACTTTATGTAAAAAAAAAAAAAAAAAATGTGTCTTTTTCCCGCAACTTGTGTCACAATATAAAATATTCCATGGACTCAACATGCCTCTCAGCAAATAGCTTTGGGTGTCTACTTTCCAAAATGGGGTCATTTGGGGGGGTTTTGAACTGTCCTGGCATTTTATGCACAACATTTAGAAGCTTATGTCACACATCACCCACTCTTCTAACCACTTGAAGACAAAGCCCTTTCTGACACTTTTTGTTTACATGAAAAAATTATTTTTTTTTGCAAGAAAATTACTTTGAACCCCCAAACATTATATTTTTTTTAAAGCAAATGCCCTACAGATTAAAATGGTGGGTGTTTCATTTTTTTTTTTTCACACAGTATTTGCGCAGCGATTTTTCAAATGCATTTTTTGGGAAAAACACACTTTTTAAAATTTTAATGCACTAAAACACACTATATTGCCCAAATGCTTGATGAAATAAAAAAGATGATCTTAGGCCGAGTACATGGATACCAAACATGACATGCTTTAAAATTGCGCACAAACATGCAGTGGCGACACACTAAGTACATTTTTAAAAGCCTTTAAAAGCCTTTACAGGTTACCACTTTAGATTTACAGAGGAGGTCTACTTCTAAAATTACTGCCCTCGATCTGACTTTCGCGGTGATACCTCACATGCATGGTGAAATTGCTGTTTACATTTGACGCCAGACCGATGCTTGCGTTCGCCTTTGTGCTTTTTTTTTTCTTTATTATTTTTTTTGCATTTTTATCTTATTTTTAAACTGTTCCTTTCATTTTTTTTAATCATTTTTATTGTTATCTCAGGGAATGTAAATATCCCCTATAATAGCAATAGGTAGTGACAGGTACTCTTTTTTGAAAAAATTGGGGTCTATTAGACCCTAGATCTCTCCTCTACGCTCAAAGCATCTGACCACACCAAGATCGGTGTGATAAAATGCTTTCCCAATGGCACTGTTTACATCCGGCGAAATCTAAGTCATGAAATGCTCGTAGCTTCCGGTTTCTTAGGCCATAGAGATGTTTGGAGCCATTCTGGTCTCTGATCAGCTCTATGGTCAGCTGGCTGAATCACCGGCTGCATTTTCAGGTTCCCTGTTGGGACAGGAGAGCCAGAGAAAAACATGGAAGACGGTGGGGGGGGGCATTCCCTCCCACTGCTTGTAAAAGCAATCTAGAGGCTAATTAGCCGCTAGGATTGCTTTTACATGAAAGCCAACCGCTGGCTGAAAAGAATGATACCTAAACCTGCAGGCATCATTCTGGTATATCCACTCAAAGTCCAGCAACATACCAGTATGTTGCTGATCCTTGTTGGGCATATATTGTAAACTTTTTTTTCATGCAGCCTGTGGGCTGCATAAAAAAAAGAGATTGATCGGTGGGTATGCCCACCATTAGAATACCTCCCTTCATCCACTCACTTCTAATGATGGGCATACATGCACCGTATATATATGCCAAAGCATGGGGGCATGAAGGGGGCAAAAGTTAAGAGCAAATCGCTCCTCCGCCCTCTGCTGCCCCCATGCTTCGGCATATATGCTGAAGTATGTAACTGTGGTGGTGAAATCACCTCTGACAGCGCTGGAGTCACGGCTTTATGTATCGTGGGAGCAAACGCTGTTGCTGTCAAGATAAATAAATCCGCGCTGCAACTGAATGGCGTACCTGCTAAGCAAATGATGGTTAACAATAAAACAAAGTAACATTACAGTATAACAGTAAGACTTACCATACCTGCAAAGCAAATACAAAAAAACATAGTAAAAAATAAAACATTTAACGCAACCTGTGCCTAAAATATATATATGCCGAAGCATGGGGGCATCCTCCCGCAAAAGGTAGGAGCAAATCGCTCCTCCACCCACTGCTGCCCCCACGCTTCGGCATATATGCTGAAGTATGTAACTGTGGTGGCGAAATCACCTACGGCAGCGCTGGAGTCACGGCTTTATGTATCGTGGGAGCAAACGCTGTTGCTATCAAGATAAATAAATCCGCTCTGCAGCTGAATGGCGTACCTGAAAACAAAAAAATCGTTAACAATAAAACACAGTAAACAGTAAAGTATACAAAAATTGTATATGAAAAGCAAACATGGTAAAACATAGTAATAAAACATTGCAGAATAGAATACAGTAAAAAAGAGCAGAACAATAGAGAGAGAATAGAGAGAGAGAGAGAACAATAAAACGACAACTATTTTTGTTTTTTTTATTTTATATTTTTTTGTTTTTATTTTTTTTACTTTTTTTTTTTTTTTTTTTTTGTAACTATAACTTTTGTAACTGGTACCAGGTTCGGGTCTCTCAAACTGCCATGGCATCTTGGGAGACCCTATATTAATGTGCCTAGTCTGTGCAGTGCTGTACCCTACGCTAATACTCAACTAGTGAATGGTAGCGTTCAAAACATTCACCAATGCATAGACCAGGATTGTCAGGACAGGAGGGACAATAATACTGGGTGTCACGCCTATATCCGCGCTTGCTGCAGACACAACATCTTCTTTGGGGGGCTCGTTGGGTAGGGGTACTCGAGAGGACATATGGAAAATGCCTCTCATGCAGTCGGCTTACTGCATTTGGTTGGGGAAGGTGAGGTGGAGCACCGTCTGGAAACAGAAGGGCTCTGACGATCTCTTCCTGGAATTTAAGGAAGGATCCAGTCCGTCCTGAAGCTCTGTATAGCACATGAGCATTCAGCAAAGCCAATTGAAATAAATAAACAGACACTTTTTTGTACCAGAGTCTGGCCTTACGGGCAACTAGGTACGGCGCCAACAACTGGTCGTTGAGGTCCACCCCTACCATGTTAAGGTTATATTCGTGGACACAGAGGGGTTTCTCCACAACGCCAGTCGCAGTAGTAATTTGGACCGTCATGTCTGCATGAAGGGAGGTAGGAATGAAAACATTCTTATTATCCCTCCACTTCATAGCGAGCAAATTATTATACTTCAAGCAGGCTCTCTCCCCCAGCCTAAGACGGGAATCTACAAGCCGCTGGGGAAAGCCCCGGCGATTAGGTCGGACGGTGTCACATGCTCTAATTTGATGATCAAACAGGTGACTAAAAAGTGTCACGCTCGTGTAATAATTGTCCACGTACAAGTGGTACCCCTTTCCGAATAAGGGTGACACCAAGTCCCACACAATCTTGCCAGCGCTTCCTATGTAGTCAGGGCAGTTTGTCGGCTCTACGTGACTATCTTTGCCCTCGTAAATCATAAAACTACATGTATAGCCTGTGGCCCTGTCACAGAGCTTATACATCTTGACCCCGTATCTGGCACGCTTGCTGGGAAGGTACTGTTTTAATGACAAGCGGCCAGAAAATTTAATCAGGGACTCATCAACGCAGACAACTTGATGGGGAGTAAACAAGTCTGCAAATGTTGGTTGAAGTGATTTATGAGGGGCCGAATTTTGTAGAGCCGATCATATTCAGGGTCTCCACGAGGACGACAGAGTTCATTGTTGTTGAAGTGCATGAACCGCAAAATCTGCTCGTATTGTGCCCTGGTCATGGAGGCAGAGAACACGGGCATACGGTAAATTGGGTCAGTGGACCAATATGACCGCAACTCACTCTTTTTATTTATGCCCATGTTGAGGGAAAGGCCCAGAAAGATCTTAAATTCGGAAACCGTAATTGGTTTCCAATCTCTGGCAAGGGAGGACTGGGGAATAGTGGCGATGTGTTGACCAGCGTACAAATTGCTTTGGTCCACAATAGATCTATAGAGATCTTCAGTGAAAAACAGCGAATAAAAATCCAGTGACGTAAAATCAACTGTTTCCACCTGAATGCCAGGTTGGCCAGTGAATGGGGGAAGTACGGGTGCTGCAGAAGTGGTGGGTTCCCAATTCGGATTGGCGAATGCACAGGAAAGGCACTATGGGCAGGACGGGCCTGTGTTCGTCTTCTTGGTGGCAGCGGGACACTACTTGTGCTTGCCACCTCACCAGCTTGAACTGCACTTATGGGACTTGCCACGTCACCAAGTGTTACTGCAGTGCTGGATGTACGACCAGGGTGTACTAGGCCGCTGGTGCTTGCCAGTTCACCAGAAGAAATAGTGGCGCTAGTACTTCTCTGCTCTATACGAGGGACCTGCGGTTCTTGCACATCAAGGACAGAAGAAGAAGTTCGGGGTCTGGTACGCTTGACCTTGGCAGGGACCACAACTCCGTCGTCAGAGCTATCTGTCATGGAGCCGCTGTCCTCTACAGGATCGTATTCTGAACCTGAATTTGACAGACGAGTGACTTCCTCTTCACTATCTGTCATGCTCAGAAATGTGTAGGCCTCTTCACTAGTGTACCTTCGATTTGCCATTTTGGGCTCTAAATTTAGGGGTACACTAGTGAGACTCACAGGTAAAAAAGCTCCTGACTGTTAGCGACTGTATTAAAACGTTACCAAAAAAACTGTTAGCGATCGCAGGGATCAGGCCTGACTCTGCGAACGCTGCAGTTATGCGTTTAGTGTTTTGTAAGTGAAAGTGATCGATCGATACTGCACTTGGGTGGGCTGGGCAGGGCTGGGCCGAGGGGCAAAACGCAGGTGCTAGCAGGTATCTGGGCTGATCCCGCTAACACTGCGTTTTTGGGAACCCTAAACTGCTGGGGACGCTAGTATAGATCTGATCAGATCAGATATTGATCAGATACTATACCACTAAGGGAGGTGTATGCTGCATGCGTGGGTGTTAGCGGTACTGGCACTAACTTGACGCTGCCTGGGGCGATGCAGACCTTATCTGACCCTAAAACCTAACTCATATCACCGCCAGGTGATCAGGGGGTTAAACCTTTATTAGGTAATAAACGGCGGGTGCCCTGAAACTATAAAAATTAATAATAATAATAAAACTAACTAACCAGCGTAACCTGTAACAGTTATATGGTGAAAGGGTTAACTATGGGGCAATCAGGGGATTAAAACCTTTAGTAGGTAGTATATGGGGGTCCCTGTGGCTATAAAACACTGACGGCGAACCTATATACTTACCTCCCTAACTAGCATCACCAGTGACACTAATACAGCGATCAGAAAAACAATCGCTTAGTGACACTGGCGACGGGGGGTGATCAAGGGGTTAACCTTTATTAGGGGGGGTTAGGGGGCCTAGACCTAAAGGGGGCTAACCCTAACTGCCCTACCACTTATAACTGTCACAAACTGACACCAATGCAAAAAAAAAAAAAACTGCTATTGGTGTCACTGTGACAGGGGGTGCAGGGGGTGATCGGGGGGGTGATCGGGGGGTGATGGGGGGTGAAAAGTGTGCCTAGTGTGTTCTACTGTTAGTGTAGTGTTGGTACAAACTTACTTGATGACTTCTCTCCTCGGCGCCGGAATGAAAAGACCGGCTTGAGGAGAGATGACATCACTTCCTCTGCCGCTGTTTACATTACAGAGGCAGAGGAAGGATTTCTTTGGCCGGGAGCGATCGCGAGGGGGTGGCCACGAATGGATGGCCTCCCCCTCACCTCCGATCGGGGGAGAAATACCAACCGCCTCGGGCACCGGGGGGGGGGGGGGTCCGTACGTTGCTTTGCCTGCCCGTGCCATTCTGCTGACGTATATGTCTTCGTGAGGCGGTTCTATGGTCAAAGCATACACTTTTTACATTTTAGAACATTAGCATTATAATAGCAATCCAAACTATATAAGCTTACCTGAAAAATTTCCTTTCACGTTATGAGTGCTGCCTGTCTCCTGGCCCTCTCTTTCCCCAACTTCCTGGATTTCCTGCATGCTTTGCAGCTTCTCCTCTGCTGCTTACTTTGTATTTCTAAGAACTACATATCCCATGGTACCTTGCTGCTTGCAAGTGATTTCTGTACAGACTCTGCCTCCTGAAGCTCCTCCTCTCAGCACCTTCAGAAGGCAGACTCTGTGAAAAGCGTGACACAGCAGTGCCTACTCACAGGACATAGTGATTACATGTCACAGAAGTAAATGTGTGGGGATCTTCACAGAGTAAGTTTGCAAACATCAAGATTGTTCATAATAAAGTGGTAGAAAACCGCATTTTTTTAAACCCTATTAAACAATGTTATTGATGTGTTCTTGCTGCCTTACCAATGCATTTCAACAGGAAGGTGCGTTTTTGGTGAATTTTTCTTAACTGACCAAAAATGCAGCAAGTAAGATTTTTAACACCACAATGGAAGCGCAACGGACCAGTGTGAAGACATACATAGAATTTAAAGGGATGCATTTTTCTTGAGCTTTTCTTTAAATTCATGATATTGATTAAAAAGTTGAATGTAAAACAATTATATATAAAAATATATATATTTTTAAAAACTGTCATTTTTGGATTCAGTTTTCAGCAAAGTGCATCCTGCATTTTCGGTTTCAGCACCAACATTTCTATTCGGTGCACCACTAATTGAAATACAATGTGGAAATGAAATAATGGTCAAATGTCTGTGCTAGTAGATTGGACAGGCTAGCAATAAAGATTGATACATGTCGATTTCACATAAAATGCTAACTGCGATTGCAGCACCAATATTACTTCACAAATCTTTACCTTTAAACCTTGTGTTCATAATAACACATATCAATGATGATAAACTTCCATAAACAATGCAGCATATCAAACAATAAAAGAAATAACCAGTGAATAATGATTAGTCCATATGTGCAGAAAATCCAAAAGTAATCAACTGGTAATGACCTTTTACAAAAGTGGACAATTCTATCTTGTGAAGGGAATATATTCAGTGTACATGCCATCACCAAATTAGTGAATAATGAGCTCACCAGAAAATAAGCCTCTAAGGTTAGAGGTATAATTGCTTGTGGTGTCAGTATATGCCTCCATGTCTGGACCACTGCAGGTTGACATCAGAGACTCCCCTCTGTTAAAAAAAGAAAAAAAAATCGGAGACCCCCTTCTGTTAAAAAAACCCCATCAGGGCCTCCACAGATGGCAGCCGCTCCAGCCCAAAGATCAAATTGCCCAATCTCCCTAAACGGTCCAATCCCATACTTTGGGAACATCATCTTGTTCTGACATTCAGATGTTACTTTTGCAATTGCCATTTCACAACTGACTTTCCTGGCGCCAACATGGCAGCATACATGTGGTAGTATGCTGCCATGGACTGGAGCCAGGCAAGGAAGATTACGGTAAGTATTTAATATAGTTTTTCCACGTTCCTGGTGCCAAGATGGCAGCATACTACCACATGAATGCTGCCATGGATTGGTGCCAGGAAAGGAAAGTTACGGTGAGTATTTATTACAATTTTCCATTATCCTCCTACTTAACATGTGTCCTTTTTTATCATTATTTTATTTTTATTTTTTTTTTTACAAAACTTACACAGAACAGTTACTTGTGAATGAATGAAGACCAGGACTTGAAACTGTCATTCCTGGGCTCTCCCAGAATAATCAGGGGGGCTGTGCTATCACTTTGACAACTGTGCTGTATTTACAGAACAGGACCTGCTATCACACTGACAGCAGAGCATCCTGATTACACTGGGAGAGTCGATCTCCCAATGTAGTTGCCAAGGCTAAGATTCCGTTTTCAAAGCTTTGTCTTGTAGAGTGCTGAAGATGGCTGGGTGATGCAGAGTTCGGAGAGGATAAGTCTCAGGTACACACCATACCACCACTGCACCTAAAGCTCCTGCCTCATGTTAGCCTAGCTCTGTATTTCACTAGTATTAGCTGCTATAGGCCTGATGCTACAGTATTATGTTGGTGTCTGGTATATGGCTCATCAATGTGGCCTTACAATAGGTGATTGTTTATACGTGTGACCCAAAAAGACAAAATCTAGGTCCTGCTCAGATAGAGAGGTAAAGTCCAACTAGACCGCTGTGAGTGCAGGCAGGAACGGGAGCTCGTCCTAACTCCAAGCTGCAGCAATGTTAAAGGAAAAGATCCATAAGCCGTACATCATGAAGCAGGCCCATGTGCATGAAGTGAGATGAGTGGCAGCCTCAGCCAGGCCACTCCCCCAACGCGTTTCGCTACACCCCTTGGAGCTTAATCATGGGGATCATGTATACGTACTATGTGGTATTGTGGTTCTGTCAAGTCTAGGGTTCACTTGTACATTACCTTTCTAGTGCCACCCCTGGAGGAGCCACTGAATTGTCTTGCGATTTCTCTGCCCCTCTGAAGATGACACACCTCGCTCATCCAGCACTTATCAACAAATCTTGGTATGTTTCAAAGAATTTATTAGGCCAGGCATAGAAAGAATTAAAAGAATTAGCAGGAAGATTAGCAAATGCACTTCTGCAAACAATAAATAAGACAATACCATTACTCTGAGATATATGCTTAAACACTTGCAGTATTCTAACAGTAATTAACAGTATTGTTTTTAACCTAACAGCAGTATATAAAGTCCTAACTTGCTATAACAGTCCCTGTTTTATCCTACTAGCCAGTGAATGATAAAAAGGAAAAAAAGCTTGTTCGGCAAAGTTCGGCCCTTGAAGCAAGTACAATAGTCCGAGCAGAAAACAGATTAACTTGTGCGATGTTAGTCTCTTACCAGACCCAGTGCGGCCTCTGCTGTGTCTCCAGACACGTGCTCTGATTTAGTTAAAGGCCTCAGGCAGAAATCAGAGTTGCTGTGATCTCTCTCTTAATCCTCCAGAGACAGTCTCTTTTTCCTTCCTTTCAAGTGTTGGGAGTGCTCTGTAGTACAGTCTGATCTCACCAGGCATCCAAATCATACCTCACACCTTCCCAGGGGGGAAGTTAACAGCTCTAAGGCAAGGTTCTGTGAGATGAACGGTCTCATTTGATTGTGGTTGGCTATGGCAGGGTTCTGTTCAGTCAGCAGTCCAGTCTCTCCATTCAGCCAGCAGTCCAGTCTGTTTTTCTCACCCCATTTGCTTTAAGTCTGTCCTTTCTCTTCCTCTTAGCCTGCAGACCCCTTCTCCTTGTTTTGTTGCATAAACCAATAACCTTCAGGATCAAATCAGACACAGCCAAGATAGCTTCCTTCTGCACTGTAGACACTCTATAGGCGAGCATTGCAAAGTGGTCACCTTAAAGATGGCTGCTGCAGATCTGCATTAATGAATATTCAGATTAACCCTGTCCACACTGCAGAAGGGGACTACAGCAGTAACAAAGGAATATGTTTCAGATACAGTCCAGGTTACACCTTCATGTTGCACCAGTTTAATTGAATAAATATTTCTTCAACTGCTCACAGATACAGTCCTTGCACATAATAGGAGCCACTACAGGGTCTCAAACTGGCGGCCCTCCAGCTGTTGCAAAACTACAAGTCCCATCATGCCTCTGCCCATGGGAGTCATGCTTGCACATGTCAGCCTTGCAATGCCTCATGGGGCTTGTAGATTCACAACAGCTGGAGAGCTGCCATTTTGAGACCCCTGCTCTACACAGATACCCCCATGCATAGTGCTTTGGAATTAAAATGAAAAACTTCAAGTCGTATATGTTTTGAAGGTTGTAGGTCTGCTGTGCCTTTCTGCTCCTACTGTATGTCTTTATATGTCAGGAAGCTGGAAAACTTGAAACTCAAAGCATACCTCCCAACCGTCCCGGTTTCTGTGGGACAGTCCTAACATTACAACATACTTCCGGCATCATGCAGAAATGAACATTGTCCCGCACTCCAGCATGTCACATGGGCAGCAGCTGCAAGTTCAGTACAGTGACTCTATACTGGACCTGCAGCCACTCTATGAAACAGAAGTTGGATCACTCCCTCTTTGTGAATCACCCCAGGTAAACAATCGACCACTGGGAAGCCTCCAATCAGGGCTAGCACGCTGCAGCCAATCAGCTCTTGTTGATGGACTTGGCCTCCTTGGTGTGTACTTCAGGAGGTTGCACCAGGACAGGTCGGCAGGTTGGCCCTTGATCTCAGGTATGTGAGCAGACAGTGGCTGATATACACCTTTCTTAAAGCGGGGTTCCTCCCAAATTTTGAACATTATCTCTATGCATTCTCTTCCTTGCCTAGATGCTGACATGCTGTGTAAAAGAATTTAAATCGCCGTAATTACCTTTTTTTTTCTAATCTTCTTAGCACTTCCTGGTTTTCCTCCCATGGGAGTAGGCGTGTTTCTAGCCTCTCCCAGACCTCCCACAGTCCCCTGGGAGCTAGTCTCAGGCTTCCCAGCATGCATTGTGCAACAGCGTCATCACAACATCTCGGTGAATGCTGGGAGCACAGCATTCAGGAAATACATGCTTTACAATTTTACAATTTTATTCTTTACAACGAAATCGGACACAGGCGGACTTATTACACAGAACATGTGAGTAGATAATAATGAGAAGAAAAGTTTGTGAATAAACTCCAAAAAAAAAAAAAAAAAGATAGATAGGTGGACCCCCGCTTTAAGAATATAGGAATCCCAAGTGCTCAGCCCAGGGGAGAAAGCACTCTGCCGGCATCAGCTTTAACCCTTGCCAGGCTGAGCAATAATTAGTGTGTCTCAGCAACTAGATGTCTCAGATTTCCTGGGAGAATGTTCAAATGAAAGAAAGGCATTGTGTGCAGAAGGGGCGTAATGTGGACAGGGATGGGGGCCAATGTGTACAGGGGTAATGAGTGCAGGAGGGGGCATTGTGTATAGGGAATGGGGTCATGTGCACAAGAGGGGGCAGTGTATAAAAGGAGGGGGTAAGGTGTGGAGAAGGGGGCAACGTGTACAGCAAGGGACATAACTCCCAACTGTCCAGGATTCAGTGGGACTGTCCAAACATTTTAGCTAAATCTCAGCGTCTCACAAATCCCAGAGCCCATTACCAGAACAGGGGCACACCAGCACAAGCACCCAGGACACCTACCCTACCCTGACGATAATAATGAAGTTCTTCTTTAAGGTAAGCTCAGACAAAGTGTTAGCTCTACAAAAATCATCTGCAATGGGAACTTTTTTTTGTTTTTGTTTTTTTTAAAGATTGTGCTGAGATTTGTATGTGTTTGTGAGACTCTTGCTTGTGGTACAGCAACCAATGCATATTTTATAGGTCCAAGAAAGCCCAGGTGTTTTTTTATCATGCCTCTTCAGCCCCTCCTACTATTATCCTTTTGGCCACACCCACTTAAGTTGGGAGGTATGCTCAAAGACCTCATGCAGACAGACCCTAGCAGCTCCTGTGTGCTGGGACATAAAGTCCTTGGTGCTTTCTGGCACACAAGGAGCCGCTTGAGCTGTGTACAGGTGCCAATACAAGTAAATGACTGTATGTGAGAAAAAGTGATATGTGCAGAAGTCGCACCGATGCAGAAGCCGCATACAGCCATTTACTTGCTTTGCCAGCAGTATGCAGCAGGTGCAACTCCTCAGGTCACCCAAAGTACCAAGGATTTTATGCCCCAGCAAACAGGAGCTGCTAAGCATCCAGATGCATGAGACCTTTGTGTTCCTAGCTCTCCTTCTTGCCAGCATTTAACCACTTGCCGACCAAGCTATAGAAGAACGACAGCTACAGTGTGGCCAGCCAGATCTGCTGCGGCGTGCTCTGTGATCGCCGGTGTCCAGAGGACACCGGCGATCACATATTGAGGTAAAAAGCCAATCAGCTGCTCTTTACCACGTGATCAGCTGTGCTCAATCAAGACACGGATCATCCGTGTCCTGATTATCAGTGCAGTCCCAACAGTGCCCACCAGTGCTGCCAATCAGTTGCCCAAAGTGCTGCCAATCAGTGCCCATCAGTGCCTTCTCAACAGTGTCACCTATCAGTGCCACCTACCAGTGCCCATCAGTGCCGCCTACCAGTGCACATCAGTGCCGCCTAACAGTGCCACCTATCAGTACCCATCAGTGCCACCTATCAGTGCAGCCTCATCACTGCCTCCTCAACAATGCCCATTAGTGCCGCCTCATCAGTGGCCATCGGTGCAGCTTATTAGTGCCCAACAGTGCAGCCTCATCAGTGCACATCAGTGAAGGAGAAAAATTACCTGTTTGCAAAATGTTATAACAAACATCTTCGATCCTCTTTTGTTTATTTAGCAAAAATATGAAAAACCCAGTGGTGATTAAATCCCACCAAAAGAAAGCTCCATTTGTTTGAATTTTTTTAATAAAAATATTGTTTGGGTATAGTGTTGAATGACCGCACAACACAATTGTCATTCAAAGTGTGATACCGCTGGAAGCTGAAAATTGGCCTGGGCAGGAAGGGGGTAAAAGTGCCCAGTAGGTAAGCGGTTTAAAAAAAAAGGGCGCAGAAAGGCACCTGTGTGCATGAGGCCTAAAGCAGAGGTTTTGCTTGTGGTGCCACCTTGAATTATATGCCAATGGGTAATTCTGTATGCCAAAGTCCCCTCAAGCCTAAAATACAGGGTTGGGTGTTGTAACAACCTAAATTTGTTTATTTTTTTATTATCAGGAGATAACTACAGAGGTGCAGATGTTTCCTAAAATGTACATCTAATTTAATAAAGCATTTTTTTCCACTTGACTGGCTTATCTCTCAGGTTGTGTTTGGAAAGATCTGAAATATTTTGAATCTATGTACTAAAAACGGAGTCAGTCACCTTTATTAATCTCCCATTAAGTTATCTGGCCCTTTACAGCGTTTTTTTATGGATTCCAAATGTTTGTCAAAACAAATCATCCACCAACTCGAGTCCAATTTCTTCTTTTCTCACCAGTGAATAGAAAAAGATTAGGACAAGATTTTGGCTTTTATAAAGAAATGGGTAATTGATGATTTATGAGAATTCATTTGCAGAAATTTTTGTGGAATTTTTATCAGGTTATCGAGTTTTTATCATGCGCTCCAGTACACTTTGTAGGGCAAAGCAGACCAAGATAAACTCTTGCTGAACATGGCATCATCCTTTGGTTTTCAAGTTCAAAGGGAGAGCATAATAGAATAGGGCAGATACACTGGTATAACAAAAATGTTTATGGGCCAGTCTAGAAGAAAGACGAATTACATGAGCAGAAGTACCACCAGTGTTAATTTTGACATCAAATTTCAATTTAGTTTTAGTCATAGTCTTTTGACTTAAATGCCATTTTAGTTTTAGTTGATTTTAGTCATCGGAATTGTTTTAGTTTTAGTCGTATTTTAGTCAACTAAAATCTCCAGTACATTTTAGTCAACTTAAATCTAATTGGTTTAGTTAAATTGTAATGCATTATTTAAGCATATCTTTATATTTATTATATACTCCTGGAGTACTAATAACATGTTAGTATTTATGGTATTAAGGTTTGAACGTGCACTATAGACGCAGATGTAGCCATTGATATATAATGTCTTTTTAAAAAAACTAATGCCGCGTACACACGATCGGACTTTCTGGCATACTTGGTCCGGCACACTTTCCGCTGGACTTTGTCCGCCAGGTGCGCCGGACTTTAAAACGGACGGACTTGCCCACACACGACCGGACTTTCCGGTGGGCTAAGTCCGCCCGTCTTTCCGACGGACTTTCGCCGGAGTTACGGCGGACTTTCAGAATGAACGGACTTGCCCACACATGGAGAAGTCCGTTCATTTTGAATGTGACTCAGGTGCGACGGGACTAGAAAAGGAAGTCAATCTTGCCACTTTTATCGGCGAGATTGACACCTTGCGAGCCCCGTCGCGGGTCATACCAGGCCCTTAGGTCTGGTATGAATTATAAAGGGAAGCCCCTATGCCGTAAAAATGGCGTGGGGTCCCCCCCTAAAATCCATACCAGACCCCGATCTGAGCACGCAGCCCGGCCGGTCAGGAAAGGGGGTGGGGACGAGCGAGCGCCCCCCCCCCCGAACCGTAAGAGGCCGCATGCCCTCAACATGGGGGGTGGGTGCTTTGGGGGTGAGGGCACCCTGCGGGGACCCCCACCCTAAAGCACCTTGTCCCCATGTTGATGAGGACAAGGGCCTCTTCCCGACAACCCTGGCCATTGGTTGTCGGGGTCTGCGGGCGGGGGCTTATTGGAATCCGGGAGCCCCCTATAATAAGAGGGCCCCCAGATCCCGGCCCCCCACCCTATGTGAATGAGTATGGGGTACATGGTACCCCTACCCATTCACCTAGGGAAAAAGTGTTATTAATAAAACACACTACACAGGTTTTTAAAATAATTTATTAAACAGCTCCGGGGGGGTCTTCCTCCGGCTTCGGGGGTCTTCCTCCGGCTTCGGGGGTCTTCTTCCGGCTTCGGGGGTCCCTCCGGTTCCTCTTCTCCCGGCGTCCGGTTGGTTCTTCTCCGCTCTCTCCGGCTCTTTTGCCAATTAACCTACCAGCATGTCTTTGGAGTGTGGGAGGAAACCGGTGTACCCGAAGGAAACCCACACAGGCACAGGGATTTGAACCAGCGACCCTTCTTACTGCTAGGTGAGAGTGCTATCCACTACACCACTGTGCCGCCCATATCTCAATATAACTTCCCAATGATGTGCTATACACCACTGTGCAATCAGTGAATTCACATTCTTCAATCTTGTGGTGCATTCAATGACCAATGCATTCAATTTTAGATCCCACTACAGACTCTCATTCGCTTGTAATACTCTCCTCCTTCTTGGGCAATATACCTCCTTCACCTAGTCCACCCATAAATTATTCAATATACCTCCTTCACCTAGTCCACTCATAAATTATTCAATATACCTCCTTCACCTAGTCCACTCATAAATTATTCAATATACCTCCTTCACCTAGTCCACTTATAAATTATTGCTCCATTATCAGAATATTCTCATGATGAAAAACACAAGAAAGAGTAGCAAAGTCTTCTCTATTTTGAAATTTATTTGCAATATAAAACTGCTTAGATTTAGCTAAGTGGTTTGTGTAGTGGCAGCCCATCCATACAGGTGCAGGGGCACCGCCCCCTTAATCCATGCCCCTAATCTACATGCAGGGAGCCGGACACGTGGACTCCAACTGGGGCGAGCATGGGATGAGCTGACAAGGGAGTTTGAGAGCAGGAGGTCTTGGGAGGAACAAGCAGAACGATTAGGTTGGTATTTTGAGACTAGGTAAGTGATGTAGCTGGGGGCCAGGTTGTGGATCGCTTTGTAAGTTATAGTTAGTATCTTGAATTTAATTTGTTGGCTGAGTGGCAGCCAATGGAGGGATTGGCAGGGGGGTATAGCAGACGCTGAGCGGTTTGTGAGGTGGATGAGCCTGGTGGCAGTGTTCATGATGGACTGAAGTGGGGATAGCCTATTTAGAGGTAGACTAGTGAGGAGGGAGTTGCAGTAGTCGAGGCAAGAGATGACCAGAGAGTGGATTAGAAGCTTTGTGGTGACATTGGTTAGGAAGGGGTGTATCTTGGAGATGTTGTGGAGGTTGAGGCAGCAAATTTTGGATAGCGATAGGATGTGGGGTCGAATGGTTAGTTCAGAGTCCAGGATTACACCTAGGACCTTGGCGTGGAGGGATAAGTTGATAGTTGAGCCGTTGATATTGACAGAGAACTCAGAGGAAGTGGCATCTGGGGGATGAGATATCATAAGCTCGGTTTTGGATAGGTTGAGTTTGAGGAATTGATGTGACATCCAGGCTATGTCTGCTGCAACAAGTTGGTGATGCGTGAGAAGACAGATGGAGAGAGCTGGGGGATGGAGAGATAGATTTGGGTGTC
The DNA here is from genome assembly GCF_042186555.1 of Aquarana catesbeiana. Classification (NCBI taxonomy): domain Eukaryota; kingdom Metazoa; phylum Chordata; class Amphibia; order Anura; family Ranidae; genus Aquarana; species Aquarana catesbeiana. Next base: position 589,066,394 of record NC_133328.1, read on the forward strand.
ATCAGCGTATAGATGATATTGAAAGCCACGAGAGGCAATCAACTGACCCAAGGAGGTGGTGTAAATTGAGAAAAGGAGAGGTCCAAGAACAGAAACTTGAGGGACCCCGACGGAGAAAGGAAGAGGAGAGGAGGAAGTAGAGTTGTAAGTGACACTGAAGGAGCAGTGCTCTAGTTCACCCATCGTAGTTACATAGTAGGTGAGGTTGAAAAAAGACACAAGTCCATCAAGTCCAACCTATGCTATAGGTAGGATGAGAACCAGCAAAGAGTATAGTCATGGAGACCAAAGAAGTGGAGTTTATTGAGGAGGAGGGGGTAGTCCACTGTGTCAAAGGCAGCAGAGAGGTCCAGGAGAAGTAGTACAGAATAGTGTCCATTGGTTTTAGCCGTTAGTAGGTCATTTGAGAGTTTAAGGAGAGCAGTTTCTGTGGAATGTTGAGGGCGAAATCCGGACTGAAGGGGTCAAGAAGTTTGCTCATGGTCAGATGGTTGCTCAGTCGGTTGTAGACCAGTCTTTCAAGAAGTTTGGAGGAAAAGGCAAGTAAGGGAATGGGACGTAGGTTGTTAAGATTGGTGGGGTCCAGTGAGGGCTTTTTAAGTATGGTGGTGACTAGCGCATTTAGAGAGTTTGGGAAGGTGCCACAAGAGAGGGAGAGGTTGAAAATGTGAGTTAGAGAGTGTAGAATCGAGTCAGAAGGTGAGTGTAGCATTTGCGAGGAAGCAGGATCCGGGGGGCAGGTGGCTAGATAGGTGTTAGGTAAAAGTTTAGCAACTTGAATGATGGCAGTAATGATTGTATCTGTGGACATGGGGTGTTGCGTGGGGGAGGTTTCTGCGCGTTGGAGATCTCCTCATGAATTGTATCAATCTTATTTTTGTTACTGGGAAGAATGCTCCTTACATTTGCGGTCATTGAGAAAAATCCCCCCCTTTACAGTTAGTAAAAAATCATTGTTGTCAGTAGTTGCTAATTTAAAAGTATTTAAAAGTAAGAAGTTGCTCATTGCTCAAGGAACCCCTAGCAACGGCAGCAGAAGAACGCTGGTTCGGAAAGGCTGCTCTATAATAACTTGCAAAGCATTGTACATAATAGCAATTTTGAGGAAATAGCACACTTAAAAAAAAGCATCAGAAACAATACTGTACAAATATCTGCATTATAAGATATTTTAGACCATGTTATATATAAAAAGAGATCATGAATTTAAAAATGAATTTTAATCTGCTTATATTTTGCTTATAGTTTCCTTCTCTAACTCCTCATCAACATAGTAATGGGGTTTTTATATAAAACCTTTTTCTGGTAGCTATATCTCTCCAATGGAAAATTACCTCCCCTTCCACCTCCTGGAGTGGGCCCAGATACTCAATGAGATCATTGCTGTGGCAACCCTGATGGAGGAAAACAGCCGTGACCCAGAGAAAGTACTTACCATGAGGATGTGCTGGTGGGCCTTCAGTGGATCATCTACTTTTCAAGCTTTTGTCATAAAGCAATTAGTTCATCCCTTGAGGTCTCTTCCAGCGTTTTTTGGTTCTTTTCATTGTTACTCACCTTTTTACTTCTCCCCATTACCCCACACCCTCAGGGCTTTCACACTGGAATGAAAGCAGCGGCACTTTCGGGTCGGTTTGCAGGCTCTATTATTAGCGCAATAACGCCTGCAAACCGCCCCAGTGTGAAATGGCTCTTACAGTAATCGGAAGTGACGTGATTGGAGATCTCGATGAATTGGCTATTTTGACAGAACACAGACAGATCATGTATAGTTGGCAACATTCTGAAAAAATGTATAGGGACACTTTTTTGTCTGTAGGTGGAGCACTATTTTAACTAGGGGCAAGGCATTCATTTGTAGGCGTGACATATAAGGAGTGTCAAAAATGAGGAGCGCATAGCATGCTGCTGTGAAAATGGGCGTGGTTTAAACTATGCTAAATATTGTGTGTGGCTTAAAGGGGGTGTGGTAGTCTGACATGAAAATGAGAAAGAAAGAAAAAAAAAGAGATATGAAGGGAAGGAGAGAGAAAGAAGGAAAGAAAGAGGGATGGAGGGACAGCAGGCCCAGATCCTACACCACAATAGCAATATGTGTATGCAAGAAAGTTTAACAATCAGCATATAAAGATACTCCAAACACCATCCCCCCCAGGCAGATCACATCAAACAGATACAAGAGATGGTCAGAGAGTGCACAGACATGATACAGGGCATGGCCAGAGACCGCAGACAGGATACAAGACATGGCCAGAGACTGCAGACACGATACATGGCATGGCCAGAGAGTGCAGACATGATACAGGGTATGGCCAGAGATCGCAGACATGATACAGGGCATGGCCAGAGACCGCAGACATGATAAACATTACAGCACCATGCCCTAATACAAGCAGTAAGCTGGCTCTTGGGAGGAGTTATGCAAATAAAAAATACCTTGATAAGTAGATGTTATTATGGAGAAGTAGGCATTCCTAGGCAGGGGGCATTTACATGCAGACCACCCTAGGTTGCATCCATAATTGAAAGAACTGGAATCCAATAAATGAAAGAGGCAGGCCAGGTACCTTAAGGCTGGGGAGGAGGGGGATTAAGGTTAAGTTCACCTTTGGAACATGTTAAATGTTCCACACATTTTTTTTAGTGGCATTTTCACCCCGCATGGCTAATCCCCCCTCCCTGTGACAGCAGGCAGAGGATCTTCTCCCCGCACCCACTGTCACAATTTGAAAACAGTGCAGCCTTGCTGGTTCTGCCCACATGAACGTGTAATTCATTCATGGTTTCCTGTAAATGAATACCTACAAGTACTAGAAGCCATTGCAGCTGGCGCCGGTGAGCGTCCTCGTAGTCCATTGATTCCTACCCTTGGGTAATTGCCGGCCTGTATAAAGTATGGTTGTTCTGGACAGCTGTAAAAGTGGCAGTTTTTATGCCTGTGTGCATGTGGCCTTAGAATACTTGCATTCAAAGTAATAATAAAATAGATAAGGCCAGAAAATAATCAATACGGCTTTGTTCCTGATGCTGGTTGACTGACGGGTCTGTGAATTTATAAGATTAGGAAATATTGGATTGTTTCATGGTTGATGTCCTCTGTCAGGCCTCTCAACAGGCCAGTAAATCAGTCAGCCGGTAATGAGCATCTGCTGCAGTAGCTGTGCTAGGGAAAGATTTTCTGAAATGAAGGTGAGCTGATGGCAGCTCTTATAGACGACACATCTGTAAGCACTTACCTAGACTAGTCAGGACTTATTGCTTTGCTAAATATGGAATACCTGCAACATCTGTACAGCACATTTTCCTATATACAGAGGTGACACCAGGTTGGGCGTGTTAGAGAGTCTCCGGGCAGTCTCAGTGGATTTCTATATCAAGAATAAATCCCTGTCAAACTTTTTTTTTTTATATATTTTTTTTTATTTTAAATAAAGTGGGGAGGGGTTGGAATCTCTCAGTTTTATTACTATCCTTAATGGCAGTCATGCATGATCTTTGATTTTTTCATTCACTCAGTCTGCAATTTAGTCAAAACAATTGAAAGCTGCAAAAAAATCGAATAGCTATAACTTCTGACTGATTTAGACTAGATTTCGATCAAATTCGATCAAACTGAGTCGATAGGCCGGGGTAGAAAATTAACGTTTTTCATTGATTGGCAGCACCGAGATACATTGTTCATAAATACGATCATATTTAGATTGATCAGATTATAATTTATTTACGTATAATTTATTTAAGGTGGAAACAAAGACGTGATCAATGATTTACAATTGTAAGTTACAATCATACCTTAAAGCGGTATTAAACTCCAAACCAAAAAGGATATATATTTTAATTGTTTTCTTTTTTTTAGGCTTTTCCCCTGATGGTCTGGACAGCAACACACCTCCTGTATTAGAGTGCTTTCATTCTGGATGAAGGAGAACAGGAGGAACATTTGGACAACATCAGTCTGGAGGGAAGGGGAGTGTTATATGTACTAGCAGATTTAGATACAGCAACAAATTGAAGCCAAATTCCAGCTCACACTTTATTCAATTTTATTGAACAACGACACAAAGCCATCACATATAAATTACCATCAATCATAAGGAAAGATTGGTTCCACGCAGGGAGGGACACAAAAACAAACACCGTTGACAGGTTCAAATAATGTGACAAATTTAAAAGTGAAAAAAGGTTGCATAGTCCCAAGTCCACATAAATAAACAGACCTTTACCCAACAAATGTTATTCTTCTTATCGCAAATCACAGGTGAGAATAGACAGATTCCCTTCACTGTAGAAGCCAACCACCAACATATGGACAAGGTGTACGCTTACCATATAGCCAGGACCCCTTAATTAAAGGCGGGTCTGGCAAGCTTTGGGGATTTTTCCATTTATATCCACATTCCAGTGTGCAGCTGTGAAGTAGGGCAAATATATCCTCAGGGCAATTTACACTCGACATCAAGAGCTCCCACAAGGGTATATATTAGCAAAAAAAATGCCATGTAGTGTGAAACCTTTTAAAACCACTGTTTATTCAAATAAAAACACAACGCTACGCCCTATGTGTTTCGTCACAACAGGACTATTTCTTTTTGGAAAATTATTCATGCTGACTTGTAAAGTCACTGAGGGCAACACTGTCTCTGGAAAGGGCATCCCCCCGCCTGACCCCCTTTACTCATCTTGCTTGCACTGTCTTGGAGCTGCTTACTCATCAGAATACTTGGTACTTCTGGGTATCAAGGAACATGTATCCTGCTCCCCTGTGGTGGTCCTCTGTCACATGACCAGAGGAGTGGCATCACTGCTTTTGCAGGTTGCAGCTAATTTTAGCATTGGCTTCCGAGGATAAAGGACCTGATAGTGAGCACAGGCAGAGTGAATATAGGGGAGTTGGGGGGATACCCTTTCCAGAGACACTGTCACTTTGCCCTGCCTCAGCAAAGTGACCATTTCTCTTTAAAGAACATTTTGCTTTATTATTTATTTAAACTCAAACTATTGTGAATTATTTTTAAAGGTTTTTATTCCTATTTTTTTTTTTACCTGAAAACAGATCAGAAAATAGACCTCTGACCTAACTGGCCCCGTTGTTGGGATTTTACGGCTCACAGGCTTCTAAATACCCACCTATATTGCGTTCGCACTACTGAAATGAGCATCTCTGGCAATGCTGTCTCTCTGCTTCGCATTTTCTTTTATTTCGTCTAATCGCCATTCAAAGCAAGACAGATGTTTTATGTTAAAGTCAACAGCTAAACAAGGTTATGTGAAAAGATCGGCCCAAGTAATGTGTTTCATTTTGGTTATTTATAGCTCTTCCCAACTATCTCTTCTTTCTCTTTATTATTTGAACAATATTAAAGAAATTACAAGAGCTTTATCTGATCCGCCAGCCAAGAATGATTCACAGAATGCAAAACATGTAATGTGTATCTTTTGCGGCACCAACTTATTTTTGTTTTTCAACCTTTTTTTTTTCTGTTGAGTAACCTGAAGACGTGTCATTGACCGTGTTGATTTTTTGCTGTGCTATCCGATCTCCACCGCACACATTTTGGGTTTTGCTAAAGTGATGTAACATCACAAGAAAATCATAATGTATAAATAAAAAAAAAAATTGATGTGCATAGAGGCAAAGAAGTCGTTCTTTCACTTGAGCACATATGGGGAACAGATGGCTTGGAAGACCATTGCCTCTCGTTTTTTTATCTGGGGTTAAAGCTGTATACTTTACACTTTATTACAATGCTCCACTGAGAAAAGGTTAGATTAATACTTGCCGATGACAGTCTTGGGTGATCTAATAGGGTTTGAAGGAGATAAAGCAAGGTAAAAATTTTGAAATGAATATTTTTCTGTAAGACATGTTTACTGAAATAAGAAATGTACTGACAGACTCCATAGAACATGAGTGTTAGTGTAGGGACAGTATTATGCCTTGTTAATGCCAGCATATTTTATTGGGTGATAAAGGAAAATTTGAACCATTCATCTCCATATCTGTTGGAGATTACAACAGAAAGGGAAATGTTGGCTTATAAAACATTGATTTTACACAACCCATACTGTATATATAAGGCTACATTCATAGAGGTTAGTGGGTGCAAATAATTTGCTGCATTTACAAGTGGCTAAACAACGCCTCTGGACGCATCATACTCTGTGCTATGGCAACATAAAAAACTGGCTGTACAACTGCGGCCGGTTTGTGCGTGGCCTGAACTCTGCAGAAACACTGTCTGCGTCCAGGGTTGGGTGCTGGCTTTATTGCTGACCAGGCCTTTTCTGGAACTTTTTGTTTACAAGTTTACATTTGTATTTTTTGCTAGAAAATGACTTAGAACCCCCAAACATTATATATATATATATATATATATATATATATATATATATATAGCAGAGACCCTAGAGAATAAAATGGCAATCATTGCAATACTGTAGCTGCTGACTTTTAATAGGACACTTACCTGTCCAAGAACCCAGTGCCATCCTCACCTGGGCGGGTTCTTTCTTTCTTCCCACTGCACATGCGAGAGCCACGCTGAGCTGTGTGAAAGGTCCTGCAGACCTCGAGGACCTGTGATATGTCCAAGAAGGTTGCAAGCAAAGGTGGGGGATCCAAACTTCCACTCTGATCACTTAGTGGAAGTGGGAGTGGGTACCTGTCAGAACTAGGTACCCGCTCCCCAAGAAAAAAATTTATTTGTTCCAAAGTGGTAGAGGAGGGGGGAAGAGGCAGACAACCAGAACTTCCTCTTTTGGGTGAATTTCCACTTTAAATCACTGTCCTATGGTGAGGCAGGGGCAGAACAGTGGAGGACCAAAGATCCGACACACTTGGAAGTGTTGGACTCTAATGAGCATTCAGGTGGCGGTAGCTCTTATACACAGCAAAATGTGGGAGCATGGGCAGCAGCAGAGGTAAGCATTAACTGTGTTCTTTGCATGGTGTTTGAATAAAAATGTTATATTCTAAAAAAAAATACCTTTTATAATTAAATAGCTGTCCTTGAGCTCCAGACAAGTGACTCTGCTATACTGATATTCTAACAAAATGACCTCCACTATGCCACATCCCTATTAACTAGAGCAAAACATTAATAGGAAAAAATGGCTATAGCAAAATGGGACTTTAACAGAATTGGCATGAGACAGACCATTCGAAGTAAAAACAAAAACTTTATTTACATATCATTGTAAAATACATTTTGTGTATACACTTCAATTTAAAAGAGCAAGGTCATCAAAATCTCATGTCCATAAATCTAGTATAAAATATACCCCAATGGACCAAAATTTCAGTTGAATGTCCTATAAGAGAGGCACAGATATGAAGGTCCAATTCCATAGGCCAACACGTTTTGCCTGATATATGGCTTTCTCAGGACCATAGTATATGGGTTATCAAGATTCAAAATGGCGGGATGTCAGCAAATATCAATAGTATCTTGGGCAGACACAGTGATTTCCAGAGTGCTCCAACAACCACAACAGCTCCATGTGCAACTGACTAGGTGGTGTACAGATATAAGTATTAATACGTTTCCATATACCTGCTACACACTGGTGTGTGTATTAACATCAAAAATAAGGAATGATGGTGGATACAGATTCACACAGAACTTCAACACACAGACCCAAATAGACTGCCAATACAAAGCAGTACACAGCCACTAGTATTGCATATTACAGGGGTCTTCAAACTGTGGACCAAGGGCCAGATGCGGCCCTTTGCTTGCTTTTATCTGACCCTTGGGGCACTATTCCTTCCACTGATGCGAGACACTATTCTACCAACTGACACCAACAATGGGGCACCATTACTCCCAATGACACCAATAATGGGGCACTAGCAGTGGCGTAGCGTGGGTTGTCAGTGCCCGGGGCAAGGCAAGTAATTTGCGCTCCCCTAACCTGCGGACGTTTAGCACTCCCTGAGTCGCTTCCTTTCCTACAATAGTACTGACCTACCTGATTCCTACACCGACCAACAAAACTACACTGTCCACTAGACTCCACTACACAGCCCACCCCACCACACTGTCCACTAAACAGCCCACCCCACCCCACTGTACAGTACACTACACTACACTGCCCACCACACTACACAGCCGGCTAAACTCCACTACAATGCCCACCACACTACACTTCACTGCCCACTAACAGCCCACCCCACTACACTGTCCACTAAATTCCACTACACTACACTGCCCACCCCACTACACTGCCCACTAAACTCCACTACAATGCCCACCCCACTAACACTACACTGCCCACCCCACTAACACTACATTGTACACCCCACTACACTACACTGCCCACCCCACTACACTGCCCACCCCACTAACACTACACAGCCCACCCCACTAACACTACAATGCCCACCCCACTACACTGCCCACCCCACTAACACTACACAGCCCACCCCACTAACACTACAATGCCCATCCCACTAACACTACAATGCCCACTCCACTAACACTACAATGCCCACCGCACTACACTGCCCACCCCACTAACACTACAATGCCCACCCCACTAACACTACAATGCCCATCCCACTAACAGTACAATGCCCACCCCACTAACACTACACTGCCCACCCCACTAACACTACACTGCCCACCCCACTAACACTACAACAATGCCCACCCCACTAACACTACACTGCCCACCGCACTACACTGCCCACCGCACTACACTGCCCATCCCACTAACACTACAGTGCCCACCCCACTAACACTACAATGCCCACCCCACTAACACTACAATGCCCACCCCACTAACACTACACTGCCCACCCCACTAACACTACAACAATGCCCACCCCACTAACACTACAATGCCCACCGCACTACACTGCCCACCCCACTACACTACAATTCCCACCCCACTATCACTACACTGCCCACCCCACTAACACTACACTGCCCACTAAACTCCACTACAATGCCCACCCCACTAACACTACACTGCCCACCCCACTAACACTACATTGCCAACCCCACTACACTACACTGCCCACCCCACTACACTACACTGCCCACCCCACTACACTACACTGCCCACCCCACTAACACTACACTGCCCACCCCACTACACTGCCCACCCCACTAACACTACACTGCCCACCCCACTAACACTACACTGCCCACCCCACTACACTGCCCACCCCACTAACACTACACTGCCCACCCCACTAACACTACACTGCCCACCCCACTAACACTACACTGCCCACCCCACTAACACTACACTGTCCACCCCACTAACACTGCCCACCGCACTACACTGCCCACCCCACTAACACTACACTGCCCACCCCACTAACAGTACACTGCCCACCGCACTGCACTGCCCACCCCACTAACACTACACTGCCCACCCCACTAACACTACACTGCCCACCCCACTAACACTACAACAATGCCAACCCCACTAACACTACAATGCCCACCGCACTACACTGCCCACCCCACTAACACTATACTACCCACCGCACTACACTGCCCACCGCACTACACTGCCCACCCCACTAACACTACAATGCCCACCCCACTAAAACTACAATGCCCACCCCACTAAAACTACAATGGCCACCCCACTAACACTACACTACACACCCCACTAACACTACAATGCCCACCGCATTACACTGCCCACCCCACTACACTACAATGCCCACCCCACTAACACTACACTGCCCATCCCACTAACACTACACTGCCCATCCCACTAACACTACACTGCCCACCCCACTAACAGTACACTGCCCACCCCACTACACTACACTGCCCACCCCACTACACTGCCCACCCCACTACACTACACTGCCCACCCCACTAACACTACACTGCCCACCCCACTACACTACACTACACTGCCCACCCCACTACACTGCCCACCCCACTACACTACACTACACTGCCCACCCCACTACACTGCCCACCCCACTACACTACACTGCACTGCCCACCCCACTAACACTACACTACACTGCCCACCCCACTAACACTACACTACACTACACTGTCAGGCATGCTGCAAGTTTGCTCGCTGGCTGAAATGAATGCATGGATGTAGCGTGACTCTCCCCAACTGCTCGCTGGCTGGCGGCTGCTCCGTCCCTCCTCTGAGACGACTCACCTGCTTTTTTATTGATCAGTCTGCCAGATGACGTCCCAGTTCCAGATCCGGATCCGGCGCGGTCAGATGGAGAGGAGGAGGAGACGATGGCGGCGGCACAAATAAGGGGGGCGGAACGGGACTCCAGGAACAGCCTTCACACATGCACCGCCCAGGCCTTCTGCAGCATATGACCCCATTCGCCCAATCACAGGGCACCATCTATTAAACATGGCCGCCGGATCGCAGGGGACACAGTAAATAGTAATTTGAAGGATTGAAGCAAAGTGACACACAATTGTGCGGGATTTCGCCCCCCCAAATGCTGCGCCCGGGGCAACGGCACCCCCTGCCCCCCCCACGCTACGCCACAGGGGAATAGATATCCATATGATACCAGTGATGGAGCACTATTTATCCCCCTACTACCAAATGTGACAATGTTCCCCATAAATGTTTACTGTACAAAGTATGGACCATAGGGTGAGTTCATTGATTGAAAACTGGCTACAGGGGCTAGTTCAGAAGGTGGTGATAAATGGGGAATACTCGGAATGGTCCGGGGTGGAAAGTGGGGTCCCCCAGGGTTCTGTCCTGGGACCAATCCTATTTAATTTATTAGCATGGACCATAGGGTGAGTACATGGATTGAAAACTGGCTACAAGGGTGAGTTCAGAAGGTGGTGATAAATGGGGAGTACTCGGAATGGTCAGGGATGGGTAGTGGGGTCCCCCAGGGTTCTGTGCTGGGATCAATCCTGTTTAATTTGTTCATAAACGACCTGGAGGATGGGAAAAACAGTTCAATCTCTGTATTTGCGGACGATACTAAGCTAAGCAGGGCAATAACTTCTCTGCAGGATGTGGAAACCTTGCAAGAAGATCTGAACAAATTAATGGGGTGGGAAACTACATTGGCAAATGAAGTTTAATGTAGAAAAATGTAACATAATGCATTTGGGTGGCAAAAATATGAATGCAATCTATACACTGGGGGGAGAACCTCTGGGGGAATCTAGGCAGAGCCGGACTGGGAATAAAAACCAGCCCTGGAAATAATTTCATTCCAGCCCCATAGCATTATTATACCAGCCCAACGTCATTATTTTCTTGTTCATGAAAGGGGAAATCATGCATTTTAAAGCACATTTGAAGAGCGTATTATATATACATAAGACAGATATGAAAGCACATTGGGCTAGGACTAATATATATATATATATATATATATATATATATATATATAACAGCAAATTTCAGTTAAAAGTAGTAAAAGTGAAGCAATCATCAAGGGGGACACCTGGGACTCTGGGAATGTGAGGGGGACTCTGGTGACCAGAGACCACCTTCCGCAGAAAATACACTAAGGTAAGAGGGAGGGTAACTAATATAGGGGGAAAACCTTTATATCAGTGCCCCCTTACATTATTGTATTCACTCCCCCCTTACATCAGTGACCCCCCCTCAGACTGGCCTGGCGTCTGACTGTCACTGACCTCCTCTCAGGTGCACCATGCAGGGCTCAGTCAGTCAGCTCCAGCTTGGTGGCTCTGGTCACCTCTCCACAGTCCACACATGTCTGACTTCTCCCATGACCCCCATGCTGGTGGCGCTCCCACTCTTGACTCCTCTCCAGACTCCCTCAGAGACTGCAGATATGATATAAGACAAGAGATGGTCAGAGGCTGTGAGGAGATGGTCTGAAGCTGTGGCATAGTACAGGAGATGTCAGAGGCTGTGGGCATATTACAGGAAATGGTCAGAGGCTGTGGGCATAGTACAGGAGATATTCAGAGGCTGTGGGCATATTACAGGAGATGGTCAGAGGCTGCAGGCATTCTACAGAAGATGGTCAGAGGCTGTGGGCATGGTACAGGAGATGGTCAGAGGCTATGGGCATATTACAGGAGATGGTAAGAGGCTGTGGGCATGGTACAGGAGATGTCAAGGTGTCAGAGGCTGCGGGCATGGTACAGGAGATGTCAGAGGCTGCAGGCATATTACAGGAGATTGTTAGAGACTGAGGACATGATACTAAAGATGTTAAGAGAATGTAGACATGATAAAGGGGATGGTCAGAGACTGCGAACATGATACAAGAGGTCAATGCAGCCTCACCAGTGCCCATCAAATGCAGCCTCACTGCGCCCAGCAATGCAGCCTCTGTGCCAGTCCATGCAGCCTTACTGTGTCCAATCATTGCTGCCTTACTATGCCCATCATTGCTGCCTCACTGTTCCCATCATTGCAGCCTCAGCGTGCCCATCATTGCAGCCTCACCGTGCCCATCATTGCAGCCTCACCGTGCCCATCATTGCAGCCTCACATACCCATCACTGCCGCCTCACCATGCCCATCATTGCCGCTTCACCATGCCCACCATTGCCGCTTTACCATGCCCTCATTGCAGCCTTACTGTGCCCATCATTGCAGCCTTACCGTGCCCTCATTGCAGCCTTACCGTGCCCATCATTGCTGCCTTACCATGCCCTCATTGCAGCCTTACTTTGCTTATCATTGCCGCCTTACCGTGCCCTCATTGCAGCCTTACTGTGCCCATCATTGCCGCCTTACTGTGCCCTCCTTGCAGTCTCACCGTGCCCTCATTGCAGCCTTACTGTGCCCATCATTGCCGCCTTACCGTGCCCTCATTACAGCCTTACCATTGTTGCAGCCTTACTGTGCCCATCATTGCAGCTTCACATGCCCATCATTGCCGCCTTACTGTGCCCTCATTGTAGCCTCACCATGCCCTTATTGCAGCCTCAACATGCCCATCTCTTTGCCGACTTACTGTGCCCTCATTGTAGCCTCACCGTGCCCTCATTGCAGCCTCACCATGCCCATCATTGCCGCTTTACTGTGCCCATCATTGCCGCCTTACTTTGCCCTCATTGACGCCTCACTGTGCCCTCATTGCAGCCTTACTGTGCCCTCATTGCAGCCTCACCATGTCCTCATTGCAGCCAAACTGTGCCCTCATTTCAGCCTTACTGTGTCCTCACTGTAGCCTCACTGTGCCCTCATAACAGCCTCACCATCGTTGCAGCCTTAGCGCTGTGTCACGGAGCTGAGTGTGAAATCATGTTCAGCTGTGCTGTGACAAAAGTCCCACCCTCCTCCTAGACCAGCTCACTGTGTCTATCACACAAGCTGGTCTAGGAGGAGGGCGGGACTTTTGTCATAGCGTGGCAGAACATTTAACAGCTCCGTGACACAGCGGTCTGCCACTGTGCGTGAGAAGGAGGGAGGGGAGCACTGCGCTGCAGCCACAGCTTAGATCCAAAACAAGCCCCAGGGCAGGCAGCCTACCGGGAAATGTCCTGGTATCCCGGTAGGCCAGTCTGGCCCTGAATCTAGAATGTAAAAGGACCTGGGTGTGCTAGTAGATGATAGGCTCAGCAAAGGCATGCAATGCCAAGCTGCTGCAAGCAAAGCAAACAAAATATTGGCATGCATTAAAAAGGGATTAACGCCAGAGATAAAACAATAATTCTCCCAAGACCCTGATCTGGCCGCACCTGGAGTATGCCGTCCAGTTCGGGGCACCAGTCCTCAGGAAGGATGTGCTGGAATTGGAGAGAGTCCAGAAACAACAAAACTAATAAAGGGACTGGAGGATATTAGTTATGAAGAAAGGTTATGAGCACATTCTCTCTGGAGAAGAGACACTTGAGAGGGGATATGATTTAAATGTACAAAGACCATACTGGTGACCTCACAATAGGGATAAAACTTTTCAGTGAAAGGGAATTTAATAAGACACGCAGCCATTCACTAAAATTAGAAGAAAAGCGGTTTAACCTTAAACTGCGTAGAGGGTTCTTTACTGTAAGAGCGGTAAGAACGTGTCATTCACTTCCACAGGCAGTGGTTTCAGCGGGAAGCATTGATAATTTCAAAAAACTATTGGATAAGCACCTGAACAACCACAACATACAGGGATATACAATGTAATACTGACATATAATCACACACATAGGTTGGACTTGATGGACTTGTGTTTTTTAACCTCGCCTACTATGTAACTATGTTTACTCCCACTGATGACAGGAATATTTCCACTCCCTCTGGCTGAAATCCCCCCCCCCCCTAAGGTCCCAAGGACAGTAAACTGGCCCTTTGCTTAGAAAGTTTGGAGACCCCCGGTATATTAGATCATCCCTTAAAGGAAGTTGGTAATAAAGAAGTCAGTCCTCCATTAGGGCCCCATATATATTCAAAGGAGGCCTCAGTCGCACATCCCGCCATTTGCTAGACTGAGTAGGCAGAAGGAAACATTTCCACAGAGAGAAAAGCAGAAGGCATTGTCAATTGGCATGCAATTAGCATGAAATAAAAACGTATCTGATTCTAGGGCCACTACACATGTCACAAATCCAAATCAAATCAAATTCCTATTTTGAATAAAAAAAATACTTCATGCTCTCATGAATAAAATACAGCTGCTCCTAAGCTTCCTTGCATGACCTGAAGCTTACGCAAATAATCACATGGTTTTAGTCTACCAGGAACAGTGTTTCATATGATCAGAGTCTGTTGCTTTCAATCAGACAAATCCTGAATTTTAGACTAGCAGAAAGATAAGAGGATCCACCAGGCACACCGGCTGTGAAGCCTTTCCAAACAACAAGCAAAAGCTGCATATGCAATTGTAGCAATAACTCACGGTGGAGCTGCTGATTTAAAGCGGGCTGTTTCTGTTACCTTTTTTACCTGTAATTTCACCAATTCCGGGTCTAGGGTCCCCGATGAGCTTGTTATCAGACAATATAGACAACAGTCACTTTAGTACTTTTCCAATACTTTAATGGGAGATAACTGGAAGAAGTAGCAGGAAAGAATTAGAAGAAGAGTTGCAGGGAAGTTCAAATACCTTTTCTTGGTGTGGCACTAAGGAATTGAAATCTCAAAGATGAATGTATCTTCAGTTCAGGATTAAATCTTTGCCCGGTCGGATAGGTTTCTCTCACTAACCTAGCAACCCGAATGCAGCACGAACAAAAAGTCTCTGCCACAGACTTGGGTGAAACAAAACTGTACGATCCTCTGCCACAGGATGTAGTAGTTTTCGGTGAACAGCAAACACAGTACCAGAACCTTTAAGCCGACCCGGCAGTACATGTGCGGTAAATTAGTTTAAGATGCGTCCTCCAATCGAGTCACCAGGCCCTTCTTAAGACCAGCCTTGCATGGTCCCTTCCAAGATGGGTCCTCCCCTGGATCTTCCCGATTGTCCGGCTTCTTCCCGCAGGACAGACAGCACAGGACCATCCCAACGATAGCAGGCCCCAGACAGGCTTCTGGGTCTACCCGCACGGCTGCAGCAACACAACCCTCCAGCCCGGAGGGCCGCGAGGTAGAACTCACTAACACATACCTCTAGGCCAGGAGGGCCACGAGGAAAAAGACCTCTAGAAACATGGCGTCTGTCCCATAAATACCCCCTCCCAGAATGCAACTCAGAGGACCACCTCCGCCGAGTTATCTCCGGGATAGAAGAGCACTCATTCGCTTCAGCTTGTTGCTTTCCCACACCGACCTATGGTGACAACGACACCCACAGGCACAATGTGGAACTGCACGCAACACAGCCAAACTGGAACAGAGGCTAATCTAACATTAGATTGAGTCTGAACAATGTACAGAACAGATGACCCACTGAATTTACATATAAGCAATAGATTGGAAAATCTACCAGCGCTACACAATAAAATTGTGCAGCTCAAGGTTCTGGT
Organism: Aquarana catesbeiana; assembly: GCF_042186555.1. Taxonomy (NCBI): domain Eukaryota; kingdom Metazoa; phylum Chordata; class Amphibia; order Anura; family Ranidae; genus Aquarana; species Aquarana catesbeiana. The sequence continues at coordinate 589,082,257 of NC_133328.1, forward strand.
ACAACCTAAAGTCCCCTATCAGCACCATGATGGTCACCCAATCTTGCCACAATTATCTGGATCTGACTCGAGCATCCACCCTCGCTCTGCCTTTTTTGAATATTTTCTTTCCAGCTCAAACAGTTATTCATCAAGTAGGTTTTTTTATAGACCACGTGACAGTACACAGTTGCTAAAACTGTAAGTACTACAAGTTCAGTTGGAATTTGGGGTGCACTTTGAATATGCCACAATCATGTCCTCATCTACAAAGACAGACAATCTCCAAATAGTATGTGGGATATATGTAGAGCATCCCCTGTAGTCACACAAAATATGAAAAAAAAATATAATTATTAATAATAAATATATAAATATTAGAACTATTAGAATAATAGTAATAAAATGAGCATATGCTAAATCCAACTAACCCAATGTGATTAAACCATTAGTCAAAAAAAATATATAATTTAAATGATATAAATAAGAAAATAAAGCAAAGTAATAAAAATACAGCAGAGTGTAATGCCTGATGTGTAACTCCACAAATGGCTTGTGTAGCCATTTTATATATTATACATATAAATAAATAAATATATAGTATTTACTAAACTACTATCAATACAGAAATCTTTTTTCTTTTTAGGTTTGTATACAATGGGGAAAAGGTAGACCTGTCAAATTTTACTGTTATCTGGAGATTAGAAAGATTTCTTTCTCTTCCTGTTCTGAGGGCATCATTTAGAAGACAAGAAGTAAGGGGAAATTTGCAACAGCGACACAGACAAGAATAAAAGATTGACAGGGGTTCTTGTATCCACTGACCTAAACTTTAAAAAATAAAAATCATTTTTACGTATTTACTTATTATGTAATGAACACTTGGGGAGTATCTCACCAAAACTGAATTCCTATTAAAGAGCATGCCTAAAATTTGAATTGTATCTTAGTAAAGACTGAGAAAATCGGTAAACCAATCAGATAGACAGGAAATAACATTTCTGGGTGGCATTCTGTACAGAACTCCTCCAGATTACAATATTGCATTGCATTTTACAGAAAATTACAGCGCTGCAGATTGAAAAGGAAAGGTAATTTTTAATAATAATGTAGCGCTGGTAGATTTACAATCTACCGCAGGCTAGGTAAATTTAGTAAATTGTGCGTTAGGAAGGTTAAAAGTTTGCCTCTGTTCCAGCTTGGCTGACGTTGTGTGTGCTTCCATGCTGACCGGTGGGTGACGCTGTTGCTACTGGTCAGTGTTGGAAAGGCAACGTGTCAAAGTGTATAGATGCTCCTCTGTCTTGGAGGCAAGCTCGGTGGAGGTGGTCCTCCGAGTTGCATTCAGGGAAGAGGGTATTTATGGGACAGACGCCATGTTCTAGGGTTTTTTTTTTTACAGCCACCTGCTGGCCCTCCTGGCCGACAGGTATGCATTAAGGAGCTACCTCGTGGTCCTCCGATCGGGAAGCCCACAATGTTGCGGCACAGGGGTGGGCCCAGAGGCTTGTCTGGGGCCTACCATCGTGGCCGAGGAATGGTCCTGAGCTGTCGGTCCTGTGTGACGAAGCTGGGCGGCCGAGGAGATCCCAGGGGAGGACCCGTCTTGGAGAGATCATGCAGTGTGCTGGTCTATACAGGGGCCTGGTGACTCGGCTGAAGGACGTATCCAAAAGAAGTAACTATACAGCATAGTTTTGCCGGTTCGGCTTAAAGGGTCAGGCACTGTGACTAACTTTCACTGCAGAGAATCTGATACATCCTGTGGCAGAGGATCGTACGGATTTACCCCCCAAACGAGTCTGTGGCAGAGACTTTTGATTCGTGCTGCGTACTGGCTGCTAGACCGGTGAGAGAGGCCTATCCAGACGAGCAAAGAGTGTGTCCCACAAGGGGAGCGCATTCCACATAATTATCTGAATTCTACCGGGACATTTGTTGCTAAGATTCTATAAGAAGATATTTGAGTTTCTCCTGAAAGTTTCCTTTTCCGCCTCTTTCCTGCTACTTCCTAAAATTTGTTTGTTCAATAAAGCATTGAAAACGTACTCCAGTGTAGGTGCGTGTGTCGTCCAGAAGTAAACGCAACGGAACCCCTAGACCCGGTGCCGGTAAAACCAAGGGAAGCAAGGTGAAGGTAACAGACCCGCTTAAACCAGCAGCTCCACCGAGAGTTAGTGCTACAATAATAAATTACAATTTTTTTTTATTTTTAATTTTTTTTACGAACTTCCTTTTCCCCATTTTCAAAGAATATTTTAAATGTAATGACTTTATAGTAGACTATTTAAAACACTTTGGTTTTCTTAGCATTGGCTGTAAATTTAGACCATTGATACCATATATCATCAGTAAAAGTCTTCATATAGTTTAAATCATAAATATACATAAACTTTATCCTGCCTAGGATTTGTAAATGTTACCAGCCAGTTTTGCCTCACCACACAGCAAAGCCAGATTTGTGATGTTATATTTCTTTACTACAGTTAAGCAATATTTTTACTCTCCTCCTGTAGGTATGTTTAAATTATTGATTTCAGGAAAGTAATATCAGATTCTGGTGTTTATTCTAGGTCTGTGTAAAAATACATAAAATTATTTTATATGAATAAACTGGATTAAATTGTGTTTTTAGAACCGTCTGGATTTCAGCTTCAAAAATAATTTTTAGTGGCAGGTTTAAAAAGTTTTTGTACTTTTTAGATTTTTATCTGCAGTCAAATTAAAGCAAAATATTAAGAAAAGCAAATAACATTGCCAAACTGGGCAAAGAAATATGGTTTCATTTTGTTCAAGTAGTCAGCATTTAACTAACAACTTCCCATCGAGCCGAGCGGTGCTTATCTCCGGGAGAATTTGCCAGTCTTGAACAATGGGATCTTTTGTGGGGACTGTCTAATTTGTAAACATCTAGTAAAGTAATAGGCTGAGAACGCAAAGCTCGTTACGCTTATGACCTGAGGTGTGCGGTGAATTTGGTCACTGATACTTTGATAGCTATTTACTGGCAGGTGTTTGAACCATTTCAGCTCCTGTAAACATTTTTTGCTCTGGGATATTACCACGAGTCATAATGCCAAAGGAAGTCGGTTTACGGATTATGGAAGAAACCATAAACATACCAATGTCTCTAGAGCAGCAAAAATATGTTTACTGTATCTTTCAAAATAACCGCTGCTTTGTAGAAGAGGAGTAATGAAAGTAGACAAAGAGTAGGGTATTTTATAACTGAACCAATTGTAGGGAATACTAGGGGTGAATTTATAAAAAAATGTGGAGTGCCATGATGTGTTATGTCGCAAACACACGATCATGATTTTGGTCGGAAAAAGATATGATGGCTTTTCCGGCGGGATTCCGCTCAAGCTTGCCTTGCATACACACGGTCACACAAAAGTTCGCTGAACTTTCGACCGTCAAGAATGCGGTGATGTACAACACTACGACGAGCCAAGAAAATGAAGTTCAATGCTTCTGAGCATGCGTCGAATTGTTTCCGAGTATGCGTAAGAAAAAAAAAAAAAAAGCTCTATTTGTGGGAAAAAAAGGACGTCAATTTTGTTTGGGAGCCACGTCGCACGACCGCGCAATTGTCAGTTAAAGCGACGCAATGCCGAATCGCAAAAGTGCTCTGGTCAGGAAGGGGGTAAATTCTTCCGGGGCTGAAGTGGTTAAAGTGTATTGTATTTGTACTGTCTATCCTCAAGCTGTAAAGCACTACGTAAACTGTTGGCGCTATATAAATCCTGTATATTAATAATAAAAATAATAATATTAATTAGGATTGCCTTGTCAGACATTTGGCACAGTTGATTGCATTATCCCGCACCTATGTGTGGGGGGATGGAGCCTTTATATGCTCAGTGCTTTAGTTGTGCTGTAGGTTTAAAGAAGCACTGAGGTCAGTGTGAAACGCGCGTGTCACCTACTGGGTTCAGACACTCTGTCTTTGTTGGCTGTTTATTGCTATTTTTTGGAATAAAATCGTTGGAACGTTCCTGTGATGTGCAGCCGTTCTTTTGTTCCTTTGGTAAAACTCAATAAAATTTATTGTTAAACAAAACAAAAAACTTATACAGGTAATATTCGCTCTCTCCAAGCTATAATGCTGCTCTGTGGTCAAGCACTGATCTTATTTCAGGTGTAAAAGCCCCCAGTATCATTCAATTCATTTGCTGCAAGCATGGGGCATCAAACTACCTTCTGGGGATGTATCTTTAGCTTGCTCTGCACTCACAGGAGAATGCTGCAGCAATCAAGACTTGCCCACTGCTAGAGAAAGAGTATCCATGATGTCACATGACCGGACCTTGTCTTTGTTGGCTGTTTATTGCTATTTTTTGGAAGAAAATCATTGGAACGTTCTTGTGGTGTGCAGCTGTTCTTTTCTTCCTATTGATCATCGGTGGCGGGCCGTGGCTTGCACCCAGTGCATTCGGACTGTAGTGACTGCTCCCCTGGAGCCGCGTCTTCCTTGTTTGAATCTAACCAAAGACAAAACGGGGAAAGAATGTACAATTTTGGAATTATTAGAATTAAATAGATGGAGTATTATAGATGAATTAAACGGAAAAAAAGGGGGATAAAGTAAAATCAACATCAATTAGTTATACAGTATTAAATGTAACATACTGTATATTTGGCATATAAGAACAAATAGTTCACAACAAGAAACAGAAAGAAATAAAAAAATTAGAATGAGAATTTCTCAAGAAGAATGTTTTTGTTAGGCAATTGTTAACGAAGTAAGATAGAAGGACCAAAGAACATCCAAGTCAATTTAGTCAAGTGAATTAGAAATGTAAACGTATATAAAGAAAGGAAGGAAAGAGGAAAGTAGCTAAGAGAAAGAGAGGGGAGGGAGGAAGAAAGTTTGGGATAAGGAAGACCCCATGTGGTTCCAACATTGGTGATGGAGGTAGTTGTTAATACATTTGATCAGAGAGAAAGAAGGGAATGATCAATATTCAAGTGTTTGATATAGTTAAGTGTTACTAAAGTCACATTTGTTTCTTTTTATTAAAACAATAAACATGTTATACTTACCTGCTCTGTGCAGTGATATTGCACAGAGTGGCCCCGATCCTCATCTTCTGGGGTCCCCAGCGGCAATCTTGGCTCCTCCTCTCCTTTTGAGGGACTACTTTAGCCAGCCGCTGGCTATGGGAACAGGGTAGTCCCCGCACTCCCGACCTGTGTGTCTATGGAGCCGCGCTCCATAGACTTACACAGCAGGAGTTAGGCCTGCACCCTACTTCCTCCTCACTGCATCTGATTGACAGCAGCAAGAGCCAATGACTCCTGCTGCTACTTGACTGCTGTGTGAAGAGGAAGTAAGGGGAAAAAAGATGCAGCCGTATACAGCGCTAATCTCTTCTCCCCTCTCTTCCACTTCACACAAGGAAGGAGGGGGGTGGGGGGCAGGGACACTGAAAATGTTTTTAGGTTTAGTAACACTTTAAGCCATGGTTCCCATAGTTTGGGGTATTTAGTGTGGTTGTCATAGAGAATTGAGTTCATTTTTTTAAATACAGAAAGGGATGGAGGACTAATTTGAATATAAAAAAAATTGACTGCTGATTTCATTCTGCTCCCACTCCCCTATGCTCAAAAGAACCCTATTCTCCCAACCTATCCTTCCTTCTATCTATCTGATTTTTGTATCTCTTTCTGATTACCCCCTCCTTCTTCCTACCATATGTAATTCACCCCAATATACTCCCACAAGCCCAATTCCCCCTACTCCCCCCCTCGCCTTTCCTTTATTCTATATTTCTCTTCCAATTCCTTTCTTGCTACTGTACTTTCCCAGTCCCCACACTCTGACCGCTGGCTTACTGCCCTACCTTATGCTCTCCACCCTGCCTAGGTTGTATCTGGGTGAGGGCTGAATGAGCCGGGAAGCCTGGATGACTCAGCAAGCAGCACCTCTGGTAACTCCCCTTGCTCTCTGGAACCATGGAGAAGCTTCCAGAAGTAGAGGACGGAGTCTGGGAGGAGCTGTTTGGAGTACTGACGAGGGCCCCAGCCAATCCCCAGAAAAGTTGGCTGGCAGGGGGCAGGCACCTCATAAATACTCATGGGTCATGTCAGCAGGGGCAGTCAGGTGGAAGATGGAGATGGAGGTAATCGGTGGCCTTTGAGGGAGCCCCCTAGTCTGGGGGGGGGTTAACCTCAGGCCTGGGGCTTGGGTGCTAGAGGGACCCTCTACAACATACGGAGGAATCCTTCCTGGAGGCACGGGAGCAAGGAGAGGACAGCAGGAGAGAGTCAGCACATCCAGGAGATCTCCTGAGGAGTCATCGGGGTGGGCCGTTTGAGTGTTTTAATCTGGAGAGGACTGTGGAGAAGCTAGGCAGGAGGGCTAGTGAAAGGAGCAGCTGCAACCAGCTGGGTTGGCCACATGAAGAGGTGGTGCTGGGATCAGTAGCCACAGGGATGTATGCTGGACATTAAATTTTGCTACACACCTAAAAGGGCCTTGGGTTCCTGCCTGGTTTGGGCTATTGCTTCCAAACCTGACTGAGTGCCTTTTTGTCAGATTTACCAAACAGTGCGCCAGTTGGAGTTCTGCAAGCAAGCTAGTGCTGGAGGAAGAGGAGGCGTGTATATAGTCGGTATGTAGGAAAGTTGTCCCTGAAGTTGTTTGAAGTCAAGTGGGCGTCCCATAATTTCCCAATCCCTAGACATGTTCTAATCCCTCAATAAATAACAAAAACAAAGCACTGGACTGTTCTCTGACTCAAATGTGCCTGAGAAGATTTGGTGTGCCTGGCTCTGCAGAGTGGGGGATCCTATTCTACTTGCGGCTCCCTACAGTTTTTTATATGTATTTTGTTTTCTAGAGTGTATATAAAAAAATATCATGCCTATGTTGTTTCTGCTTTGCGACTTGCTCTTACCTGTGATAATATTTTATTTTTGTATTGATATATGAGATATTATCTAAGATTATATATCCAGGATTTTATAATTACTGTATATGTTGCTGATTTTGATCTTAATTAACAGCACTTCACTTCTCCTGATTAAGCATAATGCGAAACACATAGAGTCTTGGCCACATCCATAATTAACGTAACAAGCCTACTGCTTGATGACCAATCTACAATGCTAGGTTTGGTGATATAACACCATGGATGGATATAATAAGTCTTTTGGGCAGTGGTTATTGGCTATTTATTAAGAGGTGTATTTGTAATGTTATGTGAAGATGCAATCTTTTTTGTTTTTATATTTAAAATGTTAACACTGAATTTGTCTGGTTATAATAATAAAAGAGTGCTGATTTTTTTAATATCCATAAGTAGATTGATTACATTTTGGGAGGTAACACCTTGAAAGTCCCATTTCTACTTTTTTTTCCTTTCCACAAATCCTTGATCACAATAAGCTACCATAAAGTATACCAAAAAATATGTAGAAAATGGGATTTTAAAAGGTACCCCTGATATAGGAAAAGACATTATCTACTAAAAATATCTCAAATATTTATTAAAGCAGTTTTACAAAAAAATATATACGATAAAATGTGAGAACAGTTTTACATTCACAGTCAAAGGTATACATCCTCAACCTAATATTGACAATGAAAAAAACTGTGGTCACCAAGAGTTCAAAGCATAACCACGTCCACATAATTTCAACATGTTTCGCCCAGAAGGCTTCATCAGGAAAATGGACGAGGCTTTTCAATTATTCAACAACAATATTCACGATAAAAACAACCTTGGATGTTCAAAAGAGAAAGAGAAAAAAAAAAAGGGTAAATACACAGAAAAAAAAATACATAAAACATTCACATTTATGTAACTTGAAAGCTCTTTAGCTTGTGCAACCATAACTCCACCAAAGCCACCCTCCAAAAACAAAAACAGGAACAAAAAAACATCCCACCCCCCATCCCACTCCCCCCCCCTACAAAAAAAAAAAAAAACCCAACAACCCCCATTACACAGGCTCACACCCAACCCTCCCCTAATACTCCCACCCAACACAACCACCGCGTCAACTCCATACCTCTGTAATAGAGTTCTGGGGAAGTCGCAGGATACGAGGCGTCAACTGAGAGAAGAGGGGAGGAGGGGTGCCCCCAGAAGTGACTCCCCCCTGTGTAGTCCAGATGGATGCCTGATCACCCGTAGGGAGGGATGTATATTCTCATGGATGAAAATCATCACAAGCAAAAAGGATGATTACGGTATCTGTAACAGATATCATAGATAATAAAATTTCACACATATTGCGGGTGAAGAGAGAGGTAGACCACAAGACAAACTAGACAGTGGACACCACTCACCAACCCCCCGAAGAGTATTTGTATTGGGAGCTCATGAGGACTGAATGGCACAATATCAATTGTAAAAAAGCTCCTGTGTAGGTGAAGACAAAGCTGCTCCACAGTTTCTGAAAAAGTATATAAAAAAAAAAAAAAAAAAAATTAAAAAATATGTAGCTATATTAAACTTCAATGCGACGAGGAACATATGTACGCTGCAGTTTTAAATCTTCAAGAGCACCTGCTCACCTTGAAAAGATATCACATCGTTATGTAAGAAAGTACGTCACATTTCTATTGGCGCTGCTGAAGGGGCACCCTAAAGTAGTGGGCCACAAAAAAGTCACTTCCTATGGAAAAAAAAAAAAAAAAAAAAAATAGATTTGTTTAAAAGGAAATAGAGCACCAAAAGTGGTGCTTTAGTTTACAATTAGACATATCACAGAGTGTTGAACCGATAAACGGTCAATGTTTAGTTTTACCTGGTGCCGGCATCCATGTTTAGCATGAGCTCCCTGACTGCTAGCAAGCATCTGAATGTGTGGGGTTTAAATATCCCTCCCCATGGCCCCAGAATGCTGTGCGTGTCATCACACTGCACTGGAGCCAAGCGGACGCAAAGGGGAAGTTCCTGGTCCAAGGACTAATGACCCGGAACCGGAAACGACAGACAGGAAGTAAAACTACTTCCTGTGTGCCCAAAACAGCACTAAGACTCCCTTTGGAGACAGTGCTGAGCCAAGAAGGAAAACTTGGACAGTTGGAAAGATGGCTGTGGGATACGGTTTTACCGGTATGCCAAGGACTATAAGGAGACCTCAAGGCGGGCGCATACCGGGTTGGCAACCCCCAGGAAAAGAAAAGCCCAAGGGGGATGTGTGTCCAACCTAGTACACACCCTTGGGCGTCCATACGGGGATCAAATGGCACTGAACTAGGGGGGGTAAAAACGAGGGAAAATAGAGCCTGGGGAGGGGTAAAAAAATAAATAAAAGAAAATATATAAAATAAATGAATAAATAAATAAAAAAGGGGAAAGAGGGGTTCCCCAAGGTTTGGGTGTGGTCATGATTGCACATTACAATGATTTGTCTACAACATTGTACCACTAATTTACATCCACATATGAAAAGCTGTATCAATATGCATATCATTGCAGCTGACTCAATATATGTTAGTATCCCTTTTCTAAAAGATGTATTGTTTCTAATAGAGGCAATTCTGGCCTAGACAACCAATCCAGAATTAGTCGCGAGAGGAATAGTAAACGTCTGGTGATCCCATGATATTCAAACGCAGTAAATGTTAACAAAACAAGGGAAGGGAGGACACTCAATGGGGCACATGCTCCCAAGGAGACAGAAGTGACCAGATCGCAAGAGGGGGGGATATTTATAGAAAAGGCTTATAGCTAATCCCCTCATTGAGGCCGGGGGACCGAGTAGCCTGTAAACAATAGATCCATCTCGTCTCCAATTGGAGAAGTTTATTATCTATATCACCTCCTCGTTCATGTTCTGGTATGTGTTCAAGGCTGAAAAAGCCGATAACTTTTAAATCGAAATTGTGGTATAGCCCCACATGACGGCTAATAGGTGTTTCCATCCTATGTTTAGAGATAAGGGACACATGGTCCCTGATTCTACAAAAAAGTGGGCGCTTAGTTTTTCCCACGTAAAATGCCCCGCAATGACATTTCATTAGGTATACTGAACCAACCGATTGACAGTTTGTTCTATGTTTGGGGGTCCAGACGTTATTGTTGGGAAGGGTAACATTGTTCCCTTCTAAAATGAAGGGACAATAGTTGCATCTGCCACAAGGGTAGGTGCCTGGTGATTTAGACTTGAGTATAGTCTGATTGCGATAGTGGCTACTCACTAGACTATCCCTCAAGGAGCGAGAGCGTTTGAAGGTGATCTCTGGATAAGGTCTAACAAATTTGGAAATTTTTTGATCAGCTGCCAATAGGTACCAGAACTTTTTATAGATATGTCGCACCTTTGCATGTTGTCTATTATATTTGGTAATCACTCTTGTTGATGTTGATACTTTATCTCGTCTGGGTTTGTATAGCAACAGTTGTCTATTCTCGTTTTTTACCCTGTTGAATGCTTTTTTCAGACATGTTTTACTATATCCTCTAGCTAGGAGGCGATCGCGTAGCAGGTTTGCCTCCTTTTGGAAGTCTGTATCCAATGTGCAATTGCGTTTCAGGCGCAAGAATTGACTGAAAGGGATGCTTTTGATTAGTTTTTCAGGGTGTGAACTGCTGGCATGCAGTAAGCTGTTGCCTGCTGACGGTTTGCGATATAGTGTGGAACAGAGCATTCCTGTTTCATTTATAAAGATCTCTACATCTAAGAAAGTAATTTTTGACTGGTCGAACGTGTAAGTAAACTTAAGATTGTATGTGTTCACCTGTAGACCCACCAGGAACTCTAATAGTTGTTCTTTTGATCCTGCCCACACCATAAAAACATCATCTATGTATCGATGCCATGATACAATCTTACCTATAAACTCTGCTTTGGATTCATCAAAGAAAAGGTCTCGTTCCCACCCCCAAAGGTACAGGTTTGCGTAGGAGGGGGCACATTTTGCCCCCATTGCCACGCCCTGTACCTGGAGGTAGTGGGAACCCTTAAACACAAAAATATTGTGTGTAAGTATAAAATTAAGAATTTCAATCACAAATTCGTTATACTTCCATGAGTCAAGATCTCGTTCATTCAAGAATTCTCGCACAACCTCCACACCTCTGGTATGGGGTATGGAGTTGTACAAGGCCTCTATATCGATCGCAACTAGCCAACATCCCTGAGGTAGCTGTAATCCATCCAATGTTTTCAATAGCTCAATGGTATCCTTAACAAAGGAAAAAAGTCCCTTTACGTGGGGGTATAAATACTCGTCCACTAGTTGGCTGGCCTTTTCTGTCAGGGATCCGCACCCCGAAATAATCGGTCGGCCTGGGGGATTCTGTAGGTTTTTGTGCACTTTAGGCAGTGTGTAGAATGTTGGAGTCACCGGATTGGTAGAGTCCAAGAATTTTAGTGTGTTAGAGTCAATGACCCCTATGTAGTGTGCCTTAGCCAGAATGTCCTTATAAAGTTTCATGTAATAATTAACGTGAGATTTGGGTACTGGTCTGTACCAGTCATTATTACGTATGATATCAAAACACATTTGCTCATATTGTTTTGTATCCATCAGAACAAGGTTGCCACCTTTGTCGGATGGTTTTATTACGATGTTTTTATTAGACCTCAAATTCTGTAATGCCTTTTTTAAGTGTTTAGATAAATTGCCCGGAGGGCCAGTTAGCCAGTTTGTAGCTTCAATCTCTTTAGTGACCTGGATCACAAAGGCCCACAAGTTAGAATTTCCCTGTAGGACAGGGAAGGACTTGGATTTGGGTTTATATGTCTTTGGTGTCTCAAAGGTTATTCCAACAGAAGATATGGAAAAAGGATTATAGGGGTAAAGGGGGTTGTTGGATGGACCAGCCCCCTGATTTACAGGTTGGGAGGTCTCTGATCCAGGTGGGTTGAATATCCAACCCGCCTCCTCGGGTTTGCTCTCCTCCCACAAATCCATCAAATCCTGAAGGGCTCGTAGGTCTTCAAAAGTAACACCTTCTAAATTGGCATTATCTGAGTTCGTTATCTCAACGTCATTTGGATTTTTGTCATATAGGACTTTGTACATGAGGCGTCTGGCAAAGAGGTGCAGATCCTTGATCAGTTCAAATTTGTTTGCCTCCTCATCCGGACAGAAAGTGAAAGTGAAAGTGAGACCTAGCTCTAACAAAGTGGTCTCATCCTCTGTCAAGGGATGTGACGACAAGTTGATAATGTCAAATTTGTCCCGGTTCCCATCCAAGATGGAACCGGGACCCTCTACTTTAACGGTTGACTCATTGTTCGTACGGGAGTAGGTGTGGGTAGGGAATTGCGCCTAAAGTCCAAAGTATTGGAACCAAAAATGGGTGCCATTCGAGAATCCGTGGGAAAGGCAGTTGTGGCTGGGTGTTGTTCCAACATTTGTTGGGACATGGGTCCCGCCGGGGTTGAGACCGGATTTAAATTTACTGTTGGGGTGGTTAACGTCACAAGTGAATGGTTTTGTATATTACCATTTCTTGAGGTATTGGGAGTTACACCACCACGCGAACGTTGTACACGTATTTTCTTGTCATTACTTTTGTCATGAGTTGACTTGGGGCGTTCCTGTGAGCTAGTTTCACTATCTTTTTTTCTCTTTCTAGAAGCTCCACTAAAATCCCTATAGTGTGTAGCTATCGGGACATATGATGCTGAGGACATGGATGAACTATCGGATTCGATCAGATCCACATTATGGTTCTGAGGAGCCCGATTATATGTGGTCCTCCGACGGGAGTGATGGCCCTGTTGGTGCCATTTGTATGCTTGATCCTGATCGTACGCTTTTTTATCTCTCACAAATGTTTTCTTTAGTTTTGATTAAGTTTGTGGCATATTTTGTTAAATGCTCTTTCAAAATCTTGTCTTTGCCAAGAAAACAATTATGAGAAGACAAGTAGCAAAATATGTAAAAAATACAGCGCTGTCAGTAATGCCGCGTACACACGGTCGGACTTTTCGTCTACAAAAGTCCAACGGACGCTGACGGACTAAAGCTGGCTGGTAATCCGATCGTGTGTGGGCTTCTCCGGACTTTCAACGGACTTTTTTAGCCTCAAATCCGACGGACTTTAGATTTGAAGCATGCTTCAAATCTTTACGTCGTAACTACGACGGACCCCGAAGTCCGCTCGTCTGTATGCTAGTCCGACGGACAAAAAAACGACGCATGCTCATAAGCAAAAACTAAACGGAAGCACTCGGTCTAGTAAAACTAGTGTTCGTATTGTAGGTAGCACATTCATCACGCTGCAAAATCTGTGATCGTTGAATGCAGCGCATTTTATTTCTTCTTTACGAAGGCTCTATAAAGAACGAAGGTGTTTTGCTGTTCATAATCAGAGTTCTCCCAAACTGATTTCTGGATTCTTTTTCTCTTTGATCTCATGAATGATATAGTATGCATTTTAAAAACAATGTTTCCATACTAATAATACTTTTTCCCCTTTTTTTTTTTTAGGTTTGTAAAGTTACCACAAAGAACCCATTATTCTGTTTTTTTTTTTTATAGTGATTATTTTTTAGTTTTTAGATGGTCAAAATAAAATAAAGAGGAAGTCAACGCTGGAAAAAGTCGGTGTACCAGAAAATTGGGATCTTGCGGAGTCCATATAAGAGGGAGCACAATCTGGTCCAAGAATCCCAGAGATCAACAGCACCAGCAGATGATCTAGATGTCCCCAGACTGTGGTCCTACAACAGCCTGCGTCTTCTGTCAGACCAGACTGAACCCAGGTCATCATTTTCTTCTCTTCCCTGCAGCCTTTCCTCCACGCTGCCCTGCAGCCTTCCCTGTAGCCTTCTTTTGAGGCTGTGGCTCTGGTGTTTCAGTTGTGGCAGGAGGAGGAGGAGGAGGAGGAGGAGGAGGAGGGGGGGCTGCCTCATGTAGTTGGGTGTTTTGTGTTAGCGTGCCCTGCAGCCCCTTATGGATTGTTTCCCCAAATAGGCGCTCACAAATGAGGCGCTGCTCCCTATTCATCTGAAGAAGCCTGCTGGCTAAGTAGCAGCCATAGGATTCTTCCGCTTCGGGGGGGCTCCTTAAAAAACGGGTGG